>NC_079322.1:20019450-20336495 GCF_029931775.1 Euleptes europaea | reverse complement strand
TCTTTTATCTTCTTTTTTAAATACCTATAGGTCTCAAGGAGGATGATAGGATATACAAACCCATTTATAGGTTTGCCAGTTTCTCCTGCCTAGTATACTGCAATCTAGCAAAAAAGGTTTTTTGGGGGGAATTGCTCCATGGCACCCTCTCCAAGTAACACATGATTGGCTTATAACGGGCAAACATTAACAAAGACAGTCCCAATTGGTTGGTTGCTATACTGCTAGCCTGGAAGAGGGGTAGAAGCAAAGAGATGAATTTGCAGCTGCCTAGGAAGTCATAATCTTCATGGTCAAGTAGAAAGTGCTAGTGTTGGAGGTATGTGCTTAGCTTTAATAATAGGAATAGACTGGGGAATCTAAATCTAAACTAAGATCACATTGTGTGGTGTAGCTTCCCATCCTGCCATGACATCCGTATGGCTACTCCAGTGTGTAGCGAACAACATGATCTGTAGTTGGGGATAAGTAATGAGATAGCCAGGTTTGCCAAAGACACCAAAGCACACTGTGAAAGAGCTCCAGAAGGATCTCTCCAAGTGGGTCAATAGGCAATCCTATCCCCCGGAACTGTAGCTCATCTCCAGACTACAGAGAACAGTTCCTCTGGAGAAAATGGCTGCTTTGGGGGGTGGACTCTATGGCATTATACCCTGCTGAGGTTTCTCCCCAGGCTCTATCCCTAAAATCTGCAGGTATTTCCCAAATAAAATCTGCAGGTATTTCCCAACCCTATCGATGTACGCTGTTGTTCTGTGCCTAAAGTACACAACAGGTATCAAAGAGCAGCTTTGGCTTTTACAGTCTCATGTTCTGAGACATAAGACTGATGTTTTAGTTACTTTTATCATATCTTGCTGTTCAGAGGGGACTAAGGTCAAGTGCTTAATTTCCAGGAATGTTTCTTTTTTAAAGCTCTTGGAGCAGAAACTGGAGAAAAACTGAACAGATGGGGGGGCATAGATTTGATGGGAAGGCTCTTTAAAGTTTAAAGTAACCACTTTTCTCCAGTGTATATACATGTCCTCAGTTCTCCTTCTAGTTTTGGAGTTCAGAAGGTATGCTGAAGATAACTGGGTGCTTGTTCTTTGTGTCTTCTGGTGGTCTGTGCTCCTTTGGAAGTGCTGTAGAACCACAAAGGAGCTAAATCTGACTGAACCAATCAGTTCTTTGACTGCTGGCTTCTGGGATACAGTTCTTGTACAGCAGGTGAAATCTCTGATGTTGTTGTTAACCTCCTCATTCGCTCTTATCCAAGGATAAGGCCAAGACTGGTTCAACTACTATATCAAAGAGTCCCATAACATCTTGCCTGGAGAAACTGCAAAAAGCCATCAATGGTAATTGTACTGAAGAAATTTTCTAGTGAATATTTTATTATATTGACCGCAGAATTCAATGACTCTTTTCCATGTTCCGTTTCCATGTTCATATATGGCTTGCTGTTACTTATTCTGTGCATGACATCCAGATAGCTTCCAGTCTGGATTGTACCCAACCATGTTGTTCCAAAGACTTTAGGATGCTTCGGCAGCGAGAGGAGTGGCGATTTCCCATCTCACTGCAGATCTCCCCCACACTCATTCTGTTCTGAAGCTGTTCATGAAAGTCTACTGCCCCCCCCAGAACAAAATTTCAGGGGGCTACAGTGAGAAGGGAAAGCAGGGAAGTCCTGCTCCATGAGGTCCCCTCTATGAATGGGCCTCATTGACTGTAGCTGGTGTTTCTATCATAGTTTAGAACATGCATTCTCTGATCATCTGGGTGAGTCTTTATATTCAAGTAGTGCTTAAAGAGAGGGTATTCTAAGCTAACTGTGCCAGAAGCTTGGTCCTTTGGGTCTTCTAAAAACATGGGGTATTCTGGATTGTTAAAATATATTTCTGTGGAACTCAACTCGTTCATTTCTCATGTGTGCAGCTAAATCTCTGTTTGCTCTGATGAACCAACTGGAATTCTTATCTAAACAAAAGCGGTAAGTTTATTTTTAATATGCACTAAACCAGGGGTCGGCAAACTCATTAGTCAAAAGAGCCAAATATCAACAGTACAATGATTGAGATTTCTTTTGAGAGCCAAATTCCTTAAACTTAAACTATATACGTAGGTACACTGTTTATTAACTTAATAAACTTTAATTAAAGTTTTAAGTCTTAATTAAACTATAGGTACAATTTAATTTTTATCAATAAATAAGATCACTATTAAGTATGATATCAAGTTTTATTCAATATAAGTCCCTGCTATTTCCCCCTCCCCACCTGGAGTCCTCGTCTGGAGGCCTGGTCTACCACCATAAAAGCCTATTGGTAGACCTGGCCTCCAGCTGAGTCCAATTGGGAGGCCAGGTCTACCCATTGGCTTTCTTGGCAGTACACCTGGCCTCCGGAGGCCCATAGAAGCCAATTGGTAGACCTGGCCTCTGAAGGGGGACTTTTTCCCCTCCTCGGAGTCAAGGTCTACTGCCAAGAAAGCCAGTGGGTAGACATGGCCTCCCAATGGGACTCAGCCGGAGGCCAGGTCTACCAAAGGAAGCCCCCCCCCCGCCCAACAGCTGATGGGGGGGGGCAGGAACTGCCGAGCCACCCGCCCAGCAATCGTGCGGCTAGAGGGGAGGGGAGGCTTTAGCCTCCCAACCATTGAGGGCAAGGGCAAGGGGGACCTAGCCATTCTCCATGGCGTGGGGGGGGAGAGATAGTGTGCCTGCTTGCCTGCTCTCTCTCTCTCTCTCTCTCTCTCTCTCTCTCTCTCTCTCTCAGGTGCGCCGGTTCCGCAGCCCGGCTGCCGGCACGAGCGGGCGCGAGAGCAGGGGCTCCGAACCAAGTTCGGAGAGCCACGCTCAACGAGCCAAAGAGCCCCATGCGGCTCGGGAGCCGCAGTTTGCAGACCCCTGCACTAAACCTAGGGTTGCCAACCTCCAGGTACTATCTGGAGACCTCCTGCTATTGCAACTGATCTCCAGCCAATGTATATCAGTTCACCTGGAGAAAATGACCACTTTGGCAATTGGACTCTATGGCATTGAAGTTCTTCCCCTCCTAACCCCACCCTCCTCAGGCTCCACCCTAAAAACCTACTGCCGGTGGTGAAGAGGGACCTGGCAACCCTAACTAAACCTAACAAAGCAGGAGCCAAATTGAAGAAACAAGCTAGGCTGCTTCACATACCATAATTTTTGATAAACAACACTCTTCTCTTCCCCTACCTCCTTTTCCTAGACTTGGCTGTCATGCTAGCCCCGATGGGACAGCTTTCTACATAACATCTGAAATTTTCTGCCTAGAGATTCAGTTGAAGGCAGATGGAGAAGTGATAGAGGTAAAACTGGTTCAACCTGGAGAATCTCCACAGGTACCGTTTACAGATTTATTTATTTTTTTGGCGTTGTGATTCAATAAACTCCATGAAGGAATAAAATGAAGAGAGGGCTAAGTTTATGCAGTTCATTCAGCTTGTGTTACTATTACATTTTTTTTGCCATCAAGTCACAGCTGATTTATGGCAACACCATAGGGTTTTCAAGGCAAGAGACATTCAAAGGTGGTTTGCCATTGCCTGCCTCCGCATCGTGCCTTTGGTATTCCTTGGAGATCTCCCATCCAAATGCTTGCCAGAGTCAAGGCAGAGAGTGTATCAAGGGCCCAAGGTCACCCAGCAAGCTTCTATGGCAGAGTCGGGATTCAAACTTTGGTTTCCCAGATCCTAGTCTGACACCTTAACCACTACAGTGCCCTGGCTCTCTGCTATTATTACTACAGTTGGCTAAATTGCTGTACGTCTACTTGTAAAACATGTTGTGGGAATAATCTAGGGTTGCTAGTTCTGGGTTGGGAAATTCCTGGAGAGTTTGGGGGTAAAGTCTGGGAAGGGAGGGACTTCGGTAGGGTATAATGCCATAGAGTCCACCTTCTAAAGTCGGCATTTTCTTCAGGGGAACTGATCTCTGTTGCCTAGAGATCACATGTAATTTCAGGAGATCTCTGGCTACCACCTGGATGTTGGCAACCCTAAAGCCCCTTCATTCACTGTTCTGAATATGCATATTGGGCATATTCTGAGCATATCTGGGGTCTTCAGTTCACCATATTTGTGATTTCTATTTTCTTCACTTGATGAACAATTTAACTTTCAGAGATATGCTTGGTAGGCAAAATAAGAAGATATTGTGCAGTGCTGGGTATGGGCTTAAACTTCAGCAGTGATACATTCATACCAGTCTAAGATGTCATTTTCTCATTAGACTATAGGGAGAGCATAAACTGCAGTTGCTAAACATACTTCAAAAATCAGTCATTTTTTCTTCGAAAGTACCCTGATATTGAAAATGAATTTCTCTGCTGCATCAATGCAACCCTGGACAGTACGAGTTTCTCTTTGCTCATTCAACAATACCCACAACAATTCAGTCCAAAGTTGGGGAGAAATGGGGCTAGAAGACCACATCCACACTGCTTACAAGAAAGAACTTCCTACTTGCAGCTCTAGAAATACATACTCCCAGAAATCTACCTGAAGCAAATCAACTCAACTACATGCTAACTTTGCCACAAAAAGCAGTATCCCAAGGGTTATTTATCTTGTATATTAACACTTATACCTCGCCTTTCCTTGTGGTTCGAGAAGGCTTACAAGGATAGTTTTTCATGCAACTCCCACCTGTAACACTTAATAGTACTTCCCATGTGAATCGGAGACATAATTTTGTGAAGTCCTTGGCTCGTTTGTTTCTTCACTAGCCTCCTAATGTTGTACTCTTGGTTCTTGGTTAAGATTCTGGCAAGCTACAAAAATAGTATCACTTGCCACCACTTCTAGTGGACTGTTGTTTTTGGCCTCTAGACCCTTGGAGTTACCTCAGGCTTTCCTATAAAACAAGCTGTCTGTGGGCAGAATATCCATGAAAAATTTAAGAGTCCATGTTTGAGGGCATAGAAGGTAAGATAGCTAGTCTTCATTGCCCCAAACAGATTCTGTCTCAGCCTGCAAACAAAAATAGTGAATCATGAAGAAAGCCAAAAGAGCCCAATCTTAAGCAGAACAGTAAGGAATATCAAACTTTAGGAGAGTATTTTGATGAAGCACTTGACATGATTCCATTATCAAATCAGTCCACGATCTGTCTAGATAAGACATGGGGCAAATCAGAGGCATGGTTCAAGATGAAACTAGGGGTTTCTGGCTTCTCTGGTGGTGTTTTTTAAATTAAGTGAGTCTGGTGGATCCTTGCTAACAGAGTATGTCTAGTACCCTCCCACAATAGGGTTGCCAACTCCAGGTTAGAGACATTGGGGGTGGAGTCTTGGTGGTCTCCCATTCAAGTACAAACCGTGGCTGATCTTGCTTAGCTTTCAAGCTCCAACAAGCTTGGACTAGTCTGGGCCATTCAGGCTACTAAGCTCACCGTAGCTTATGCAATTTTCTACTTTTGCTGTGCACCAGTAACTGTTGTGGATTTCCTATAATTACTGTGTAACTTCTATCCTCTTGTTCTCTAGATCTATGAAGACCTGTTGCAGCTTCTAAGGTATGTGTGTTCCAGCCAGGTAGATTCTTGGCATTTGTGGTTGTGTATATTTGGCACCAAATTATCTTTTCTGGGTCCCTTGCCAGGTGATTTCCTGTGATATATAACAAAAACTTATTTGGAGATAGGTCACGATGGGTAGTCATGTTAGTCTGTCAATAGCAGTAGAAAAGAGCAAGAGTCCAGTAGCACCTTAAAGACTAACAAAGTTTCTGGCAGGGTATGAGCTTTCTGAAGAAGTACATGAAGAAGTATTTGAAAAAGTGAGCTGTGGCTCACAAAAGCTCATACCCTGCCAGAAACTTTGGTAGTCTTTAAGGTCCTACTGGACTCTTGCTCTTTTCAAGAATATCTGTATATTTTCAGGGACTGTTCCTGTCCCCTCAGTTTTAACTGTTCCATTGTGGTCCTTTTGTAAATGTCATAATTTGGAACGCAATGGTAAAAGCATCCTTTTCCATAATCGTTACCAGAGCCAAGGTGGCAGGTCCAAGGAAGACTTAAAGAACAGGGTGACCACTCCTCCTTATGCCAGTCTAGTGTCAAATTATATTTCCTTCATTGTTTTTAGATGTTAACAAACCAGCTCTTTGGCATTTTAGTATTAACTGTTATTCTTTTTTTAAGAATGAAAAATTATGATGCCTTTGGAAAGGTTTTGGAAGAACTTGTCAATGTTTACCAAATTCCAGGAAACAGGTTAGTTCCTTACTTGACACGTTATCTTTCTTCTGAAACCTTTCCCCTTCTCATGAAGTCTCTCTTTCTTTGCTAGAGAAATGAAAGCCAAAGTGTATCTTGCCCTGCAGTCTTTGGAAAAAGACATCACTTCACTGTCTCTTTTGCATAGGTAAGTTGGGCAGTAGAGAATCTTTGGTTTTTGCAGGTGGAATGCTGTGAAAACAGCTATAGGTAGGGATAGAGGATCTTATGACTGGTAATGTGGGTCTTTAAAAGATGTTTGTGCAGAATAGTGTTTGAGAGGCTTCAGATAATGTATTGCAATATTTTTTTCAGCTTTCCACACACTCATTTTCATCAGCTGTTAAACTTCAAATGGGTTTCAAATGGAGAACTGTCTTAAATGTTAAATGCCAGGTTTCCATTGGGGTACTACACTTGATACTACACTTGATCTTAGCCATAAGGCCAGGTTTCCATTGGGGTATGTCTCTGCTCAAGGGAAAGATTATGTTATGGTGTGTTGCATCTTTCCTGGATCTTGAAAATGGAAGGCATATATGCATTGAGCTGCTATTAAGCCAATTCCCCTCTGGCTTCTGGCTCCCCCCCACCCGTCCTGAGCCACCACTGCAGCCAGCAGGAGAAAATTAATCTTTAAAAACCTGCTGTTTGGCAATGGCATGATATCACTTCTGGAGAAAACCCAGAAATGACATCAGTCCTCTCTAGGAGTCACCGGAAACTCTATAGAGTTTCCAGTAATTCCTAGACAGGTGTGATGTCACTTCCAGGAAAAACTAGAAGTGACGTCACAGCATCACTGCTCCCTCCATGTCCCTCACTGCCATGGTCCCCCATTGATTGCCAGGCAGTTACTATGCTGACTTGAAATATGGGACTGAATGTCTCACTTTATTCTTACCAATGGCTGCTTCCCCAGTTGGAGAGCAGCCCTCCTTCCCAAGGACCACAGCCCAAATCTATATTATCTGGTTCTCTGGCGCCAAATCTGATTTTTTAAAAGGTACCTGTTCTTAAATTTATGAGTTAATAGAACTGCATGCAAAGCCCTCTAGGTGGCTTCTTCTCTCCTTTTTAGGGAGGAGGAGGACTTGGAGGGCCAGATGCCCACTGCGGGGGTAGGGTTGCCAATTTCCAGGTACTAGCTGGAAATCTCCTGCTATTACAACTGATCTCCAGCCAATAGAGATTAGTTCACCTGGAGAAAATGGCCGCTATAGCAATTGGACTCTATGGCATTGAAGTCCCTCCCCTCCCCAAACCCCGCCCTCCTCAGGCTCCACCCAAAAAACCTCCCGCCAGTAGCAAAGAGGGACCTGGCAACCGGGGGGGGGGGCAGAGCAGCTGGGCTGTGCCCCAATTGCATCTTACTTCAGGTGGGCCGAAGTCAAAAGTTGGTCTTGGAGAAGAAAATGGGGGAAGTGCATTGTTCACTGCTCACTGTGCATTCTTTAAAAACAGAGCACCAGATACGGAGAGGCTTACTGAAATTCTGTGTGGAAAAGTAGGCTACCTTAGGCCACGAACTGGAGGTACATTTTTCTCCCCTCCCCCTTCCTTCAGAACTAAAAGGTGGTAGTGGGGAACGCTGTTGAGTTGCAACTGACTTATGGCAACCCTGTAGGGTTTTAAAGGCAAGAGATGAATAAGGTGGTTTGCTGCTGTCTGCCTCTGCATAGCGACTCTGGACTTACCTGGTGGTCTTCCATCCAAGTGCCCCTGTTAGCATCTGAGATCTGACAAGATCAGGCTAGCCTGAGCCATACAGGTCAGGGCTAAAAGTCTACTAAAAGGCAGAGTTAAGCAAATCTTGGGAGCAAGCAAGCAAAATCTGATGCAACCCGAAGACAAACACCTGAGGGGGGTTGTGGGAGTAGGCGGTCCAGTGAATTAATCCATGGTGGTAGATAAAGGCATTGTTGTCCATGGTATTCATGTTCTCTCCTCTGTTATCTATGATCAACAGGTAGGGTTGCCAACCTCCAGGTGGTGGCTGGAGATCTCCCACTATTACAACTAATCTCCAACCGATAGAGATCAGTTCATCTGGAGAAAATGGCCACTTTGGGAATTGGACTCGATGCCATTGAAGTCCCTCCCCTCTCCAAACCCCACCCTCCTCAGGATCCACCCCCAAAATCTCCAGGTATTTCGCAACCTAGAGCTGGCAACCCTATCAACAGGTGCTGATAGAGTTGGAGGGAATGGACTGTGCAAAGAATCTGAGTTTCTAGCATACACACCAGGATGTAATGGCCCATGGGCTGTAATAAAGACTGACTGACTGATCCACACCAGGATGTCAGAGGGGGCAACAGAGCTGGGAAGATAGACAGACCAGGACTCAGTACGTCCTTCCTTTTTTCTGTGTTGCTGTTGTCCCTTTGATGCTTATATTGCTACTCTCAGGGAACTTCTCTTCCTTCCAGGTGATCCTCCTCTCCTCTTTTCTTCACCCTTTCTTTTTCTAACCACCATGAAGTCAAGATGTGCTCTCCACAATCTCTCTCCATCCTAGTCTAGATAGGGAGCTAGAATGCTGATTCTCTCCTGTAGGCATTTCCTTTGCAAAAAAGGGCTACTAATTCTTTACTAAAACCACAAGCCTGGTGTGAACTTTATTCCTAAACACCATTCCAGTTCGCTGTGCAAATCCAGTTCCAGTGCAAAAAAGAGTGCCTGTATGCAAATAAGCATTTAGCCGTAACTTGATTATAACTTTCGGCGTATCTTCAAAGCGGCTGTTAAATAATAAACTACGGATAGAATAACAGCCTTATCTTTACCTGACAGCAGATAGATTAAGTGGTAATCATGAGAACATACAGAAAAGTGTGACATCAATGGAGTAATAAAAGATGATCTTATAGAAGAATATAAATCTCAATAAAAAATGGGCATTTCTGTCTTTTGCACACGGGCAGACTCTCTGTTCGACTGGGGCATTTAAGAATCTGCTGTGCAAATCTAACTCTAACAAAAAAGCTAACAAAAAAAACCCTGTGTGACTAGTAGGAAGTAAGAAATGAGTATGTGTACCATTTAGAACAATGCCTCTATCTCACCACCTTTTTTCTTTGGCTGTATGGGGTCATTTCTACTTAAGAGTAGATGATTGATACAAGCCGTAAGAAATTTCTCTTGGATTCCCTCTCTGTTGTTGGTCTGGATGTTGCCAAATACTAATGGAGTAACTGAGTATTTAGATAACGCAAATCCCTGCATCGGGGCTATTTCCCAGTAGCTATGAAAGTAAACGAGGAGAAAGGCTTTGGCAGGGCTGCCGAGGGAGAGGAGGAGGAGGACTTTTCCAAATATATTCTATTGTCACATTATTGACAGCTGCATCATTGTCTCCACGATTGATTCGTTTACATTTTTTTTTTTAAAAAAACCAATCTTGTAGGAACACCTATGAATCTCGAATTTTATCTGTCGCCCTATGACATCTTGGAAGAACAGCTCACTCCAGGTAAATGGCACATGAAATAAAGTAGGTTGGGTCATAGCGGAATTTCTAACAAGTGAAAGACCAAGCTGGAGAAAGTTGCTAACCGACTGGAACATTCAAGGTCGTGCTGATCTCCTTGGTAACCCTATCCTCTTACTGTTTTAGAGCCGCACCCACTAGCCAATGAGCTGCATTCAGACACAATGGCTTCCCATTGTAAGAATGACCTTTAGAGGTCCTTGTTCTTGCACGCTTCTTCTTCCCCTTGCACGTGGTTTGGCAACAGACTAATTCCTTGTTCACAGGAAACTATGGGTATTTTCACACATGCACTTTCAATGCACTTTAATGATTGTTTGCAAGTAGATTTTGCCACTTCACACAGTAAAATCCAGCTTCAAAGTACGTTGAAAGTGGATTGAAAGTGCCTTATTCCACATGTGTGAAAGTGCCCCATAGTTGGCCACTGTTTCAAATCAATAGTGGGTGTTTTGGATACAAGCTACAATTTGTTTGGGTGGAATGACAAACTATGGTTGGTCGCAAATCGGGAAGTCTCAGTTCCCCACCCGTGGGAGAGAGGGAGAGGAACACAAGAACCTGAAGATCTATAAGACTGGTTCTCCTAATGGCCAAGCCATGATTTGGTGTTGTATCAGGGTGTAGCCATTGAAATTATATCTCAAATTGCCTTATTTGGTTAATAACCAAAAGCTTTTATGCTTGATCTGGAGGATGAAAGAGTTTAAACAGTTTAAAAAAACTGATCACAGCTGATTAGAGACTTCCACTCAAAAGGGGTCCAGATTGGTAACTATGCCAAATGACTTGCTGAAAACTGAGATGTGTTGGTACTATCCATAGTGCATTCCATAATGCATCACTGTTGGTACTTAAATTTGGTTTATTTTATTCTGAATCTCGAGCTATAATCAAAACAAATTTGCTGTCAATGGTGTCCGCTGTATTCATTTAGAATGAATGACGCACAGATGTTTGGACTGTTAGCTACATATTTAATATCTGTATCAACATAATACAGATATTATGTTGAGATTTGTGCTGCTTCTAGTATGTACATGTGTGTATTCTCTCTCTCTCACACACACACACACACTCACACTCACACACACTGTAGTAGCTGCCTTCTACTGAATCAGACCATTGGTCCATCAGGGTCAGTATTGTCTACTCAGGCTGGCAGCATCTCTCCAGGGTTTCATGTAGAGCTATTTCACATCACATGGTGTAGTGGATGGGAGCGGTGGACTCTAATCTGGAGAACCAGGTTGGTTTCCCCACTCCTCTACATGCAGCCTGAATTGTGACCTTGGGCTAGTCACAATTCTCTTAGAGAGCTCTCAGCCTCACCTACCTCACAAGGTGTCTTTTGTGGGGAGAGGAAGGAGATTGTAAGCCAGGTAGAGAAAATCGGCATATAAAAACCACCTCTTCTTCTTCTTCCTACTGGATCTTTTTTTAACTGGAGATGCCAGGGATTGAACTTGGGACCTTCTGAATACCAAGCAGATGCTCTACCACTGCCCCTTTCCCTAGTCAAACTAATTATGAATATACAAAGTATATGGGCAAAAATAGCTTTGTCTTGCTGCAACCATTGACTGGGAGCTTAAGCAGAACTTGGATTTTTTAAAAGTCCAAATAGAATTTGCCATGTTAGAAAAGTCCCTGCCCCTGAGCAACAGGCTTGAAAAGTTCTTGTGCTTAATTAAGGGAGTATGCACTGTTCTGATTGCTTGCTTCTCTTTTCCATCAGGCTTGCAAATACCTGGAATGAAGGTGTTTGTAACAATTGGAGGATCTGATGTAACTTACAAACTTCCTATCTATCCATTGATTGGGGATTCTTGGATGGGTGCTGATGGGTAAGACTGGAGGATGTTATTGATGCTCATGTACAGCTAAGGATTTCCAGATCTGACTTGGGGGCAGCCCAGGAAGTGAAAATGGTTCTAGAGGAAGCCAAGCTGAGTAGCCCTTGTACTGCAAAGGCCACTCAGTTCAGTGACACCAACAAGGGATGTGATGAGCTCATCCAGGGCTTCTTCCTGCAAGCTGGTGGCAGTGCAGGAGAAAGCAATTGGTGACCTGGTGTCGATTCTCATTGGTGCGAAAGGGTTAGAGCCACGTGGCCCCTGAGGCACTGGCAAGTTGCTGGTGATTTGTTCCACTTGCTCCTGGCCACCAGCTGCCCACCAGGAAATTTCCCTGTATACTTAGTGGCCAGTCCACCCCTAAAATCTGTTTAATTTACAGTGCAGCTTGTATTCAATTGTGGGCTATAGCCCATGTAGTTGGATGTGGAGACGTTTTCCAACAGAAGAGGCAGTCTTCCTTCTTGAATGGAGAAAATTCTTTCAGTGGAAAGCTTAATAGAGTGAGAGTCATAGGATTAGTGTAGGGGAGGAGTTAGAAACCATGATAGAAGTGTATACTTCTATTGCATTGGTCAGGCCGCGCCTGGAGTATTGTGTGCACTTCTGGAGCCCTCACCTCAAAAAGGATGTGGATAGAATCGAGCGGGTGCAGAGGAAAGTGATGAGGATGATCAGGGGCATGGAGACCAAGCCCTCTGAGAAAAGGCTAAGAGCTTTGGGAATGTTTAGTCTGGAGAAGAGGAGGTTGAGGAGGGACATAATTTCCCTCTTTAAATATTGGAAGGGGTGTCACTTAGAGGAGGGCAGGGAGCTGTTCCTGTTGGCAGCAGAGGATAGGACTCGCAATAATGGGTTTAAATTGTGGGTGGAAAGGTACCGGCTGGATATTAGGAAAAAAAATTTTACGGTAAGAGTTGATCAGCAGTGGGATCAGCTACCTAGGGAGGTGGTAAGCTCCCCCTCACTGGCAGTCTTTAAGCAGAGGCTGGACAAACCATTGTCAGGGATGCTCTAGGCTGATCCTGCATTAAGCAGGGGGTTGGACTAGATGGCCTGTATGGCCCCTTCCAACAATATGATTCTACTCTATAAATGCCAGGGACTGGCTCCAATTCCATTATCCAAACCTGTCTTTACTACTTCCATTTTCACCTCTTGCACCAAGTTTTCTAATACAATATTGCAAGGAGCCAGGACTTTATCCTTAGCTATCATCTCTGGGATTGGACCCTCAACATTACTGGGAACAATCTTGCCATTAGTCTGTTGCTGCCAAAACAGCCAACACGGTGACCCACTAGAAACTGTGCAATCCTATAGTTTCAAATGGTTTTGGCTGAGTTAACTTTTCATAGGCTTCTGCTTCAAGTCTTGTGGCTACTTAAATATTAATAAATATACAGCAGCAAAGCCATACCAGAAGTATAAGCACAGTGCAAAGTACGTGGTTGTAGGGCAAAAACTAACTACATCACCTTTTAGTACTTTATTTAAACAAATAGACACCAATCAGCAAGTTGGTGCATAACCACAGATATATATTACTGGTATTACAGAAGTTAAATGTCCGCCTCCATTCTGTAACCCTTCCTTGAGATGAAATCTTTTCACAGATAACAACGCTGGGAAATTGCTAGTGAAATCCCATCTTTGGCTTCAATGTTGTGAGGTTCTCCAGCCAACCGCGGCAATCCCAAAAAGTCACTCGCTCAGACAGGCAGGTCTAAAGCAGGTAAACGTTTATTCAGGAGCCGCAGGTACAGCATAAGCAATCCACAGTTCAAAGCTGCTAATGACCATCCAGTCTACAAAGCATAACTTTAAGCACAAAGCAACCCCAGGTGCAAGATCAAGCAGGCCTGGGAATTGGGAGATAACAGTGCCTGGTGGGAAGCAGGGAGTGAGCAAGCCATAATACTGACGTTGCCTGCTTGCGACTCAAGGTCAGAGCGGGGGGCTGGGGGAAGGCAGGGACCGGGGATAGTTTGAACAGCTCAGGGAAACAAAACCGAAAGATGCTCTTGAACAGAAATGGGTCTAACTCATGTCAAGAGCCTCCCTGGACAGCACAACTCCTGACTCCTGACAAATGTGTGGCAAGTTAGTACCTTTTTACAACAATATTTTATTTTGCCTCGACATTCCTCCGAATATTGAAATGGTGGCAAGTTATACACTGCAATTAGTGAGTGCCTTTGCTTGCTAGCAGACGGGAGCTGTTACCTGCTGTTACCTTTGTTCATAAATACCCCAGCCTGCCACTTAATAAGAGTCTGAGGCTCTGCCTTTAGGAGTGGTCATCCCAATGTTGTCAGTGGTCAAACAGCTCTGCAAGCGTTAGTAGTACCTCTCTTTTGCCAGAAACAGTCAGAAAAAGAAATGACCGTGTATACCATGGGCACTGATTCTTCTTTCCTCCCCCTTCAACTTTTGAGCTATCTCTAGCCCAAATAGGTTCTACCGCATGTATCAAACAACTCTACTCTCTATCATTTTAATTTATTTCCAAAGACAAATCTCTGTTTTTCGACAGCACTGCTAATTACTATCCCCTGCATTTTGCAGTAAGGCTTCCTCTCTCCAAGCCATTATGCATGGTCAGGGTGACGAAGTATTACCCCTGAAGCTGCTCCTGCATGGAAATGATTCGGTGTAGCTTCTTGCTGCATCTGCAGTGGCCGCTGAATGTCCACCCAGCCATTTTCCTGTTCTTTCCTTGTCTCAGCCACCCCACCCCCCAATACACACACATGGGAGGGATTCTATCAAGATTTTTTTTTTAAATTGCAGGTTGTCAGATCAATATAGCATTGTAACAATATATTGTCACAAGCTGCCAGTTCGCATCTTTGATTTTAAACGTCTGTCACCCTTTTTGTTGCAGAGTTAGAAGGGGAAGTGTGCACTGATTTTTCTATCCACCTTTATTTATTAAGATAATGCTTATGCCACTCTCCAGGAACCTGCCTGAGGCTGCTTACAAAATACCACATAAAAATAAGTTACTAATTAAAATCCAGTTTTTTTTAAAAAACGCACAGCCAAAACATAAAAAAGTGGATAAACTTTGAAGCTTGGATGTGCATGCCTCCTTATAGTGCTAGAACCTTTTTTAAAAAAAATAATTTTAAAGGGTGGGTACTAATAGCTCATGGCAACAGCTTGTTATAACATTGCAACACTATAGCAATCTGTCAATTGCTGACTATTTTTTTAAAAGTCCAGGAGCAGGGTATATAGGAAATAGCTACGGGAGCTGAGGTAAGGAAAATGATACTAATGTGGCTGAGTGCTACAAAAATTTCCACCTTCCTATCCACATCGCATCCAAAGGTGGCCGTCATGTGGATGCTCTTGAAAACAACACTGCTGTGACGAAGAAACGCTGAAGCAAATAATCAGTGTGGAAACAGCCTGAGTTGGGATTGACAGTACCAATGCTAAAATATGATGGGGCCATTATTTTAACTGATTGTCTCAATAAGCCTCAAGAGAGCTCTTAAAAATCTTTATACACTCCAGAGTAATTGGTGGAAGGCGGAGTTTGACCTTTGCATTTGTTTAATGGGTTGCCTACTTTTATAATGAGTGGCATACACTTAAGCATTTGCTCAGTGGTCTCTGTAGCTGGAGTATAAGCATGCATAATTGCTATCTCCTGCCACAGTTGCTCCATAGGCCCCTCTCTGCACATCATTGCAAACGCATTTTCCAGAGGCAAAGGTTCTGTTCTGCATGCCTGGCTTCATTTGGATCCTTCAAAGTATCACGATATTAGGTTGTGCTACAGACGTGCTTGCTAGACCAGTAGGGTTGTCAGCTCCGGGTTGGGAAATACCTGGAGATTTTTTTTGGGGGGGGGGCGGAGCCTGAGGAGGGTGGGGTTTGGGGAGGGGCTCCAATGCCATAGAGTCCAATAGCCAAAGCAGCCATTTTCTTCAGGGGAACTGATCTCGATTGGCTGGAGATCAGTTGGAATAGCGGGAGATCTCCAGCTACTACCTGGAGGTTGGCAGCCCTAAAGACCAGCTTCCTCTTGACTGTTGCTCCCTTTCACCCCTGCTCTCCAGCCACCCTGTCTTCTTGCCCCTGACTGAGAAGCTCTGCATGGATTTTTTGGCTTGCTACTTCCTGAAGTTCCAACAGCCTTTCCCGATGTCTTCATCCAGCATCCACAAGCTGCAGGCGCTTACAGGCAGGTTGATTTCAATTAGTACTTTGAAGTTGTTCTCCTCCACCTTCCCTCCTACACGAGGATGTTGAAACAGGTTGCAGAATGCTTAGTCTATGCTTCCTTATGAGGTCTTTCTTACCATAAATGTTAAGTGTGTGGGGAGGACCTGTGTTTTGCCTACGAGCAGATCCCAAGAACACTTAACTAGCCGTTTCTATAGCATTGAATAGATTCAACCACAAATGGGGAAACAATCATGTCCTAGCCATAAGCATTTGTGGGCACTATTCCCTCTGTCTTCCATTCAGTTTATTTACAGTCATTTGACCAGCAAATATCAGTACAAAATTACAATTTAAACCCCCCAACTGAGGATTTCTGTATCTTACTGGCTACATAACAGAACT
Organism: Euleptes europaea; assembly: GCF_029931775.1. NCBI lineage: Eukaryota > Metazoa > Chordata > Lepidosauria > Squamata > Sphaerodactylidae > Euleptes > Euleptes europaea. The sequence continues at coordinate 20,320,336 of NC_079322.1, read as the reverse complement.
TTGCCACTGAATAAGAGATAAAAGCATCTTTATCTTCTAGTAAAAATTTAACAGTGAAATCATCTGAATGGCTAACATTGCTAAACTTTCTGGTCAACACAGGTAAAATCAGCCTATTTCTAACCTCTAGATAAAATTCCCTCCAACACTAGATATATGCTGCTCAAGATCAATTGATCAAGGAGCTTCGAAGGGATAAAAGGAAAGGAAGGAAAGGATAAAATTCACAGTGTAATAAAATACGTATAATTGTCTCAACTGAATTACAATTACAGGGGCATAATCGGGCCTCTACAGGTATATGCTAATTCCCTCTGTTTTGTAATATCTGTTCCAAGTTGCTACCTTTCCACAGTATTATTTCCTCTCTAGTATGTGAGGAGAATAGCATTGAAACCTGCTTCCACTTGTTCTTGCCAGATTGAGTTATGTGCTATACGTAGTAAACGTGTGTTTACTTCTCAAGTACAGTGACACTGTGAATGATCCGGCATACTGATGGCCAGTGGAAGTAGTGATGGCCACAAGCATAGTGGGCTTTAAGAGCAAGTGAGACAGATTCATGAAGGTGAGGTCCATCGTATGCTACTAGCCATGTTAACTGAAGGGAGCTCCCATCTACAGAGGCAGCAAACCTCTGAATACCATTGTTGAGTGACGGCAGTAGGGAGAGGCTTCGGCATTTATGCCTTTTGGCCCTCCAGGGCAACCGGTTGGCCAGTGTGTGAAACAGGATGCTGGACTAGATGGACCAGTGGTCTGATCCAGCAGGCTCTACTTAGGTTCCTATGACACATTTTGCAACTATCTTACATTTGTTGTGTGAAGAAGCCCAAAGTTTTGATTGGATGTCCTACTTTGCTTGTCTATTTTGGGGGGAACAGAAGGATCTTTAGAAAAGGAGCAAAATGGCTGGAGTTCAACGCAGGTAACTCTAGGTTTGATCCTGAACGTTTTAACTTGAAATTAAGTCCTGTCTATGTCAATACTACTTGTTTCCTAATAAGCTTAGAAGTTTAAATTCCTTACTTGGAAGTAAGGCCCCCATGGATGTATTTAAGAACTGGGATATGTGCAGTACACTCCTGAGTGGAGTTTGGTGGTGGAAATTGCTGTCAAATCACAGCCGGCTTATGGTGACCTTGTGGGGTTTTCAAGGCAAGTGACATTCAGAGGTGATTTGCCATTGCCTGCCTCTGCGTTGTGACCCTGGATTTCCTTGGTGGTCTCCCATCCAAAGACTAACTAGGGCCAACCCTGCTTGGCTTCCGAGATCTGATGAGATCGGCCTAGCCTGGTCCATCCAGGTCAGGGCTGAGTAGAGTTTATAGCCTTCTAAACCCAATGGGCTTTGCTCCCTCAAAGGCTAGTTATGTCAAAGATGGGGAAACATCCTCCTTCCCTTGGATTGACTTACCCTGTGTCTCTGGAGTTGGCTTCTCTTGGAGGTAAGGCAAGGCAACAATGAAGACCAGCATCTTAATGAGCTTGCTAAAATTAGACTTTGGGCAAAGTCATTTCACCTCTGCTCACAGGCATGTTGTTGCCTTTTGGGTCAACTGGTAGTTCCCAGATGTTCAGGAGCTGGAAGCTCCAGCCCACAAAAAAGGCAGGGAGGAGTGAGCAGGAGATGTGGAATCAAAAGAAGAGTCTGAGTGAGAAATACCCACAAGGCCATTCTCGTGTTTCCATCATTTTCTTGCACAGTTGAGAGGATGAGTGACATTACCTTTGAAAAATAGGAAGGGCAGAAGAAGTGACAGAAGGGGGAGATGGGAAATTAATTATATTGCTGCTTCTGGTCTAGTTGATGATGGTCTTGACCATTCACTTGAAAAACCTTGTTCCTTTGTTGGCATGACCCAGATATTTCTTGGTAACTCTGTAACCAAGGTGCACTTGATTTTGTGTTGATTTTATGGCCTAGTCATGAGCAAAGAATCTTGTTTCAGGGACTACAATAAATGGATTGAACCTAGCTCCTCTGCCTGAGTTGATCGTTCAACACACCCTTTCTGGAAAACACAAAGATGACCCAACAATGACCAACTATTTTGTCAAGGTGAGTACCATTCTAATAAGATCAGTCAGCTCGCTGAAATAGGATATGATTTACCAATTTAATTGGATAGGTTTTGGTCCCCCTCCCCCTCTTTTGGCTTTGTTGCCTTTTGGAAAGCCACATGGAGTTTTGGAAATGTTGATGTTAAATGGATTTCTACTGCACCTCTGACTTAGCCGAACAATATCATCTAAATTTGAAGGATCTATCATGACTCAGCTGCAAATCTGTACATGGTTTAACTTTCATGCTGCCCCTCCCCAACAAAAAATCCACTCAGACTTAACAAACTGTGTTGCTGAGGACCATTAGACCCTATTAAATACTGGAGATAAGGTGTTCGTCTCTCTCACACACACATATTCTGCAACCTTTTTACCATTTAAATACCTTTAAAAGTGACATTGTTTACTCACAAGATCTCGCACAAACCCATACAAAGCTACTGTAATGGAGATGTGAATTATAGATGGTTTGGGTACATACTAGAACTTGCTGATGAGGACAAGTGACATCAGAAATGAAGACTCAAAGGCTGCTTCTGACAGGTTCATGATCTAGCTTTACTTTGGTTGAAAGTCTTTGTCTGTTGCAACACTTCTGTGTGATCTTACTGTTGCCATTTCTGAAGCTGAGGGATGGACACATCAAGCTTTCTCATAAAAGCAACTTCTGACTTCTCTTTAGTCAGAGAGCTGATAACCTACGAAGACTGGTTATTGAAGAAACTAATCATCTTCATATAGCCCTGTAGTTCAGTGGTTAATGTGTTGCTTTGTAAAAGGCAAAGATACTCTTAGTTACCATCTGTCTGTTTTGCAAGGAATATTTCCTTCACCGGGAGGGGAGAGGCAGTAATAATACACCATCACAATACCACTTTCTATGTATTGATTGTACTATGTTAAACGCTGGGGGTCATTTTATTTGCTCTGATTGAAGTAAGCCTTGAAGTGCTTCCACAATCAAAACATACACTGCCCATTCAGACTCTTCCAGGTTGCCCAAAGCACCGTTATTACATAGGCAATGGTACAGGAGCTGGTTCGACGGGTGCCCTGGTCAGTAAACTTCCATTCACGCACCCAAAGCATGTGCCTGATATGATCGAAGTTCTCCGGCACCAAGCAGTGTGCAACACGCTTCTTAGTAGCTGCGTCTCCAGGGCTACTAACTTTGAAGGTAACTCGATTGCACTTCTTTCTAACACATCCTGAGTGGGAGATGGGGGGGCATCCTGAGAGGGAGATGGGGGAGAGGAATTAATAGGGTTGCCAACCTCCAGGTACTAGCTGGTGATCTCTAGCTATTACAACTGATCTCCAGCCAATAGAGATCAGTTCGCCTGGAGAAAATGGCCACTTTGGCAATTGGACTCTATGGCATTGAAGGTGGACTCTATGGCATTACTCCCCATTGAAGTCCCTCCCCTTCCCAAACCCTGCCCTCTTCAGGGTCCCCCCCCCCCAAATCTCCAGGTATTTCCCAACCCGGAGCTGGCAACCCTATATATGAATGGAATGGCCAATGGTGGATTGGGAAATGCCTGGAGATCATGGGTGGAGCCTGGAGAGGGTGGGGTTTAGGAAGGGGAGGGATCTCAGCAGCATATAATGCCATTGAAATCTCTCTCCAAAGCAGCCACTTTCTCCAGGGGAACTGAATTCTGTTGACTTCTTCCATTTTCTCCCAGGAATGGTGGGGTGAAAAAATCCAAATGGGGGCACTTAAGGAATATATTTAGGGTTTGAGTTGAGCAGTAAATCTCCACTGACAGAAAGGATTTCCATCCTTGGAAGAGGGCTTCCTCACCATTCCCTTCCCTCTGCAACCCAAAATGCTGCTCCTGGAGTAGGATTGCCAACCTCCAAGTACTTGCTGGAGATCTCCTGCTATTACAACAGATCTCCAGCCCAGAGATGAGTTCACCTGGAGAAAATGGCCTCTTTGGCAATTGAACTCTATGGCATTGAAGTCCCTCCCCTCTCCAAACCCTGCCCTCTTCAGGCTCCGCCCCCAAAGCCTCCCGCTGTTGGTGGAGAGGGACCTGGCAACCCTGTCCTGGGGAGAGGGGACTCCCCCGGAACACCAGCACTTTGGAATAGTAATGGAGCAGAATCCAATTGAAGAGAAGAAACTCGAACAAAACAGTACTGAGTCCCTCTGTGTTAACTTGCAAGATTATCCAGAGCACTTTGGTTTGGTAACCTAACAAAACTTTGTTAAGGACTTTTTTTGTGGGTCACGTCTTTGGGCATCTCTCTCTCTTTTTTCCCTTGTGGAATCTAATCTCTAATAAAATAATATGGCTTCCTTCCAGTTTCTTCAGATCTACTTCATTTTGAAGTTTGCCCATTGAACGCCTCTAGCTTTTCGGTGACATTACAGGAGCCTGGGGAGGATAATCTGGCCTGTGGTATGTGTAAAAAGCAAAGGGTGGTAGAGGTGACAGCAACATTTGTACTGAAACCCACATTAATGATCACTATTGGTTAGGGTGTTTCCCTGGTTGGACTCGAACAGATTACTAGATCTGTTCTCCCAAGGGCTGTTAAAACTTCTTTTTGGCTAGCTTTCCAATTTGTTTTCTACTTGGGATGGAACACGCATGCCCACGACTTGTTGACTGACTGTAGTATCAAGCAATTACCTGCATGTTTCAGCAATTCCACTCTTTCTTTCAAATTTCCACATAAATTGGGTTGTTTAATTTCCAAGCTACTGTTACTAGAAAATCCTAATTGCATTTTCTCTTCTCCCTCTCTCTGTTCAGTGTTGATTGAAGTTCCCAGCTCAAAGGAAGTTAGGTGTACTCTTTATACACTTTCTAAAGACTGGGACTTAAACAGGACCAATGACTTTCTCACCAGAGTTTTGAAGCGGTAGGTGACATCTTGGGTTGCCAGGTCCCTCTTCGCCTCCAGTGGGAGATTTTTGGGGTGGGGAGGGACTTCAATGCCATAGAGTCCTATTGCCAAAGCGGCCATTATCTCCAGGTGAACTGATCTCTATCGGCTGAAGATCAGTTGTAATAGCAGATCTCCAGCTAGTGTCTGGATGTTGGCATCCCTAGTGACATCACCTACAATAGCCAAAGGCTGGTCCCCAAGCAAATAGCCAAATTCACAGAATGGCACTAGCCACTGTTAGGGAGCTCTGCAAACTTTCTATGGACCCCCCCCCCATTTGTTGAAAAATCTTAAATATATAAGAAGGGCATTAACACTGCTCTATTGGCATATCTGCCCCCCCCCCCGGGGCAGATCACAGATAACACCCTGTGTTAAACTGTGATGAATGCCTGGAAGAGGTAGTGAACCTTGCACTTGGCTTCCATTAGGAACTGAGAGAGCAACACAGTATTCCCGGTCGGGGTGGGCACATTGCCAGGCCAAACCTTGGCAGGTATCTGATGATGCCAACTCATGATGCTCATCCTGTCTAAAACCTGGTAGTCTCATCTCCCACTCTTTCATGGGCAGGTGAAAGGCTACTAGATGAGAATCTCAGGGCACTTGTCCTCTACCTAGGGCATAATGGGACCATATTGACACGACAAACTGCTGAAATATCATTAGTCTAGAAATAAGGGGATAGCGTTCCTGGCCTTTAATGCCCCTGGAAGCTTCTCAGGACATACAGAATGGTGGTGGAAAGTGCCCTCAAGTCACAGCTGACTTAAGGAGCCCCCCCCCCCGAATAGGGCTTTCAATGCAAGAGATTCAGAGGTGGTTTACCATTGTCTTCCTCTGTGAAATGACCCTGGTGTTCCTTGGCGATCTCCCATCCAAATACTAACCAGGTCTGGCCCCGCTTAGCTTCCAAGTTCTGACAAGATCAGGCTAAGCTGGGTCATCCAGGTAAGGGCATGCAGAACACTTGCACTAAATAGACAGCTGTACCTGGCACAAAATTTTAAAGTTCTTTATTTTATATCCTACTTTGAATTTCTTTTTATAAAAGTGTGGACTGTAAATGGTTAGGGTAATGGAAGGGACCTTTCCCTTCCCTTTCCAGCAAAACCAGATGACCACTGATGGACAGCCAGGTAGAAATTGAGCCCAGACCAACGAGTGGAAAAGGCTTTGTTCATTCTTCTCACCCATACCTTTCTTCTCACCCCTATCATTCCATTATGGAATGGCTGGCCATTTACTGGAGTCTCAGTGGGAGGAGCCAGATAACAGCTGCCCAATGGGAAAGATCTACTGCAGAAGAGACACCAGACTTCAGCTAATTTAGGGATGGTGGCAAACAGTGAATTGTTCTGTAAGTAAGCCAGAAGGGCATCTGTGGGTCAGCCAGGATATACTGGTGAACCCCTTGATGTTCTTAGGGTTGTTTTGACCCTTCCTTCTCAGGTGCATGTCTATCCCAATACTTATGAGAGCAATTTTCAAGAAAGCTGCCAGTCTAAAGCTTGATGAAGCTGTGCAAGGCACGGAAAAAATGTCTGGACAAAACCCACCGGAGGCCTTCAAGTCAGCCGACTCTGAAGGTCGTGGAACCAGCTTGCAAAATGCTGGAGCTGCTTGTGAGACTCGGCGCCCCAGCATCGCAAAGTCCCCCTGAATCGAGCAGCCAAGCTTCAATGAGTGACACCACAGAGGAAAATACCACTTCTGTGGGGCCTTCGGATGACAGGACAGAAGCTACACTTCCTCAAGCAGCCTGCTGATGTCCCCTTGTGAGATGGACATACTTTTGCTTTCAACTAGCGAGGATACGAGCCACGGACTGCACTCAACAGCCCCGAAGAAAAACCCGTTTAAAGGAGTTGCTCGTGAGAAGCCTCAGAGGATAAAAACCAGCTTTAAAGATCCTCATACTTGTTGATGCTTGAAGTTACAATAAAGGTATTTTTTATCCTTCACAGGAATTCTTGGGTTAATTTTGTACCTCGGCATATTACTTTACATTTCTGACAGTATAATGTAACAAGAGGAGACCTGTGAGGAGTTGCAGTAGAGGAAATCCTTTTCTTCCCTGGCTGGCTTCAGCTCTCACTGCCTTCATCTCCGTTTCCCTTTCTGGCTTCACCTTTCTCCTCACCTCAAAGCTCCCATCCTTTCCTTCCCACTCATCTCCCACTGGCATCCATGGCCAAAATCATGAAGTTGGGCCCATTTTCTTTCCACAGTTCCTTTCACAGCATCTGTGCATGTACAGACGTTGCTGCTACCATTTGGGGAGGAAGTTTAAACACACTTTTTGTTTTGTTTTTCAAACAGCAGCTTCTCCTGCAAATTCTGGGGATTCTCCTGGGCTTGCAGAAACCTGTGTCCTAGCCCTGCTTAATCCAGTTGTGAAGATCTTCACAGGGGCTACCCATGACTATTAGAAGGATAAAATCATGGTTGCTGTGTCGTTATTTTTATTTACTTGCTTGTAGCAAAACAGGTGATTTGAGTGCACAAAACATGAATATATGAAACAGGTTAGTTTTAAGTCACTTTCCTCAACTGATTAAAAATGTTTATTTGCTTCACATTATACAGATTTACAGTTGGGGATTACTATTTGTTGCTGAAGCTGAGTATTTATGAAAGATTAATGCTCAGTGGTCCCTGATCCAACTAAACTTTGTTCACAGCAGAGATTGCAGGCAGGAGTAATTGCCAGTGTAAGGTGCTTTACCCAGGTACAGCAAAATGGAAAAAGAAGTTATCCATACTTGTGCAGCAAAAGCTTATCTTGAGCTGTATAAAACTTTGAAGTGTTAATGTATCAGAGTAAAAGGAAGCTGGCTTAATCCAGTTATCTGCTTGGATGGCAGTACCGTCCAAGGTCTCAAGTATTTCCCCAACTACCTGAGGTCTAGGATGTGTTCAAAGAAAAATGTGAAGCTTATCTGCTAAAGCTAGTATTAATATTCTAGAATCTTGGTGTAAACCAAGACTCTTAATTGGATCGTGAACCAATAGCTTTCCTTGAGGAATTTGGTTATATACCCAGGCAACAAGAATTTCTCAACCAGTTAGACAAAAACATTAGGAGCTATTCCCTGGCAAACTTTCTTGGCTGCTGTTATGAACAACATAACGTTTTAAGGTACAGAAGATTGTGTCTTTCATCTAAATGCTATATGAATGCTGTATACTGAAGCATGTACATGTTGCAAAATACTTTTGCAGTTTTATGAGTGGCTGATGCTGTATACAACCAGTTTCAGAGGATAGCTAGATTTGAGACGGGTAGAACCTTTGAGACTAACAAGATTTCCAGGGTATAAGCTGTTGAGAGTCAAAGCTCCCTTTGTCTTGTTAGTCTCTAAGGCCCCACTGGACTTGAATCTAGCTCTGGCAACCATGTGGCTATCAAGGAAAGCTGCTTTTAAGTTCTAGCTAGCTTTTAACTCTGCTCTTTCTGCTTGGCTGGAAGTGTGCTCTTGAGTAAGTATCATTTTGCTTTCCAACTGTAAAGGTCAGAACTATGACTGCAAGAAGTTTGAGACACTATACTGAGCCCAATTTGCTGACCAAAAAGTGAGAATTAGTTGTGCGTTTTTTAAGAAAGTAGCTTTAAATTGTAAATGTAGCTTTTCAAAAGGTAACTGTTTAAAATCTCTACCGTATATACTTGGGTGTAAGCCGACCCAAGTATAAGCCGACCCCCCAAATTTGAGGCCAGAAAAGGGAATTTCTTATTGACCCGCGTATAAGCCGAGTTCGGCTTTTTCAGCCCTTTTTTTGGGCTGAAAAACTCGGCTTATACGCGAGTATATACGGTAATTTGATGAACTTTACTAATGTATGTTTGATAGTTATACTAATTCAGGTAACTTCTGAACATCTCAGGGAAAAAAGTTCAGAAGTCGCTTCTTTAAAACATAGCACTTTATTCTCCATAAATTAGTTTTATTTTCTGCAATAAATTAACTTTGCAATTCCTAGATGTGTTCAAGTGTGCTTGGAGACAAGCCTAATTGCTCTATTAAATTGACAGTTCTTTCTTTCAGCCAAGGAAAAGTTGGCCTCACAGAAGCTGTGTGTTCTTTCGGTCTCCTACAGCATTCGCTTTGTGAAGAATCAGTCCCACTATTTGTGCAATGGTTTCCACAACACCGTGTTCCATTTTCCCCAATTTGTTGTTCTCTCGTTCCAGTAGCCTGCTTCTCTGGGGAAAGTCCATAACCAAGGTCCATGTCTTCAACTGTATCCAGCAAGTCTGCGAGAGAGGGTTGTGGGTGGGGACAGGTAAGATCCTTAATTGACGCCTCTTCGTACTTGTATACTTCATTCAGCAAATCAGTAGCTTTGTTCAGCACTGCAGAATCGCAGCAGTTACTGTTACACCAAGACAAAATAGCACTAAAAAAAAAGTGTTAAAATATGCAAAATCAGAACAGGGCTTCAAGAGCAGTAACAAATGGTGTGTGCATTTTTATTCATATTTTAAACTGCTAGAGTAGATTATTAACCTCAAATAGTTTCATATTCTAGTTGGAATTGCTTGACACACAGCCTTGAAACTATCGTGGCCTCCCTGGAAAAGATACCTTTGAGTAAAATAAGTTTATCCATCGTTGCTGGCCTCCCCATCTCTCCCCCCCCACACACACACACCTTAGGTACCTATGGGGGATGACCTGCCTGAACCCAGTTGCATGGCGAAGTCTGTGTTGTCTTAAGGACATTCTGTTACAGTTTTAATATGAGGTTTTAACTGCTGTTTTATGGATTTTATGTATTAAAATGCTGTTACCCGTCCTGAGCCCAGCCTCAGCTGGAAATGAGGGTGGGCTATAAATTAAAATTAAAAAAAAAATCTACTGCATTCTTCCAGAAGATGCCTGATTCCTTGGTACAGCCTCCTGTCCTGCATGACTTTTCTCCACGTGAATCCTACAACCCCAGCAAAACCTTTGCGGGGATTGAAAAGGGTCCCACCTCCATCTTTCACCAGCAGAAAACCTGACAACATCCAGTGTTTGTTTTTTTACAGTTCACATGTAAGTGGGCTTGTATTAGCAGTGGATCTCACTTATCCCAGCTCCAGAAAAGATACAGGTGATTTCCATTGTGGCCACCTTAGGAGAAATCTCCCAGGCTTTCAAAATCTCAGGGATGGAGAAGTAGGCTGAAGCTGTAAGCAGGGCTGCAACCTGAATCCTCCATGAAGTGGAGCAACTGTCTTCACCACAACCCTGTCCTCTACCAGCTTAAGTTCAACAGAGCACGGGAGTGGTAGGAGGAGTGGTTAGGGAGAGGCAGCTATCATCAGCACAGAGACAGAAGTACTCCTAATTTAAATAGACAGCAATATAACGAGAGGCACATTGATTTGGTAGGCTGTGGAGGCTTGTCTTCAATTTAAGAACTTGTTCAATGAGATTTGTCAATTTAAAAAAATGCTTTGGAACTTACCTTACACTCCCTTTGAGTTGGCCACAGGAGAACATAATCTTTGCTGCTTCTTCATACCCCTGATTAAAACCCTGCTGAAGCGTCAGCTCTTTCCCGGCTTCAACGCCTTCTCGATAGCCTTCCTTAAAGCCAAGGGATAGCAACGTTAGGTGCAAAGTTTAGTTTAAGAGCTAAAAAGCAAGTATTATAGATCAACATCTGATTGCCTTATTCCAGTGGTTGTGCAATCCTAAGAAAATAATCTCAGTACACTGCCACAACTTTTCCTTTCAAATATATTTCTCTTTCTTTTCTTTTCAAAGTTTCTTAACTTGTCTTGACAATTTGTACAACAACAAGGTTATAAGTTCCAATACAGTTCAACTTCACTATACAATTACTTCATTACACTTAATACCTTATCATAATCTTAACATAAATGAGTACCCCTCGGGAACAACGGAATGCCGGCAGCAATGTCCTTGCTCACAAGTAAGCAGTATAATAATGACAATATTGTGGGGATCGCTGTGCTCCGCACCACTTCCGCAGTCAGGTGATGTGGACTGGTCCAATCACAATGATGGAATCTCGTTCCTGCCGATATTTCTCATTTGGCTGTAAAAAGCTGTGAATTTGAATGTGGATCCATTCAATTTTCATATACAGCATACAAAGATGTAACAAGATCCCGGTTGCCTCTTGTTTCGCGTTGTGTACAATTAGCTTCTTCAGACCATGTATTAATGTTCTGACTGCACCCTTGCAGTTCAAAAGAATGACTCCTAGAGCTTATAACCTTGTTGTTGTACAAACTGTCAAGACAAGTTAAGAAACTTTGAAAAGAAAAGAAAGAGAAATATATTTGAAAGGAAAAGTTGTGGCAGTGTACTGAGATTATTTTCTTAGGATTGCACAATTTCATATCAGTACACCTATTTATATAGTTATTCCAGTGGTTGGCATACTGCGGCTCACGAGCCGCATGCGGCTCTTTGGCTGAGGAGAGAGGCGCGGGGACCCGTCACCCGACTGGTCACACCCCTGCGCGTGCCTGAGCCACACAATGCCCTGGTCGCCGGCGAGGCCCCCGCACCACCACCTCTCCCCTTTCTGGCCGCCGAGGCTGCGGGGTGAGTGGAGAAGGCCGGGGTAAGGGGGGGTGGGCTACGAGGAGGAGGCCGCCGCCTGGATCCGGATCCCCGGGCCCGTAAACAAGCGGAGGAGAGGAGGGGAAGTGGCCCTGCTTGCTTGGGAGTGGGGGGAGGGGCTGGGCGGCTCGGGGGGGGTCGTAATCCTCTGCAAAGGATCGTCCCCCTCCCCCTCCTCCATCTGGCATTTGGGAAGGGGGGGGCATGGATGCAGCCCTTTTTTGGAAATACGGGCTGCGTCTCTGAGTAGAAAATTATCCCTACACACACTCATCCTTTCCCCCCCCCCTTTCTCCTTCCCCATTTTCCTTGCAGGTTTTATTTTGCGTCGTCGTCACCGTGCATGACGCTGGTTTGGAAGTAATGCACTCTTTTCTTCCCCCCCTCCCCCCCAAAAAAGGACTGGTCTCTGCCCTGAGGAGCTTGCAGTGTAAAGTTTAAAGCGCAAGGAAGAAGGGGGGAAATAGAGGGGGTGAGGGCAGCTGTGGACGTTTAGAGGTGGAGGTGAATTCCTTTCCACCAGCCTTTTTTCCCCTCCCTGGGGAGGGGGTGGTAGGGTGAGAGAGGGGCTTCAAAAGCAGGTAATGGCTGAGCATCAGCATTGTCATTTAAAAGCTGGGAACTCAGTGGTTGGTGGTTTCCTTTTTAAAACCTGTCAACATAAAAGACTCCTATGCTTCAGAGTGCTTTAATTAAGACTTAAAACTTTAATTAAAGTTTACTAAGTTAATAAACAGTGTACCTACCTATATATCAATCGTTCTACTGTTGATATTTGGCTCTGTTGACAATGAGTTTGCCGACCACTGCCTTATTCAAATGAATGAAATCTCTTTGTGTCCTGTTAAAAATGACTGTATACAGCGGTTGTGCTGATAATGTAGTCGTTCAAAGAAAACCCCTGCCTTCGTCGTGAAAAGGTGCATACGTATTATGTTAGGTGACTTTCAGCAACCTAAAAAGTATATCACGCAAATCTTTCTGACAGAATCAGCTGACAACTAATTGAATAGGCAGTCATGCACTTTAGTAAATAAAAAGCAATAAAGAGTTTGACAGCTCTACTTACTTTGACTCGTTTCTCCATGGTGCTTTTCCATTCTTTCTGTGCTATGCCCATCTCATCTGCATCTTCATCAAATACATCATCATTGGCCTGGCTCACCGCCAACCGTACCCAAGACATTTTGTCTGTGCTTTTAGCACTGAATTTTAAAAAAACATCATAGTGGAAACTCCGAGCAATCAGCTGACAGCCTGCAGAGAAGTAATACCGATTGAAAAAAATATCTTTAAGAGCAGGTGCTAATGATTCACACTGATCACCAATACAGTGTACCATCACAGTTACCTGCAGAAATTAGTAAAAAAAGTGCCAGTTTACAAAAAAAAACCTTAATTGAAGTTATGAAATACTGATTTTTCAGAATCTAAATTGAACAAGCTTTCTGCCTTCAAGATACGGTAGTTTAAATGTACATGAAAAGCATTTGCAAAAATTATCACTAACTTGACCCTCTGGGTGTACCTGCTGGGAAAAACAATTCTGTGAGCCTCCAGAAGCATCTGTCTTTCTAGCCACTGCTGGAAACATAACACTGGACTAGCTAGTCCTTGATCGGATCTAGCCATGTGATCACAATCTTATGCAAAACGATTCAGCAATGCAGTTACATTGTTATGCAAAAGAACAAATTTGATGGGCAGTTGCTAGGATCAGCAATCTGCCGAACACTTTATGAATAGTGTGGTGTGTGTGTGATTTGAATCTAACTCTTGTTGTTCCATTCTCTTTCAAAGTTTAATAGGCTCAACTTTTTATAAAAGATAGGAAGATTTTAAGGAAGGGAGAATAGGGGACAGTTCTAGATCAAACTCTTGTAAAATTCCAGCAGCGTTGAAGGTATATAAACCAAGCCTCTCTTGGTTCCTCTCTCTAATTAGTCTTCCACCGGGGCAAGACAGATGAAATGTGTCAAATCAACAGGATTATGATTTACATTTTAAATTTTTTAGACTTATATTAGGGCTCAGGGCAGCTCACAACATTTAATAAACAATCCATCAATAGAGATAAACATACAGAATCTTAAAATACAACCCATAAAATAGTAACCTTAGCTCAAGTATCAGAATAAAACATGATCATTTGGCACCCAACTACCAATATCCCAGACTGCTACCAAAAACAGGTGGCACTGCTAATAGATAGTAGAAAACTAGCCTCAACCATTCTCAATGGAACACCTGGCGGAACAGCTGCATCTTACAGTCCTCTGTAGAATCGAGAAAGACAATATATAAAGCCAAGAAGAATTTACTTTCTCATTTCAGTTAGTTATGCCTTCCTCTGCTCTATTTTCCTTTATTTTTTCACACAAACCACAGCTGCTGCGAACTAACTCTGTCTCCTAACTCTTCTCACCACCACCGAATACATCAAACATACGTAGGACGCTTCACTAAACTTTATTTTTTATATATACAGGCCAAGACATCTATTCAGAGGAGTAACCGATCTGGGCTACTACTATCAATGCCCCAGTGTCCCCAAACACTTGAGCTTCCACTGGGCAAGAGATAGTAATATCCTGAGTTACACAGTGATCCATTGGTTAGGGAGAAAAGGAGGAAGTTTTCCTGCATCACTGGATGAACGCAGCCTAATCCATGTCACTGCTCAGAGCCAGCGTCAGTTTTCAAAAGATGTCTTAACGCAATGCCGCACACCCCTTACTTAATGTACCTTCTACCGAGTCAGACCTTTGGTCTGTCTATCTGGATCAGCGCTGCCAACTCTGACCGGCAGCATCTCTGCAGAGCTGGGTAGAGATCTTTCATGTTCCCTTCCACCAGAAAGCTCCTACCCTGCCAGAAAATATTTTTGTTAGTCTTGAAGGTGCTACTGGACTCTTGCCCTTTCTGGCAGGGTATGAGCTAGTGTTCTTCGAAGGGAGCTGTGGCTCACGAAAGCTACCAGAAAATATTTTTGTTAGTCTTTCAGGTGCTACTGGACTCTTGCCCTTTCTGGTAGGGTATGAGCTAGAGTTCTTCGAAGGGAGCTGTGGCTCACGAAAGCTACCAGAAAATATTTTTGTTAGTCTTGAAGGTGCTCCTGGAATCTTGCTCTTTTCTACTCCACAGGCTCACGAAAGCTCCTACACTGCCAGAAAATATTTCGGTTAGTCTTGAAGGTGCTACTGGACTCTTGCTCTTTGAGCTGTGGCTCATGAAAGCTCCTACCTTGCCAGAAAATATTTCAGTTAGTCTTGAAGGTGCTCCTGGACTCTGGCCCTTTTCTACTCCTCAGGCTCATGAAAGCTCCTACCCTGCCAGAAAATATTCTTGTTAGTCTTTAAGATGCCACTGGACTCTGGCCCTTTTCTGCCTTCCACCAGATTCTTTTTAACCCGAGTTGCCCAGGATTGCCCAGAAGAGCTTTTTGGCATGCAAAGCAAAGGCTCCCCCCATTTAAGCCACAACCCCACCTCAGAAAAGGAGAGAAAAGGGAGAGAAAAATATGGTTTCTTCTCCGATGGCTTAGTCCCCCCCCCCCCCCCACGAGCGCACCGCTTGGGGAACCCCGTTCGCAGGCCCGTGTCCGCCAGCCGCCCTTCACACGTTCAGGCCGACACTTAAGACAACAGGAGGCGAGGCAGCTCCCCGAGGCGCAGGGCCCTGCCTGGAAGGCCCGCCTCGCCGAGCGACAAGGGAGAAACGCGAAGGTCAGGGACCCCTGCCGGGTCCCTCCTCGAGCCCCCCCCCCCCCGGCGCGCGCGTGCGCGAGCGATTCTGACGTGACTTTCTAGCCCCGTAAAGTCACACCTCCGTTTGTCGACTGGTGGGTTAGGAGGAGGATCCGAGGCTGGGGACTACGCCGAGCCGGGCTGCCCCCGCGCATGCGTGGGCGTCGCCGGTTTCCGTCCCGGAAGTGTCGCTCTCGGGCCCGCCTCTTCCGCTGTGACGCCGGCAGGAGTGCGCGGGCGCGCCCGCGCACTCCTGCCGGCGTCACAGCGGAAGAGGCGGGCCCGAGAGCGACACTTCCGGGACGGAAACCGGCGACGCCCACGCATGCGCAGACGGGTTGCCGGCGAGCCTTCGTTCCCGACCTCGGGCTGATGGAAGAGGGAAAAGGCCGCGTCTGTGAGCGTCCAGCTAGGCCAGTGGTTCCCAACCTTTTTTTGATCAGGGACCACTAGGACTTTTTTGTTCGGTGCAGGGACCCCAAGGTTCAAAATAAAAACTCCCAGAATTTGAAAACAAACTTTTAATCATAACTGTTAGTAAAACGTTAAACTTAGAATAATATTTGAATATATATTTATATAATAGAGAACTTTTAATTGAAAATATTAATTTATTCTGGGTTTATAACTTTGTTTCGCGGACCTTGATTTAGTTCTCGCGGACCCCTGGGGCGTCCATGGACGCCTGGCTGGGAGCCAGTGAGCTAGGGCAAAGGTTTTAAGGCTCCGTGCCGTGTGCGGCCCGCTTCAGCGCTTCCTTGAACGTGGGCTCTTCGCTAGGCATGCGAGGTCTTCATGTTTATACATCTGTATTATGAGGCGACAAGAGTCGCCGGAAAAAGGCCGTCGTGCTAGGAAAAGCGGAGGCCAGCAGGAAAAGAGGGAGACCCAACAGGAGATGGATGGACTCAATCAAGGAAGCCACGGCCTTCAATTCGCAGGGCCTGAGCGAGGCTGTCAAAGACAGGACATTTCGGAGGGCCTTCGTTCATAGTGTCACAGTGGCCCAAAAGATCTCCCGGTCATAATTGGCATCCAGACTGCCAGGGAAGCTGGGGAAAGGAATGCCTGCCTAGATACAGGCTTGCTCTGTGTGCGCTTTAAGTAAGTGGGTTCAGAGTCCTGGCGTGTCAGAGTGAACTCTAAACCATGATAGGAGAAACTGGATAGAACTGAACTGTACTGCGCCGCCTCTTTTGTCTGTAATACAATCAGATATGTACAGAATGTTGACATGCCGTCATAACTTGAATTTGGATCAACGTCTCTCCCTCAGTACAATCGGGACTCGGAGATTTCTGCCCGTTAGGGCCTCTGAGTCGCACCTGCCAGAATAAACTGTTTTCTTGAAATAACGATTCGGATCTCTCTCCCCCCGAACCCCTGGTTATCACATTAGTAAGGTCGCCATGAGTCGGAAGCGACTTGACGGCACTTAACACACACACACACATTATAGTGACCTTATAGATAAACAGAAATAGCATATATAAAAGTGAGCATAGTCTAGATGAGAAGAAGAGTTGGCTTTTTTATGCCGACTTTCACGGATCAGACGTGTCATGGTAGGAGGCCATCTTCTGGACTAGAGTTGGAAGAAAGTGTTTTTATTTATTTTTGCAGCTGCATTAACTTGCTTCTCCTGCAGTAATGCTGTATCCAAGGTTGCCAACCTCAGGGTGGCACCTGGAGATCTACTATTACAATTTTTCTCCAGATGACCCAAGATCAATTCCCCTGGAGAAAATGGCTGCTTTGGAGGGTAGACCCTATGACATTATACCCTGCTGAGGTCCCTCCCCGCCCCAAACCCCGCCTTCCCTAGGCTCCACCCCAAAATCTCTAAGTCATTCCCAATCAAGAGTTGGCAACTCCAGTTATATCCAGTATAACCCCTAGGCTCTTAACTGAGTTAGCAAGGGTCAGCTGAACCCCATCAAAAGTGGGAAGCACAGTGTCCTTCAAGGTCTCTACCCAACCAGCATTACTTCTACCTTCTGGGTTCATTTTCAGTTTGTTCACTTTCAGCCATTTGACCAACCACAGCAGTGAGTCCGTGGCTCAAGACTTCTACTGTATCACTAAGGGATGTGGATAGAGAGATACAGAGCTGAGAGGCATCTGCACACTGATGACATCCAACTCCAAAGCCATGGATGATTTCTCCGAAAGGCTTTACACAAGTTGAATAACATGGTGGATGACTGCACCCTGGGGAACCCCACAACACAGTTCTCACACTGAACCCAACATCCATCACAGTAACTGGGTCAAAATGGTCCAAAAGCAGTCTCGGCACAATATTAGGCATACCTCCTGCCTGCCCTATATTTAATCAAGTATTAATAAAACTTGACTATTAAATGACATCTTAGGAAAGCCATTGCAGGTGTAGTTTGAAATCTATCTCCCTATCCCTTTGCTATTTTTGTGGATTCTAAACACACTCTAGCAGCACTATCACAGAAAGATTTAAAGACCGGTATACAGCATTTCATTATTTTGCTTTAGACTACCTTAAATTTCAATATGAAAAAAAATGATTTAGTTGGGGAAAATTGAATGATGCAAGATCAGTTTTCTTCCTGTTTCCTTTGTGCAAATAGTATGCTTACTTTTTTTTTCAGATTGTATTTAAATGTTTTCTAGGTGAGACTGCAGCATGCCGGAGACTCAGGACACACACAAAATTGCTAATACTGGAAAACTCCATTGTGCAAAGACCATTCTTCAGATCAATATTGACAATAATGTATTAGACGCTACCAGCAAATAAATGTTCAGTGCAACATGTTTGGTGAGAGTACAACTTTTAAACTGGCAATTTCTTTAAAAACAAACAAAAAACACCTCTCTGAATTCCTGCTCCATTAAAAAAATGAAAAATTTGCCATTGATGCTTCCCTGCTTAAAAATAACTTCAAACAAGACAATGTGCATTGCATTTCTGGCTCAGTTCTTTAAAGGTTGCGGTGCAAAAGGTTATGTAGTTTGACCCCTTTTAAATAAATACTGATCCAAAGCAAGTGAATAAAAATTACCATGGAAAAGAATGCCAAATTCTAAGTTGGTTGTCTTTGTGTAAGGAGGGGATAAGAATTTAACAGCCCATTCCTGGGGTTTTGGATCTATGGCAGCCGGGAGAGGTGCAGCCACACCACCTCCTCAGAGGCTTCCTGGCCGCTGTGGAGGGGGAAAAAGCCTATTTTAAAAGCAAAAAATGAAAAAGGGGAAATGCCTCATAGAGCAACCCCACGGACACTCAAGGGGTGTTCCCGGGGTGAAATAGGCTAGGAAGCTATCATCAGCTCCGCCCCTTGGAATGCCCCAGGAAACCCCCCCACCCCACACATCGGCTTTCCCTTCCGGGAAATCCCTGCCAGCGTGGCTGCGCTGGCAGTGAGGGCTAGCAGAGCTACGTGGCTCCTGGATGCCAGCATATTTGTCCCTGTGCCAGCGTAGGTATCACCTTATTCTGTGATAAGTGGTGGTACCTATGCAGGGGCGGGGACATGCCAGCGCCTATGGAGCTTCACCTTCAGGATTGTGCTCAAAAAGTAGTTTAATTGTAAATAAAAATCTCAATTTCATTTCATAGTTAAGACTGTGATTATTTCCCAAGGTTCAATACTCTTGGGAAGTAGGTCCCCCCCCTCCCCCGAGAGCTGAACGGTGATTTACAGATAAAAGCAACCCTGGTCTTTTTTGCTTTTCAGTCCCAAGGTCTTTTATCATGAGCCAATTTTTGATTGGCTGTGTTTTGAAGCATCAACAATGCAAACGAGAAATAAAGCAGATAGCAATACATTAACAGGGCAGAGTCAATGGGCTTAGAAGGGTGTAACTGTTTAGGATTGCACTGTAAATACAAGGTTACCTGTTGCCATAACCAAGTGTACGTGGTTGCTGAAGTCAGAGTAACACATTTTAGAAAAACCCAAGGTGGAGCAAGTAAGTAGAAAGGCCAACGTGAAAATAAGTAGCGTAATAAAACATTTGTGTGAAGGTGTATGATAATGATTCTCCAACCTATAAGAGAAATATTAAAAGCATATCCTGCAGGCACAGTGAGAATCTGTGAAAATTAATTTGCAGGTGTGGAGAAAATCTGTTCAGATGTTAATTAAGAGCTACATGGTTTTATTTCTGTTGGCAATAGTATCATTCTCAGCCTTTCCTGTACCTGACTTCTTGGCTCAATTCATTGTTACAGGCGAAAAGGGCTCTCTTCTATTTAACTAAGTGCAGCAGAGTGGAAAAATAGTATTTTCTTCAATATCTTGCAGTTGCTTCAGTTTATTAAGACTTTCCCCCCATCACCAGCAGGGATTTCAGGAACAATTTCCTTGCAACTTAGCAAGAGTCTACTGAAAGGATTAGCGTCTCCTAGCAACAAGTGAGGAGCATCTGAATTGGTATTGATTTTTTAGTGACAATTACATCGTTTTGATGAATTCTTCTCAAAACCCTGGGATGGGTTTTATAAAGGGCAGCAAACAGTGATTATCAGCAGCTGCCAAGTCTATAAGCATTACAGTGTTTGCTACCCTTGAAGTCATGTGGCCCAACCCTGTGCCTGTTTGTTCAGGAGCAAGGCCTAGTGTGCTCCGTGGGTTTTGCTTCCCCCAAAAAGAAGCAGAGGCCCCACTTTCAGAGATTAGGTAGATGGCTCTCAGGTGCGGACCCTCTGTTGTGATGCCGCAATTATGGAGCATCTTTGCATGGCTAGGAGCAGATTGGGACGTTCAAACGGCCGTGGAGGTAGCTGAGCAAAGGAGCCCCTATGTTGCTGGTGTTACCACAGGGGCCCTTCCACTCAGACCTGGGCTGTGGCAACATTGGGGAGCACTCAACTTAGACCCAGGCTGTGGGGGGGTTATAGGGTTGTCAACCTCCAGGTACTAGCTGGAGATCTCCAGCTATTACAACTGATCTCCAGCCTATAGAGATCCATTTGCCTGGAGAAAATGGCCACTTTGGCAATTGGACTCTATGGCATTGAAGTCCCCTCTCAAAACACTGCCCTCCTCAGGCTCCATCCCAAAAAAACCCCTCTGGTGGTGAAGAGGGACCTGGCAACCCTAGGGGGTTATAATGTTGCCGTGGTTTCTGTAGTGCTGCAGGGATCACATGAACATAAGCTGCCTTATATTGAATCAGACCCTGGGTCTGTCAGTCAGTATTGTCTACTCAGACTGGCAGGGGGTCTCAGGATGAGGTCTTTCACATTGCCTACTTGCCTAGTCCCTTTAACTGGAGATGCCTGGGATTGAACCTGGGACCTTCTGCATGCCAGGCAGAGGCTCTACCACTGAGCTACCACCCTTCCCCTTGACTCCCCTTGGATCACTTTTGGCTTTCTTTGCCTGGGACCTTGAAATCTATCTGCCAGGCACAATACACATTACTGGGCTAGATGGACCAAAGGTCTCAGGCAGTCTTGTATGTTCGTGGAGATGTGGGGAGGATCTACAGGTATGCATTGCTTCACAGACTGCCAGTATTGTTCTGGATGTTTGCCTGCCCCTATGTTCAACCTGTTGGTGTAGAAACAAATGTATATTGCCGACACACTGTAATCCTCCAGGGGTGGATAGTGCCATCAAATTGCAGCTGATGCTTGGCTTCTGAGATCCGATAAGAATGCTCCAGCAGTCCCACATTACAAGGAAACTGATCTTGTTGCAGTAGTCTCTGGAGCTTCTACCATGTGGGGAAGTGTACTTTACCTTACAAAAGTTGTAAATTGATTGTACAGCCTCTCTTGAGAAAGCAGACATCCTGTGCTGTAGCAGAACATCAGGACAACAATCTTATGTGATTGCTGTTCACAATTTGCTTCTGCCATCCTTCTGCCTTGAGGGAATTAATTTGTTCGTATGGGACGCTCCTAAGCAACATCCTACTTTTTTCAACAAGGGACACAGTGGAACCTTCCACTTCTAAGAATCTCCAGCAGTGGGAGAGATTGCCCAACGCACCTTTGGGGCTGTTCTGTATAACAAAGTGTGGAACAGAACAGCGTGCCGTAAAAAGAAACCCATGATGCAGACCCTGCTTCATTTATAATAGAGGATAATTTTTATCAGTATTGTGTAAATTGTTCCACAAAGCCCGATCAGAAGTCCTGGGGGCTTTGTCTCTAGAAACCTCTTTCCTTCTTGGAACCCACAAAAAGGTGTAGATAATTTGAGACTGTAACTTTTCCTTGGTGTATTGCAGTATTATCAATAGACGGAAGAGAGTGGTGTAGTGGTTAAGAGCAGTGGTTTGGAGTGATAGAGTCTGATCTGGAGAACCGGGTTTGATTCCCCACTCTACCACATGAGCAGCAGAGGCTAATATGCTGAACTGGGCTTGTTTCTCCATTCCTACACATGAACCCAGCTGGGTGACCTTGGGCTAGTAACACTCTCTTAGCCCCACCTACCTCACAGAGTGTCTGTTGTGGGGAAGGGAAGGCGATTGTAAGCAGGTTTGATTCTCCCTTAAGTGGCAGAGGAAGTCGGCATATAAAAACCAACTCTTCTTCTGAAAATGTGGCTCAGCAGCATTACTGCGTAGAAGCTGCCTGCATTTCCCCTCTTCAGGTTTGATACAGGGGGCAGTAGCTCTTGCAGACAGCACACTCCTGTTCTAGCAGCAAATGTATAAATTAGACATCTGCTGTTTCTGTGGGCGGAGTGGCATTTCCACTGAACAGTGTTGTTAAAATGCAATCTATTGTGGCTGGGGAAGGGTGACCAGCATTTCCAAGCATTATGATTCACTCTTTTTTATGACCTAGCACACAGCTGTATTTAAGTTGCCATGCTGAGTTCCGGTAATAGTAAGACTCTGATCCTGCCTGCTGGCAAGGAAGGCTGGAACCGGACAGGACTACTTGTTAGCTTTTGCCTGTCCAGCCTGCAATGGTATGAACCAAGTCTCAGCCATTTCACTGGAAAAAGAACTCTGTGCTGTCTCTCTCTTCAGAGACATGGAACAGCACAACGGAAACTGTACCTAATCTGGATTAAGGGTATCCTGAGCTCCTTGGAGGAAGGGAAGGGTGAAATTAAGATATACTAAATAAAGGGTTTTAATAGAAGAAGAAAAGGAAGAGGAGGAGTTTGTTTTTATATGCCAACTTTCTCGACCACTTAAGGGAGAATCAAACCAGCTTACAATCACCTTCCCTTCCCCTCCCCACAATAGACACCCTGTGAGGTAGGTGGGGCTGAGAGAGCTGTGACTAGCCCAAAGTCACCCATCTGGCCTTATGCAGAGGAGTGGGGAAACCAACCCGGTTCACCGATAACACTGACCTCAAATACCAGGCCACTTCCTTACTTAGAATCACAGCACTAAAATTCTCATGTTTCTAACTCTGCAGCACCATGTCAGGTTCATCTGGACAGAGACAACTTTTTCTTCCTCTCCCAAAATATTAGAACTTGGGGGGGGATCCTATTAAGCTGATGGGTGGTAGATTCAGGATGGACAAAAGGAAATTCTTCCTTATACAATCAATGATTAAAATGTGGAATTCACTGCCAGAGGAAGTAGTGATGGCCGCAGGCATAGACGGCTTTAAAAGTGGATTAACCGTTTCATGGAGGGTAGGTCAATCAGTGACTTAAGGGAAACCTCAGATTCAGAGGCAGTAAACTTTTAATACCAGTGCCAGCAGGCAGGGAAGGCTATTTGTTGGCCCTCTAGAATAACTGGTTGGCCTCTACGTGAGACTGGATGCTGGACTAGATGGACGACTGGTCTGATCCAGCCGGGCTGTTCTTGTGTTCTTATGATCCAGGTTGCCCACATGGGAACAGGCTCGTACCATCTGTCCCATGGCTTGTATATTTCCCTAAAAACAACCTGCTGTGACCTGCACTTGTTCACTCTTTGTAACTATTCCAATGAAGTTTTGACCCTGAGTATCTTGTTTAACCAGCTTCCTCCCAAACCCATTTTTCAATATGAACAGATCAGAGGGTAATAGATATTCAGATAGAAAAGAGCAAGAGTCCAGTAGCACCTTAAAGGCTAACAAAAATATTTTCTGCGAGAAAATATTTTTATTTTTGTTAGTCTTTAAGGTGCTACTGGACTCTTGCTCTTTTCTACTACTGCAGACAAACTAACACGGCTACCCACTGTGAAAGATATTCAGATACACATTTTCAAGAAGTAATTTATGTGTTTTGTGGGAATTGATGCAAAGAACTAAATTAAAAGTGGGTAATACTGTTACAGCCCTGACCTGGATGGCCCAGGCTAGCCTGATCTCGTCAGATCTCAGAAGCTAAGCAGGGTCAGCCCTGGTTAGTATTTGGATGGGAGACCACCAAGGAACACCAGGGTTGCTATGCAGAGGAAGGCACTGGCAAACCACCTGTTAGTCTCTCTTGCCATGAAAACCCCAAAAGGAGTTGCCATAAGTCGGCTGCGACTTGACGGCACTTTACACACACACATCTTTCAGTATATGATGTTCTTTAGCTTCATCAGACAGGCGCTTTGCACACACACAATACTGTTACAGCTTGATGACATGATTCTAAATTCAGGCTTAATCACACCTAATGTTGCTAACTAACCCGGGGGGGTTACTAGGGTTGGCAGCTCCTGGTTGGGAAATAACCTGGAGGTTTTTGGGGTGGAGCCTGAGGAGGGCGGGGTTTGGGGAGGGGGCGGGACTTCCATGTCATAGAGTCCAATGGCCCAAGAGGCCCTTTTCTCCCGGTGAACCGATCTCTATCGGCTGGAGGTCAGTTGTAATAGCGGGAGATCTCCAGCTAGGACCTGGCGTTTGGCAACCCTATGCTCTCATGACGTTATGGGATGAGGAACGGGGGGGGGGATGCTGCTGCTGTAACGTCCATTTAGGTGGAGAAATGACAAGACCGGTCGCGGATCCCGGAAAACGGCCCAACGGCGGAGACCGTCGCCCTCGAGACGACGCGCACGGAGCGACGTCGCGGGCGGGCGCCGCTCCACGGCCAACGGCGGCTTTCGAAGCGAAAGCGGCGGCCGCTCTGGCCTTCGCCTCTATGGCGCGCGGCCGCTCCGGCTCTCTGTCCCCGCCCTCCGTCCCCGCCCCTTCCAAGCCCCGCCTCCCCGGAGAGAGGGAGGGGGGCGGGCGCCGCCGGAAGGAGCGAGGCGGTTTTTCGGCCCCGCCCACCCGCCCCCTCCTTTCTTCTCTTCCCAGAGGGAGGGCGGCAGGGAGGAGGCGCCGCCGCCGCCTGACGAGAGAGGAGACCCTCCCTCCCTCGTTCGCCGCGCCTTTCGGCCCAGCCGCCCGCGGTCCCTGCCGGCGCGGGAGAGAGAGAGCTTGAGCTTCCCTCAGGACCGGCTGCTGCTTGGCCTCCGCCGCCTTCCCTCAGGCTGGGCCCGGCCTGTCCTCGGCAGGTGAGCGGCGCTCCTTGCAAGACCTCGCCGCTTCGCCTTGGGGGCCGCTCGGGGTGTGACCGGCGGAGTCTGTCAGCGTCCGGGGGGGGGGAGGGGAGGGAGGAAGAAAAACAAACCGTGAGTGTGTGTGAGTGTGTGTGTGTGAAGGCAGCCCAACTGCGGGTCTCCTCTTCTTCCTCCTGCCCTCTCCTCGTTGACGAGGCGGCTCGCCTCTCCCCGCCCCCCGCTTGTCCCCCTTTTCCCGCCCTCTTGTCCCGGCTCCTTCGCTCTGGGAAGGCCTTGGGCCCGCTCCCTCTTGCCTCGCCCTGGGGGAGCGCCCCCGGTTTGGGGGGGGGCTGCAAAACTCGCATTCTTCTCTGCAGGGGTGGAAAAGGGCCAGAGTCCAGGAGCACCTTAAAGACTAACCAGAATATTTTCTGGTAGGATAGGAGCTTTCGTGAGCCTGTGGAGTAGAAAAGAGCAAGAGTCCAGGAGCACCTTCTAGATTAACAAAAATATTTTCTGGCAGGGTAGGAGGTTTCATGAGCCTGTGGAGTAGAAAAGAGCCAGAGTCCAGTAGCACCTTCAAGACTCACCGAAATTTTTTCTGGTAGCTTTCGTGAGCCACAGCTCCCTTCGAAGAACTCTAGCTCATACCCTACCAGAAAGGGCAAGAGTCCAGTAGCACCTTAAAGACTAACAAAAATATTTTCTGGCAGGGTAGGAGCTTTCGTGAGCCACAGCTCAAACAGCAAGAGTCCAGTAGCACCTTGAAGACTAACAAAAATATTTTCTGGCAGGGTAGGAGCTTTCGTGAGTCTGTGGAGTAGAAAAGAGCCAGAGTCCAGTAGCACCTTCAAGACTCACCGAAATTTTTTCTGGTAGCTTTCGTGAGCCACAGCTCCCTTCGAAGAACTCTAGCTCATACCCTACCAGAAAGGGCAAGAGTCCAGTAGCACCTTAAAGACTAACAAAAATATTTTCTGGCAGGGTATGAGCTTTCTTGAACCACAACTCAAGTGAGCTGTTGTTCAAGAAAGCTCATACCCTGCCAGAAAATATTTTTGTTAGTCTTTAAGGTGCTACTGGACTCTTGTCCTTTTCTACTACTGCAGACAGACTAACACGGCTACCCACTGCGAATTATCTTCTCTGTAGGGTTGTGTGGACGCGGGCGGGGAAGGTGCGGGGGTCCTCGCTTGCTCTGCCTTTTCCCCTTGGGGAGTGTCCGGCTTCAGGCCCTTCCCTGGTCATCCCTCTGCTCCGCTGAGCTTCGTCGGTGGGGAAGAGGGCACTCTCGAGGACAGGTATCTGGTCGTCAGGTGTCAAGGGCGGCCACTGTGCATAACGGTATGCGACACTCTCACGGGAGAGAGGCTCATGCTGGGTCCACCTTGATGCCACCTGCTTGCAGTTCCCCACAGTGGGCAGCCGGATAGAGGCTTCTGGGAAGCCCGCAAGCGAGACGTGAAGGCAGCAGCCTTTGTGGCCTCTTTTCGGTTTCCAACAGTGACTAGTTTTTAGTGGCACACTTGGGTCAAGATACCTGGGCTTGGTTTCCACAGGTCCGTGACAGTCAGTATGTGCCGTGACAGGTGGCCCACCTATGTGAGAGAGAGTGCTGCTGGATCAGCCCAAAGGGCCAACTAGACCCAACCTCCTTCCTTGTTTCCAACAGTAACAATCCACAGCAACAGGACGATGAAAGCAAAAGCGCTGCAGTTGTTGTGGCGGAGTAACTAGGCTTAGGAGGTAGTGTGCCTCTCAATACAGGGGTTAAGAACATAAGAATGGCCATGCTGGATCAGATGAAGGTCCAGCAGTCTGTTCATACAGTGGCCAACCAGGTGCCTCCAGGATGCCCACAAACAAGACGACTGCAGCAGCGTCCTACCTGTGTTCCACAGCACCTAATATAACAGGCATGCTCCTCTGATACTGGAGAGAATAGGTATGCATCATGACTAGTATTTATTTTTACTAGTAGCCATGAATAGCCCTCTCCATGAACATGTCCACTCCCCTCTGAAAGCCTTCCAAGTTGGCAGTCATCACCACATCTTGGGACAGGGAGTTCCACAATTTAACTATGTGTTGTTTGAAGAAATACTTTTTATCTGTTTTGAATCTCTCACCCTCCAGTTCCATTTTATAGTCATGATTGATAATAGTCCATGAGTCTGTCTGATCTCCTTTTTAAAGTGTCTAAAATATATTCATACTCGCCTGATAAAATGTTGTGCATTTGAAGCTTGGTAAATTGAAAAAAACATTGAGGTCCTTGCATTCAGGACAGGAAGATAGCGGTGGTCCATTCTGCCTCTGTGTCTACTCCGAATCCCAGTTGTACCTTTGAACTCGGTTAATACTACTTCACTTAATCCGAAGTTGACAGGATGACTGGGATCTAAATATAAAAATGTGCAAGGTTTATGTGGCTCTCAAGGGTTGTTCGTATTATACTTGGCAACTGTAAAGACATGTCATGTGGGAACCTTAAATATTACTCCATAGACGTAAAAGACAAAGAGCTTATTTTACATGGTTTGTATGTCATGCTACCTGAAACGTATGTGTATGTTGTGATACATCTTGACTGGTATGTTGTTGGAATTTATTCCATTTTGGAGAAGCTTTTAACATTTATCTTAAGGCTCCATATAGGTATATAGCTGAGAAAGCTTAATAGTTGGTTTCAGAGGGTAGCTGTGTTGGTCTGCAGTAGAATAGTTAGATTTGAGTCCAGCAGCACCTTAGAGACCAACAATAATTTCATGGTATAAGCTTTTGAGAGTCGAAGCTCCCTTTGTCAGACTCCAGTAGGAATGGAGATCCTGGAGTCTATATTCCAGTCAGATGGTGGGAGGGGTGTTGTAAAGAATGCAAAGGTACACTGCATATAGTAATCAGCTTGATCAGAGCAGAGGAAAATGAATGGGGGATGAAAATTAGCATCTGTAGTGAGATAAGAATCCTTTGTCCCTATTCAGCCCTGGGGAGTCCATTCTTCTGAACTTGTGAATTGACTCAAGTTCCCTAATCTCGCGTTGTAATTTCCCCTTGAAGTTTCTTTGTTTGAGGACTGCTTCTCTTAGGTCAGTAGTGGAATGGCCTGAACGATTAAAATGTTCTCCCACTGGTTTCTGAGTGTCATGGTTTTTAAATGTTGGATTTATGTCTCATTTATTCTGTTGCTTAGGGACTGACCTGTTTGATGTAGAGAATGGAAGGACGTTGCTGACATTTGATGGCATATGTAAACATTGGAAAATGAACAAGTGAATGAACTTGAGATAGTATGGCTGGTGTTATTGGGTCCAATTATCACCCTGACCTGAATGGCCTAGGCTAGCCTGATCTCATCGGATCTCAGAAGCTAAACAGGATCAGCCCTGGGTAGTACTTGGATGGGAAACCACTAAGGAATACCAGGGTTGTTATGCAGAGGGAGGCAATGGCAAACTATCTCTGTTAAGTCTCTTGCCTTGAAAACCCTACTGGGTTGCCAAGTCGGCTGTGACTTGACGGCACTTTACACACATGTTGTGTTATCAGAGTTGATATGGGGTCAGAGTTGACATCTTGGTTGGTTGCAGGCCCTGGTCCCAGAGTCTGTGTCCCTGTTTGAAGGGTATTGCTGTGGGTGAAAAGTTGTTTAAAGTTAGGAGTCTGTCTGTGGGCAAGAAAAGTTTGCCCCCCCAATGCATCATTTTCCAGTGTTTTCCAGAAGGAAGTGTCATTTTCCAGTATAGGTTGAAGGTTGATAATGATGCATTGAACAGGTTTGAGCTGAGAGCTGTTGTTGTGTAGTTTGGGCCTATCTTGCAGCAGTATCATTCTGGGTTAGTTTATCTGTTTCCTTACTACATCAAGCAGGTATTGTAATTCCAAGAATGTCTATTGCAGATCCTACAGGTGACATCGGAGAGCCGTATCAGAAGAGATGCAGCTATAGCATAGAGCTTGGCAGTAGACAATTAATTGTTCGGTTTGTTTAGGATGGTGATCGGAGACAAGTTTGGCAATCAGTAGGTTTCTGGTTTAAGGCTTTTATGCTTCCATTAAGTATTCATACAGTGGTGTCTAGAAAGTATATTTTATGCATGGATTGGTTCATGGTCAAGTTAACGGTGAGGTGGAAGTTGCTGAAGGTCTGGAGAAATTTTTGCAGTGCTTCTTTCCCTTGTGTCCAAATGATGAAAATATCAATAAATCTTAGGTACAAGAGGGGTGTTAATGAATGGGAGGTGAGGAAGTGCTCTCCAAGTTAGCCATAAAAATATTGACATATTGTGGTGCCATTGATCTGAAGGAATAAACCTTCACCAAATCTGTAGTAGTTGCAGGTGAGGACAAACAAGCTGAGTTTGGTAGTGAGGTTGGCCATGGCGTGGACATAAATCTTGTTGGTCTCTAATGTGTTACTGGAATCAAATCTAATTACTGTTGAACACTCCTTAATTGCTTTTTCCATACTGCAAAGGAGATTGTCCATCGTCTTGAGAACTCCTTTGCAGTCAGACTTGCTGAACAGAAAGAGGCTAAATTTTAACTAGCCTGACTTGAACACTGTATGCTTGAATGCTTGTCTATGCATAGTTTTTGTCATCATAACACAGAGGGCAGTCAGTTGATTATTATTAATATGAATTGTGTTTGTGTGTGTGGGGGGGCTCTTTTCTAGGTTGATCCATGATTCGTCAGTGTATCCAATGTTTCCTTGTATCCTGAGTGTCTCAATATTATGTCTCATAGAATGCAAGAAAAGCTCCTTTGAGGAGATGCAAACTTCTCCTTAAAACCATTGCTTCCACACCTTATGTCCTTATTTTACAAATAGGCAGACATTGTTTGTCATGATGGGGAAGCATCAAAAGGAGCTAATTGTTTGTGGATGTTTGTGTTTTTCCTCCTTGGCGAACCAGAACAATATTTTGCAGTAGTCCTGATGCTTGTAATCCAGGTGTGTGAAGTTTCAATACCTTCTTTTTGGGACTGTGTACCAACAAGAAGGGTGGATAGGTTGGTACTATCTTGTTGGGGCAAATTTAGAGATGCAGCCTACCCTATCTTGGGTCATTTAGTTATTCTCATAGCTGCATTACATCTGTGTTTGCTCTATGGAAGGAGGTCAGAAATAGAGTGAGGCCCAAATCTGCATTTTTGCTTTACATGGATTTGAAATGAGACTTTCATTTTATACCCATCTATCAGTTCACTGTTATTTAGAATGTGTGTCCCTGTAGAACATCATGGGCAGCCCATTCCTGAGGGGAGAGGTTGCGCAGCAGCTGGGAGTGGCACAGCCAAGCCGCTGTCAAAGAGGAGAAGTAAAACCCATTTGTAAACTTAAAAAAACAGAAGGGCAAATTAAAAAAAAAAACAGAAGAGCAAAAAAGCCCCATAGCCTTTAGCAGGGCTATGCCACGAAAAAAGGTAGCGTAGCCACGCTGCAATGGGAGGGGGCGTTCCTGGGGCGAAAGGGGTGAGGAAGCTGCCTAAAGGCAATTCCAACCCAGGTAATGCTGTGGGAACACCTCCTGGGCTGCTGCCACTGTGACTTGCACCAGATGGACACCAGTGGGAGGCTGCGCTGGCAGGGGAGGCCAGTACAGCTTTGCAGCACCCAGGCGCTGGCGGAAACCCCCCCATGCTGGCGTAAGAGCCCATTATCATGGGATAAATGGGCACTTAACGCCAACATGGGGTCACATCGGCTCCTAATCCAATTCGTCCCCCCCTTAGGAATGCTCCCCAAATGTAGAAACTCTCAAGATAGAAATAGTCTTCATAGGAAAATGATTCTGTTTTGCATGTATTTAAATTTAGTTAGGCAGATGTAAAAAATCCATTCTGACACAGTGTGTCCTGGAACCCTGTGACCGAACCTTAATGGTTATAATACCCTATCTCAAATATATCCTGTGACATACACAATCTTTTGAACAAGAGGAAATGAAGGCCAGTTTGAATTTTGTTAGCTGTTAACTAACAAACTAGATTGTTGTAATGAATTTTTGATGGTCTCCATCAGTATTATTTCCCTGTTAAGAATGGAGCTGTAAAAGGTAGAGCTGTTAAAAAAGCATCAGTTTTCTGCTGATGTTTTTTAAAATGTACATTAAATAGTTCTAATGCTTATCTTTATAAATAATTTATTTTAATTTCATTTACAGTGAATTGACTTGTGCTGGGCTTTGAATGCATACTTGGACAAAACTTGTCAAAGTCTATACCTGCTAGCAACAACAAAGCAAAATTGTTCTAAGCTTTTGAACGTTTAACACATGTGTGTACGTGCACATGTCCTAAGCTTGACCGTATGCAAGCAAGAACTATAAAAGATAGTACATAAATCTCTGGTATATGCATTAAATATTCAGGTTGTCCCAAACGTTTGTGCTTTATTTTTACTGAGGCTTCTGTGTCTGTCTCTCCCCTTCTTCCTAACCCTTACTTCTAGAATTCTAGTCCCTAAGGGTGATCCTAAGGACAGGTTTCTAATCATAATCTTCCTTGTAGAATATTTTATTTTGTCATCAAGCTTCTTTCAGTTGCAAGAATATTTTCTACACTCTGATAATGGCAATTAGAAAGAAGTAGATTCTAAGAACATGGACATGGGTTACATTTGAGACTTCACATGGCAGTCCAGGCGTGCCAGTGTTCACTGTGGTCAGTATGTGAAAGAATGATACACATCTCCTAATATGCAGTGAGTTGGAGATCCATGGTGAGAATACCTTGAATGTTTGGGATGCATGATGCTATTTCATGTTTTACATATTACTTTAAGAAATATTGGTGTGCCCAAGCCTCAGAGTCAATTGTGATGTGGTTCTTAAACTATGGATTTTAAAACTGTCATAATGAGCACCTCTGCCTAGGGCATGCCCATATCAACACAGTTGTAATGATTCTCGTTGGATCTTCAGCTGCAGGATATGAGCGACAGACTTACTCTGATCAGTAAATGTCTCCCGTAATTTTATTTCTGTTTATCAAACCGGTAATGTGGTTGAAGTGTTTAGGGGAGAAAAGAGCAGAGTTATATGGTATTCCTAAGAGCTAATATGTAAGGCTACAAAAATAGAGTTTGCTTCACTTCTCAAAGTACTACTGAAAAGGCTGGAGCTTGCCCCTTCAGTGGTTGGTAAGTTGGTAAACTGCTGGCAAATAAATGTGTGATCCATTGTCCCTCTGATTTACTTCTATTCATATCTATTGGATAGTATACTAGACTGAGCTATGACTCAGGATTCCTGGTTCCCTTCTCACCTCTACCATAAACTCAGTAGGTGGCCTCTAGGTAGCTCCTCTCTCAGCTTCTCATGTGCAATATGGAAATGACACTGACTTCCCTTAGAGTTATTTATAAAGATTGTAGCAAGATAAGATAATGTATGTGGGATGCTTTCAGTACTTGAAAGAGCTACGTATATGCTGATGAATACTAGCAGCTCTGTGTCCCTGGAACCTTATTTCTGGAGCAGTACTCATTTGTTGAACATTGTCCTAAACCAATTGCAGATGTGTGTTTCAGTTTTGTTGCTAAACAGGAGTACCGTATATACTCGCGTATAAGCTGAGTTTTTCAGCCCCAAAAATGGGCTGAAAAAGCTGGCCTCGGCTTATATGCGGGTCAATACGGGGGGAGGGAGGGAGGAGGGAGGGGGGAAACTTACCGCCGCCGCCGGGCCCGTGCCGCTTCCTGCCGCCGGGAGCGGCCTTGGGCAGCCTCCTGCAGCCGCAGGATGGCTGCCCCGGCCCTTCCCGGCCCCCGCCACCATTTTTCCCGGGCAGGAGGGGCCACGGGAAGCCTCCTGCAGCCGCAGGATGGCTGCCCCGGCCCCCCCCGCCCCTGCCGCCATTTTTCCCGGGCGGGAGGGGCCTTGGGCAGCCTCCTGCAGCCACAGGATGGCTGCCCAAGGCCCCCCCCGCCCCCGCCGCCATTTTTCCCAGGCGGGAGGGGCCTTGGGCAGCCTCCTGCAGCCACAGGATGGCTGCCCAAGGCCCCCCTGCCCCCGCCGCCATTTTTCCCGGGTGGGAGGGGCCTTGGGCAGCCTCCTGCAGCCGCAGGATGGCTGCCCAAGGCCCCCCCCGCCGCCATTTTTTTTGGGCGGGAGGGGCCTTGGGCAGCCTCCTGCAGCCGCAGGATGGCTGCCCAAGGCCCCCCCGCCCCCGCCGCCATTTTTCCCGGGCGGGAGGGGCCTTGGGCAGCCTCCTGCAGCCGCAGGATGGCTGCCCTGGCCCTTCCCGCCCCCCGCCGCCATTTTTCCTGGCCGGGAGGGGCCTTGGGCAGCCTCCTGCAGCCGCAGGATGGCTGCCCCGGCCCTTCCCGCCCCCCCCTCCACCATTTTTCCCGGCCGGGAGGGGCCTTGGGCAGCCTCCTGCAGCCGCAGGAAGGCTGCTCCGGGTCCCCCTGGGCCTCGCCGCCACTTCCTCCCGCCGGGAGCGGCCTGGGGCAGACTCCTGCAGCCGCAGGAAGGCTGCCCAGGCCCCCCCGGGCCGCCCCGCCGCCGGACCCTCGCCGCTGGAGAGCCCTGTCAAGTAAGCCTGCGGGGGGGAGGGGTTATAAGCCGACCCTCGGCTTATACGCGGGTGCCTAATTTCCCCCCATTTTGGGGGAGAAATTAGGCACCTCGGCTTATACGCGGGTCGGCTTATACATGGGTATATACGGTAGCTTGATAGCCATATCACAGCAGTTCCACTTTTCAGAATAATGTTCTAGTTTTTATCAGCAGAGAAGCTTGCACTGGGCAGATAGGTGGACAAATCTGTACTGTGGAGGTATCTGTGCTGGATAATTGGGATTGCCAAGGCTCCTGGCTATGTGTAGTGGCCTGAACTGGGGATTTGAACCTAAGCTTCCCATGTTGAAGAATATGGTCACTGTATCACTCTGGCTCTTAGCATGCTGTGCTTGGCTTGTCGGATTTCCTTTAGCATTAAGCACAAAGTTCACAAACATAAAATTCTTGATGTGGCAGATATGTGCAATGTTTTTATATTACGTGAAATACTACATTTCGTTGATGAGCAGCTATCTAGGGAGCAGAAATTGAATGGCTGATTTTTTTTGTAACTGGAGCAGACTTGAGGGTCATCTTTTGTTTTCAGTTTGCTTGAATAATTATGCTCAGTTAAAGGGGGTGGACACTGAATGTTGGCTTACTTCGCTTCCATGATGTGGAACAAAATATAGTTCCTTTTTTAAGTCCTTGGAAACAGGATGTTTTCCTTGCCCTTTATTATTCCTCCCATATGTGGTCCTTCTGATTTCTTCTTTCTGCAACCTTTAGACTCAGCTCTCCATGAGAATTACTTGTAAGTCAAGAATCTGAAGAAGTGAGCTGTAGCTCACGAAAGCTCATATCCTACCAGAAAATATTTTTGTTAGTCTTTAAGGTGCTACTGGACTCTTGCCCTTTTCTACTATTGTAAGTCAAGAGGTACATTAGACCAGCTGGGGCATGTAAAAGTACAGTCAAGCACTGCAACAGGCAGTTTGAGTATGGGTTTTCCTCTTTCCTCCTCTGAGCTAATGTTTTGTTTCCCCCCCAAGATCATACTACATGACTCATAACAGTGATCTTTTGTGTAGGGTGCACTTTTATTTGTGTACAGTTCTTACACAGTATTGCCACAAGTATTTAGATGCCTCTGACCGGAGAATAAGCAGCTAGATGAGAATTACAGCATTGGCTTTAATTACTAGATAGTTGATGATAGTTCTCTGTCTGCCTGATCTTGACAATATTTGGCATTCTGTAGCATTCCTGGAGCATATGTATTCATCCTTGCTATCCACTTGCAGCCTAATAACTGTATGTTTTGCTTGACTATGATTTTTGCTGGATCATCTAATCAGCAGGATCTGAACTCTAATATGGAATTTGGCTGTGTGTCAATTTCTAGGTATTCACCTGCATAAGGTAACCAGGGTTTAGCTCATCTTCTAAATGACAAGCTTATCCTTTGTGGTCACAGAACATCAGGTGGGTCAACAATTCACACGTTTACCTACTTTTTCCCCTTCCTTGCTGAATGCTTGCTGACATAAGTTGCCTTTACAAGAATTACTCATAACAAACATTGTTGATTGCTTGTTTGCACTGTAGCTAGGATTGGGAAAATAGTTTAAATTCTGAGCTGCAAGCATCTAAGCTTTAGGTGTCAGTTCCGAGTGGTAATCAAAACAAAAAACCATATATATTAACATGATATTATTACAAGGTACCTGAAATATTTTCCAAACATGAACGTAGCTCTTACAAAGTTATAAAACTCTCATGGTTGCAGTGGAGCAGTTTGCTAGAAACGCCCCTTAAAAAAACAACTGTGCTTATGCTTTTTGCGGTGTTTACTTTTTAACTGGAATTGCACATAATCTTGGATAAAATGTGTATATGTAAACTATGGTAATGTGAGAGCCAGTATGGTGTAGTGGTTAAGGCGTTGGACTAGGATCTGGGAAATCCAGGTTCGAATTCCTACTCTGCCATGGGAACTTGCTGGGTGACCTTGGGCTGGTCACACTCTCAGCCCTGACCCTGGCTAGTATTTGGATGGGAGACCTCCAAGGAATACCAGGGGCTTGACACGGAGGCAGGCAATGGCAAACCACTTCTGAATGTCTTCTGCCTTGAAAAAACTACTGGGTCGCCATAAGTCAGCTGTGACTTGATGGCAAAAATCCTAATGTAATTCTAACAAATGAAGCTTTATTCTGCATCTGTATAGAATGAAGAATTTTACCTTTTTGCTTACTTTGCATAGTTGCCTTTTCATTATTGGGGGGTGTTAAATAACAGATCCCACCCTGACCATCTGAAATTCCTTTGAGGTTTCTTTCACCCTGCCAACACATTTTGAGCCCTTCATCTTACTCATAAGGACAATAAACTTGCTGTTAAAAATGCAACCTTAATTTCTCAGGATGCAACGTTCTGTGGTTGATAAAAATTCTTCACTTGGACCCAGAGTATACAAACATGGTGACAGAGGACTCTTCAGTTCAGTGCTCCTCTCCATTTAATATTAAGTGGGTTGGTTTTAATTTCAGTTGTATTCTCGCGGGATTGGGGGAAATTTGTAGTGGCATAAGATCTTTTAAACATTGCCAATATTTAGCCGTTTGTGTTCTGAAAATAACTTACTGAATACTTTACTGATTACAGAAATATTTCAGTTTTGTCACAGATGTGTTATCAGTAATTTGACAGCCATATGTGCACATTCTAAGGCTTCCTATGAATTTAGCATTCCCTATATTCAACAGGAAGCACAAGTAAACAGCCAAGTGTCTGGAAAATGCTATTAGTAATCTCTTGTACTACTCAGCCTGGGTCTTGCAGTAAGCAGTGAATGCTGACCTTGATGTGAAATGCTAGATGCCTCTGTTCCTAGTGATTCAATCTAGATAGCATTTAGGGGAAATACTGCAATACCCATCTTCACATTATCTCTTTGTGTGTGGTTTATGAAATAGGTGGCTAAGAGTTAGGTATGCCTATATCATAGTAAGATCACTGGAATGCATCTGAAGGACTGGTTCACCTAGCGCACAGCCTCATGGTAAGCAGTTGCACAAGGCATAACGCTAAGACTGTCAGTACTAGCAATGAATGAGAGAAGCTTTGAGGAGATGTACACACATCACTCACATAGGGAAAGGAGTGCTACTTTCAAACAGCAGCAGCACAAAAAAAACTACAGGAAGACAAGCTGGAGTAATAGTACAAGGGCACATGTCATTATACATTAAAAAGCAAAATATTTAAACAGTAATTAAATGCGTTTTTATAGTGAACTATTTAGATGTAGTTATACAGTGCAATTTGATTCAAGGGATTAGTGATGCCAGTTGTACTAGGATAGTTCTGTATACAGCACTACCATTTGCACAGTGATTCTTGTGTGAATAAAACAGCGTGAAGTTGCAGTTGCCCTCCATAATTTGCTCTAGATACACAACAATGTCAGTGAAATAAGATAGTTGATGAAACTAAAATAATACGGAACACAATTTAACTTAAGTACTCTCCCATTGCGACTATTAAAGGTAGCTAATTCTGACTAGATTGGACCCATGATTATTTGTTTTTGCTTTGGCTAGACAATAGCAAATAAAACTGAATCTTAACTCCTGTGTTGAACGTGTTTGCTGCCCAGGGGCGGGGTTGCAGTCAACTGCTTTAACTTGACCAAGGAAAAAAACACCACTGCCCCTCCCCTACTTCTAAAGGGAATATTTCAGTTCAAATTAAACACACTTAAAATAATGGTTTCTGGATCGGTGAGCAAGTGCCAACTGTAGTTAGCAAGTGCCAATTGTGGTTAGTATGAAACAGAGAAAGCAGGCCATTACAAATGAAAGAGAGCATGCGGGTCCATGGCTCATTCTTTATCATCTGAAACAAGTTTTCAAAAATGAACACTTTGGGTTTCTATATTTGGCACAGCAACTTGCTCAGGTTTTTCATTCTTAATAGGTAATTTTGAGCTACTTGCTTTCACTCATTATTGTTAGTAGTTTTATTCCTAGTTTAATTGGCTTTTCTTATGTGTGCCGCAGCATGCTCTTATTC
The DNA here is from genome assembly GCF_029931775.1 of Euleptes europaea. NCBI lineage: Eukaryota > Metazoa > Chordata > Lepidosauria > Squamata > Sphaerodactylidae > Euleptes > Euleptes europaea. Next base: position 20,283,067 of record NC_079322.1, on the reverse strand, counting down.
ATGTGTATTCAGAAATGAGGTCCCTCAGAATTCAGTAGGGCTTACTCCCAGGCTAGTTCGTGTTGGGCTGTAGTCTTAAGGAAATTTCTCTAAGTTGTTATGCTTTATGAATGGTTCAGTGGTACTTGCAACTCATGCACTTCATTAAAAGATTACATCTGCCTTTCCATACAGGACCCTTATTTGTATCAACATTAGTTCTGTTTGAGTTATGGGCCTTGATGCTGCGTATCAGTCTTTTTGCATCAGTGCTTGTTTGTGAATGCACCGCTACTACAAGGAGCCCTTGTTCCCATGGGGAGGGGGTGTTGGTATTTGCCACTGACTCTTCCATTTTTACCAAGCCCTCTTTTCCACCAGTGTTGAACTCAGGGAAGGCTGTGCATAGTGCAGGTGCAGTGTCCTAAATTGCTCTACTGATTCAACCATCTTACTGCATCAACACATGAAGCTGCCTTATACTGAATCAGCTGCCTTATACTGAATCAGCTTCTTGGTCCATCAAAGTCAGTATTGTCTACTCAGACTGGCAGCAGCTCTCCAGGATCTCAGGCAGAGGTCTTTCACATTACCTACTTGCCTAGTCCCTTTAATTGGAGATGCCAGGGGTTGAACCTGAGACCTTCTGCATGCCAAGCAGATGCTTTATCACTGAGCCACATCATCGCAACATGTAGGCCATATACTAACAAGCTTCAGGATGAGTTATTCTTTGCTTGAGCATTCCAAAATTACTAGATGTCTAGTTTAAATACATCATATACACTAACAGCTTTCTATGCATGGATTTGTAATTAGAGTTTTACACAGCTGGAGTAACGCGTCCTTCAGTTTTATTTGTAAGGCACAGTTCAGTAATTCTGGAGCTAAGTATGGGAAAGGTGTTCACCAATTGTTGCTGTAAATGTTTCCTTAAGAATTGTTCCTCAGATCCAAGGAGCTGAAAGCACTTATTCAGGAAAAAAAAGTTGCATCCACAGCACACTAAACTGTCAGGTTGTGTCTAGGTTTGTTGTCATTGAAGAAAATGCAAGGGGCGTGTCATATAAAACTTCATGGCTGTTAGCTTCTTGTGTTTGGATTACTGAACTGAATCCTCATTAATGCAAATAAAACCTCTTTTTTATCCAGGTTCTTCCTCTGCTTGTGTGAAATATCCGCAGTCCAAAAATGGCAGCAAATAAGCCGAAAAGTCAAAATTCTTTGGCTCTGCACAAAGTCATCATGGTAGGAAGTGGGGGTGTAGGAAAATCTGCATTAACGCTGCAGTTCATGTATGATGAGGTAAGAACCTAACTTCCATAAGTGTATTTTTAGTTAGTAAGTGGACCATATTCTCAAGTTGTGTGTAAACCAGGGAGTCAAGCAATTACATTATAGTTTGTTCAGCTTTAGTAATGAATGAGGTGGTTTTGGTTCAGGCTAAGAGATTTGGATAACAAGAAAATTACTCAGTGCACATAAAAAAATGAAGTGTACACAGATTGGATGTGTGTTCTCTAACTACTGTTTCTCATGGGAAATTTTGATGCTACCCATTATAATACTTGAGTACTTGCTTCTCTTTTTAGTTGGATAGCATTTTGTGTGTTGGGTGCAAGTTAGAAATGGATATCTCCAGTACTGAACTTAGTATTTCTTACTATGAGTGGTAGTATTCTAGTAGAAACTGTGAACTAAAAATGAACCAGAAAAAGTCCTGGTTGCTGCTGAAATCTGATTTAAAAACTATAGGAAACTCGAGGTGATCAGTATTTATTTTTAGTTAACAGTTTTATATTATTCTTTATTTACAGAATTTTAATTTGCTGTTAAGTACATACAGTATTATACCAGTACTTCTGTACATTACTGACTTTGAAATATAAGTAGGTGATGATGGCATCCTAATAATATAACATCACCTTGGCTGTGTACTCATGGTAATTACATAGCTAAACATTCTAGGAATGGGAGAGTGGAACCTAGTGTGGGAACATTAGATCGGTGATTCCAAATCTCTTTGGTATGGTGATCCACAAGTCCAAATTTACTTGGTGTGGTGACCCATATTTTGCCACATTTTTCTGTTTTTTAAAGGGGGGTATTTCCCCCCTTTTAAAAAATGTTTTATTTTATTTGGTCTCTTTTTCCCTCTGTGGCGGCTGGCTGGTCTTCAGGACTGGGCTGCCCATTGTTTTCCTTGGTGACTTGATGATGATGTAACATAACGGGGGGGGGGAGGTCATACCTTAGTTATCTTATACCAGCTACCTTTATGATGTCTGCACTTTATTCCAGGGAAAGTCCCAAAATACTCCTCAGCATTTCACTGTTTTACTTAGTTACCTGCATGTAAGTTCTTCCTCAGCTTAATTGGTGAACATTCATGATTAGCCAATATCACCAGACTTGTAAAAAGCCAAATCAGGTTTTTTTGCTCATGATCATTCTGACACTTCTCAAGGGCTTTTCTTTAAAGCAGTGAATAATATAGCAGTTTGGACTTCTGATAATGATGATTCGTGATTTTGTTTGTGCAGATTCACATTTCTCCTCTGAGGCAAGGGCATCCTGAAGCTGTGGGTTGTTTTCCTCTCCATCCGGGTAGGCAGGACTAAAACCTTGACCTCCTGTCTCCCTTGGCGGGAAAACAGCCTGCAGCCTCCAGTTTCCATCCTGCCTATTCGGGTAGAGCAGGCAACCTCGCACAGCTCTGTGCCAAAGACCCAAATAGACGTAGATAAGATTCTCCTTTAGAGCTGCTTCGTTCTGTTTATTGTCTAGTAAGTCTTCCCTGTGTTTTTACCTAATTCCTTATTCCCTAAATTAGCCCCTTCCTTCCTTCCCCTTCGTTTTCCCTCGTCTGAGAGAAAGTAGGGTGATTTTTTTCAAAATGGCCGACGCCATTGAGATTAGAGAGGACGACCTCCTCTCTGAAAAAGATTACCAGAGGGGGCTGGTACAAACCACCCCCTCAGGTGCTGGTTCTCCCAACGGCCACAAGTGCGGACCACTAGGGAGTTTGAATCAGCCGGCCGGCTCCCCGCCCAACGAACAGCCTGCAGCGAAACCCAAGACCAAAAGGGTCCGAAAAGCCGCGCTAAAAGCCGCGCCGCAGCAACCGACTTTTAAAAGGAAGAGGTGCACTAATAAGGGCTGTACTGCACAGAAAGCCGGGCGTAGCACACCCGACTCTTCTCCGACCGCCTGCATTCCTCCTCAGATGGCGACGTTCTACCTGACGAGGACGGGTAATTTGGCTGCAGCGGGATTTATCCCGACGGGACATGGCAACCCCCCTTCCAGTTCAAGCGGCGGCTGCTGGCCATTTTCTTTCCTGGGAAAACCAGCATACTAGGCTGTATAATGGAGAGGACTACCAAACCCTATTGGCCAAGGCCATCTTAGCCCTTGACCTTAACAAGGATGTTGAATCCACTGACAAACCAAAATCGAAACAGGGAGTCAAGGAATGTTTTCCTAGACCCAAAACTCACCCCAACTCGGTTCCCTTTCCAGAATTCTTCATGAGGGTGGTTAGAGAAGAGTGGGAAAACCCCTCTTCCAATAGACAAATACCCCCCAATATTAAAAAGCTCTATACCCTCGCTCCGCATGCTATGGCCATCCTCAAGGTCCCTCTGGTGGACGCCCCAGTTTTGGATCTGCAGTCGCCGGGCCTGGTTCCAGAGGATGGGGTAGGATCTCTTAGGGATCAACTTGACAGAAAATCAGACCACCTAGCAAGAAAGGCACATGAGGCCTCGGCCTTAGCAATCCAGGCCAGTGCTACCACCACCATATTTGCTAGGGCATCGTATCTGTGGATATAAAAGATAATTCAATTGGTTCCTGAGGACAACCTCAGAGTCCTAGAAAGGGTCCAAAATGCCATTACCCTAATGGCTGATGCTTCCCTTGACAACATGTCATTCGTGGCAAGGTCAATGGCCTTGGTCACTTCGCTTAGATGAGCCCTCTGGCTCAGGGCATGGCCAGCGGATTTTAAGGCCAAGACTACTTTCATGGCTTATCCAGTTAAGGAAGGACGCTTGTTTGGGGAAAAGCTCGATAGCATCTTAATCGAGACCAAAGATAAAAAACAGGTTCTCCCCATGCAAATCAAGAGGGATCACCGGCCTCCCTCGTATCCTGCCTTTCGTGCCCCAAAGTTTACGCCCAGGTTTAGACCGGATTTTCGGAGAGGTTCTTGGGGACAAAACAGAGGTTCATGGAACAACTCTCGGTTCTTTCGGAGGGGAGAGAGATTCCAAAGGCCACAAGGTTCCCAGTCCAGGATGGATAAAGGGGACAAGTTCCAAAAACATAACCCACAGTGACGCCAGTCACATTCAAGTGGGAGGGAGGCTGCAGGAGTTCACTGCCTGGTGGGCTCTGTCCAATCCAGACAAATGGGTCTCACAAATTCTGACACACGGATACCTTTTGTAGTTCACATCCCAACCTTCACAGCATTTCCTGTGCTCCCCAACTTCATTCAGAAAGGGCAAGCATGCCAGAACCCTTGCAGCCATACAACATCTGATCCAAATCAGGGCCATCGAGCCAGTCCTCGTCCAACAGAAGTGCCAGGGAGTGTACTCCATTTTCTTTACCGTCCCAAAGAAGAACGGGGACTGGAGGGCCATCCTTGATCTCAAATACATCAACAAGAGGATGGCTCGCAGGCATTTCCGCATGGAAACAGTAAAATCTATAGTGGAGTCCCTGCTCCCTGGTACTTATATGACGGCGGTGGACCTTACGGAGGCATACCTCCATATTCCCATTCACCCCTCGCACAGGCAATTCCTACGCTTTGCCTACGGACACAGTCACTATCAGTTCAGGGCCCTCCCCTTCGGGTTGACCTAGGCTCCGAGGGTCTTCACAAACACCTTGGTGACCATAATAGTCATTCTCAGGCAGGAGGGAGTCCAGATGCACCCGTACCTGGACGACATCCTGATCTGCACTCCAACTCCAAGTTTGTCCCGTACACACACAGACAGGGTCCTCCAGGTGCTCCAAGAACACGGGTACCTTATAAATTTCTGCAAGAGTTCCTTAAAACTGTCTCAGACCATGACCCATTTAGGGGCCAGGATCAATTCACAAACCAATTCCTTATCCCTACCCAACGAAAGGATAGACAAAATAGTGGCATTAGCCTCTTCCACAGCCAAATTGAAGGCTGCCAGACTCATGTCACTAGCGAGACTTATGGGACTGATGGTAGCCTGTATTGCAGTCGTTCCGTGGGCACGTTTCTGTTCACGCCCCTTACAGTGGCTTCTACGCCCACACCAGTTAGATATCATTCAAAAGAAGGTCAAAACAATTACCCTTACTCTCAAGGTCAGACAGAGCCTCCACTGGTGATCCACTCCATCGAACCTTCGAAAGTCGACACAATACATACACGAAGATCCCATTCAGGTATTCACAGATGCCAGCCTCTCCAGCTGGGGAGCCACTCTGGGCGACCAGCTAGCCCAAGGCCGCTGGTCACAACAGGAATCGAGACTACACATCAATTTACTGGAGCTTCGGGTGGTAAAGCTAGCTCTCCTGGAGTTCTCAACAACAATCAGAAACCACCATGTCCTCATAAGGACAGACAATACATCAACAAACAGGGCGGCTTCAGGTCCTCCTCACTACACAAGGAGGCCTCGGCAATATTCACATGGGCTCAGGCCAACATACCATCAATCTGTGCGGAACACATAAAGGGCACCCTCAATGTTCAAGCCGACTTGCTAAGCCGCCAGTTCGTGGACGAGGGAGAATGGGCCTTAGACACGGAAGTATTTCATCAGATCACAGACATATTTGGCACCCCTTCCGTAGATTTGTTCGCTTCAGAGTCAAACCACAAGGTACCAAGATTTTACTCAAGGTACTTCCACCCAAGGGTGGAGGGGAACAGACACGCTCCTGAGCCCTTGGCCCAGGGGACTGCTTTATGCTTTCCCCCCAATTCCAATCCTTCCCAAGGTTCTGAGAAAAATCCATCAACAGAGAGCCAGCGAAATTGTAATAGCCCCTTATTGGCCTTGCAGGCCTTGGTTTGTGACTCTGAAACGAATGTCATGCAGGGAACCATGGCAGATTCCAACAAACAGGGCCACTCTTCACCAGGGTCCACTGTTACATCCAGACCCGCAATGGTTTTGTTTGACCGCCTGGCACTTGAAAGGAGGGCCCTCTTAAATCTCGGGTACTCCAATGAAGTGGTCAACACCATCATAGAAGCCCAAAGGCCTTCCACCCGACACATATATAACACATCATGGAGGGCCTTCGTAAGATGGGCTAGAAGAAAAAAGATCGACCCACTTCAAGCAGGCATACCAAGAATCCTGGAGTTCTTGTAAGAAGGAGTCCGCCTTAAACTCTCATCTTCCACCTTGAGGCGCCAGGTGGCAGCCTTGTCAACAGTACTCCCCTTCTCGGAGAGATGTCCCACAGCACAACACAGACATATTTCTGCATTTCTGAAGGGAGTCTCCCAATCTCAACCTCCGGTTGTTCATAGATTCCCAACTTGGAATCTCAACCTAGTATTAAAAGCCCTCACTGTTCCATCGTTCGAGCCTCTCTGAACAGTACCTTTAAAATTCCTTCGTATGAATGTACTTTTCCTTACTGCCTTCACCTCGGCCAGGAGAGTTTCGGAGCTCAGAGCACTCTCTGTTCGAAAGGGCTTATGTGTCTTCCATAAAGACAAAGTCGTGCTCATACCAGTTCCCACCTTCCAGCCTAAAACAAATCCCCGTTTTCACAGAACTCAGGAAATTAACCTACCATCATTCTGTCCCAAACCAAAAGGCCCCAAGTAAACCACATGGCATTCACTAGATTTACGGAGAGCCCTCCGTATCTTTATCGACAGAACAGCTGACTTTAGGAAGTCTGACTTCATGTTTGTAGGGATTTCCAACCCCAATAAAGGGCAAAGAATGACAGCCTCGGCCATAAGCTACACACTCAAACTGTGCATCTCAGAGGCGTATAAAGCAAGTGGTGTCCCAATTCCAGAAGGCATCACCACACACTCTCTCCGTAGCACAGCCACCACGGCCGCATTTGATAAGCAAGCTCCTGTGGAGGAGATCTGTCGGGCCGCTACCTGGTCTTCGGTCTCAACCTTCGTGAAGCACTACAGGATTAGCACCTGGTCTTCGGCCCAAGCGGCATTCGGCCATAGGGTATTACAAGATGTGGTTGAGTAATCGTATTGGCCACCCATTTGGGAGCTCTGTAAAGTCCCACAGCTTCAGGATGCCCTTGCCTCAGAGGAGAATACAGCCTTGGTTACTCACCGTGAAGGCTTATTCTCTCTTGAGGTGAAGGGCATCCTGCCCCACCCTATCAATTTATACAATACTCTATTTGATTAAGCACCAGATACCTCTCAAGTAATAGAGTTCACTTGGGTAGAACAATATCCAATATTTCTAAAGCCCCAGTTAGGCTCCATGTTGTGTTGGACACCCTTTAACGTTTTTCTGTCCTGTTGAAGATCTAACCGGTTTCTTTCAAGTTTGTTCTTGTTACTGTCAACGTAGCTAGTCAAGACGGTAACTGGCTTCCTGCAGGCTGTTTTCCCGTCAAGGGAGACAGGAAGTCAAAGTTTTAGTCCTGCCTACCCAGATGGAGAGGAAAACAACCCACAGCTTCAGGATGCCCTTGCCTCAAGAGAGAATAAGCCTTCATGGTGAGTAACCAAGGCTGTATTCTAACAGATGCATCTGTACTAGTACATTGACCCCATGTTTGGTCAAAGATGCTCTTCTGCAGCCACAAGAACACTTAGCCTAGTGGAAAGGCATTTTATTATTTATTTCTGCCCTGCTTTTTTCCCTTCTGAAGCTTCTTACAAAGAAATGCAAAAATATACTGGCAGTATATAATACAACTGCAACATTTTGGGTTGGCCCCAGATCCCCACTGACCAAGCTCCGGTCTGTGAGTCATGGGCTCAGAGCCCTTTGGCTTTGGTCAAAGGGCTTGCTCCTCTGGAAACACCCAGACTTAAATACCTGTAATAGGAAGGGCGGCAGAAGCTCAGCATACCCCTACTTCAACCCCCTTTGTTTTTATTGTGGGTCCCTTGACTGCCCCCAGGAGCAGCATTTCAGTGGGCTGCGGTGTGTGGAGGTGTTCTGCAAACTTTGCATGGCTTGTGTTACTCTGGATCCAACATTCTGTATTTATAACCTGATAGTTGCTGTATACACAGGACTGACTCTTTCCTTCCTTACCAGTTTGTGGAAGATTACGAACCCACCAAAGCAGACAGCTACAGGAAAAAAGTAGTCCTTGATGGAGAAGAAGTCCAGATAGATATACTGGATACAGCAGGACAAGAAGATTATGCTGCAATTAGAGACAACTACTTCCGAAGTGGAGAGGGTTTTCTCTGTGTGTTCTCCATTACAGAGCTTGAATCTTTTGCAGCTACAGCAGACTTCAGGTAATTAGAGGGTAACTGGTTCATCTTAATGACTCTGATTTGTTTGTTTATTTTTTTTGCTGTGTGCTGGAACTCTTCTTGTTACTATTTTTCCATTTCAAATTTGCCTTGTACTCTGTCTTAAAACGCCTCTACCCTTACAGGGACATGGGCTGCCATATGTACATGGAATGTATTCCTTTCTTCTGTTGAGGCATTTTGTTGCTGGCAATGTGTCCTGGGCTCCCACGAAATGGATGACATTACTGTCTAAATGTCTTATATTTTTATCCACTTTTTCTCCAGTGAGCCTTTGGAAATCAGTTTTACAAATCTTTGAAAGCTTTTTTCCCCTCTGAACCTGAAGTATTTATATTGGTGGTTTTTTGAGGAAGGGCATATGTTGGGATGAGAAAAAATCGTGGCTTCGATCTACCCATAGCTTATTTTTGGATGAGGCACTGGGCTCAACAAGAGGCTAAGAAACAAATCTCTAAAGATCTTACTCTTATGGGAATCTGTTTAGAGCCTGGTAGGGATGTGTGGCTTATTGTGTTACAAAATCTGTACGACTCTAGCTCATGCTTTATAAAATCTTTATGGCTCTGGCTCATTAAGTTAATGTTGCTTCCTAGAAAGTAGATGCAAGGTGTAAAATTCAGCAGGGATAATGGAATGCTATTTGTCACCCCTCCTTTTTAGCTTGTTATACATGCTCCCACGTTGCAGGATTCTATGATGGTATCCTATCCTTGCCAAAATTACTTCGGTAGCTGGAGGGCATGTGGAGGAAAAGCTTCTCTATATGTGTGTTTCGATATAGAGAGCATATTCAAATATTTTGATGCTGAACTAGTCTACCGTAATCTTAAAGCAAAAGAAAAAGAAGCCCGTGTTACCTTCATTTCTAATGGGAAACAGTTATTTGAAGCTTCATGCCGATCTGGTTTTTCTTTTGTGGGTGGCAAACTTTTCTGTTACTAAATCAAGGAAATTTGGTTTTTTTCCTATACGATTTCACTGTGCTACAGTGTATCTTGATGGCTACACCTACGTACACAATCAGAGTTTGGGCTTCTTTATTTAGTAAGCAGGATTGCCTGCACCCTGACAGTAATGGTCCTTGCATATTTTGAGATTCAGCAGCTGATCTCTGTGGTTTTTTTATCAAAACTACCAACCAGCTGCTGCCTGCTGAATAATGCAGATCTTGTGTGTGGATCATTTTTCAAGGGCAGATACGAGAAACCATGGAGGTGAGTAGTTGACCGGAATTACTTAGTCAACAATAATTACAGAAATAGACTTTATATGGTGACTCACTTTTTGAGCCAATTAAGTATCTGTGTTCCAGCGGGAATTGGGAGCTACACCTAGCAACGTGAAAATGAAGATTGGTGGCCAATCTATGGCCGTCTCTTTCTTTTTCCTTAAAGGAGAGTGTATCAGTTACCTAGCAATCTGTTTTAATTGTTATACTTACATCCTTTCCCTTCACAAATTGGTAACTGAGTTGCCTTACAACTTATTAACGTCGTAATAAAAATCCCTAATATACCCTTTTAAATGCCAATAGTACAGATCAAATTTAAAAGAACGATAAGCAATAAAACACATCAAATTAAAAAGATGAAAACACAGGTTTCTAAAGTCAGCATTAAAAGTTTAAAACCATCATTGGACATAAATATAGGCATGGTAGTATTAAAAAACAAAACTGTAGTGCAGTTTTAAACACTTGTGAGAATACCTGGTAACTAAGAGTAAGCTCAGCAGCAGGTGAGCCTTTGTGGAAAGAATTCCACCATGTGGGTGCTACAAATGTGAATGCTTTGTTCTTGGCTCACACCTAGCTTCAGTATGTAGGTGTGCAGTGTAGTACCACAGTTAGTTCCGTGGGTGGGCAGGTACATACCTACTGAAACTGCATGCCACAGATAGCATTATGCTGAACCATTTTTTATGATGAAAAAATTTATGGCTGGATTGGCAGTCAGACAAAAATGGAGAACAGGGCATTGGAGTGAAGGGATGACATTTTAAGCTTTTAGCAAAAAATTTCCTTGGGAATCTTTACTGAAATGTTTCAGAAACACTGTGAGCAGAATTCCAGGGGAGTGGGGGATATTGGGTCAATTTGGGTTGGATCTAGCCTGTTTTTTCCACTCAGTCTTACCCCGTTCCCTTCCATGTTACAGCCCCTGTCCTCGTGACCTTTGTATATGTGGGTCCCATGATCTCCAACATAACCTTTTTTGGTGGTCAAAGGTAACACCTCCTTCTCCTACTGAGGCTCCGGCGTCTTGATTTGTGGGTTATTTCCTTCCATCATCCGGGTAGGCAGGACTAAGATTTTTGAACTTCCTGTCTTCCCTTGGCGGGAAATAGCCTGCAAAACTCCCAGTTCTGTCCTGCCTCAGAAGGGTTAGCAGGTCGTAAGCGCAGCTCTGTGCTTACTTGGTTTGAGATAGATATTTCTCTTAGATATTCAGCTTCTTTGTCTAGTTCTTTTCTGAAGTTGCTGTTCTTGTCTGTTAGTGTGGTCTCTGTCCCGTGTGTGTGTGTGTGTGTGTGTGTGTGTGTGTGTGTGTTTCCTGCTCTGGGGTATTCTAAGGGTTCTTGAGCCCCGGAGTGATTCCTCCAGAGTTTCAAAATGGCGGACGCCATTGTCGAGAGGGAGGACGACCTCCTCTCAGTCGGAGGCTACCAACTAGGTTTGGTGCAGTCTGCTCCAAAGGAACCCGACTCTCCCAATGCCTGCGACTGTGGTGCTTTAGGGAGCGCGGAGCAGAACAGCTCCGTCCAAGCCCCAACTGATTCCCCGAAGGGAAAGAAGGAACGGAAGACCACAACGGTCAAGAAAGCCGCGCCGTCCTTTCAAGGGGCTAAAAGGCGTAAGCGCGGCCACAGAGCCGCCGCGACTCCGAAAGCCGGGAAAAGACCTCCCGCCTTTTCCGAGTCTCCGGACAGCGCAGAGACCTTCATCTCCGGGCCGACGCCGTTGGCGGCTGGCTTGGCCGTTGTTTCAGCAGCCGGTAATGTCCTTCCCTCGGGGAGCGGCCATTTCCCCTCTGTGGCGGGTGGGTTTTTCCCCTCCTCTTTCGCGGCGGGCGGCCATTTTGGCAATTTTCCCTCAATGACGGGCCAATTCCCTCCCTCCTTTTTGGCGCCAAATTTTCAGACGGCGCAAACGGGGGGGCCCTTCCCACCTCCTTCTAGCAGTTGGATGCTGTCTACTGAGGAGGCTGATGAATTAATTAATATTGCCCTGCAGAGACAATGGCAGTCTTTTCATGCCCACCAATTGAGAACTCAATCCTTTGCTGGGCAGGGAATAGGTGAGTCACCCTCCTCCTCTTCTAGTAGATCTCACTCTACACAGGGAGGGGGCGCCACAGCCCATAATGAGGGCCCTCCAAACTGCTCGCAGTGGCCCACAAAAGCGGCATTAAAAACCCAAGTGGTGGAACAGGATCAGGACCCTGGCTCCAATCCTCAAGCCTCTTCCTTTGACTCTGAGGAAGAAAAGGAAGAGGGCGAATTCGATTCTAATGAAGAGGAGATCCTAGGCGGAGAGCCTCAGGTCTGTCTTTTTAAAGGGGAGGATTATCAATCCCTTTTGGCCAAGGCCATTTTAGCCTTGGATCTCAATGAGGACTCGGCCTGGGTTAAAATAGGGTGTCGCCGAGTGCTTCCCTCGCAAGAAAACACGTCACAATCTGGTCCCCTTCCCTGAGTTTTTTCTTAGGGCCGTTCAGGAGGAGTGGAGCAACCCTGCCTCCAATAGACAGACCCCTCCTTCTATTTAAAAAAGCTTTACACTCTCGCCCCACACGCAATGGACCTTCTAAAGGTTCCCTTAGTGGATGCTCCGGTTGTTGATTTACAATCACCAGGACTCGTTCCAGAGGACGGACTAGGGTCTCTTAGAGACCAATTGGATAGAAAGGCTGAAGGACTTACCAGAAAAGCACACGAGAATGCGGCCCTAGCTATTCAGGCCAGCGCCACTACTTCAATTTTCGCTAGGGCATCCTTTCTGTGGGTCAAGAAATTGATTCAGCTAGTGCCCCCGGAGCAACAAAGAATTTTGGGGGGTCTAGAGAGGGTCCAGGCGGCTGTAACTATGATGGCCGATGCCTCACTGGACACTATGATGTTTACAGCCCGATCCATGGCCTCTGTAATGTTAATTCGGCGGGCCCTGTGGCTTAGGACCTGGCCCGCTGATTTCAAGGCTAAAATTTTTTTGATGGCTTATCCCATTCAAGGGGGTCGTTTGTTCAGGGACAAATTAGATAAAATTTTCGTGGAGACCAAAGATAAAAAGCATGTTCTTCCCAAACAGTTGAGGAAGGAATCGAGAGGTCCATCCGCTCAGTCCTTTCGTTCCTCCAGGTCCCAAAGTAAGTTCCGGTCTGACTTCAAAAGAGGTGCCTGGATTCCTTCCAGACCTTTTCGAAGGGGAGGGAAGTTCTCCAGATCTCAGGGGCAACAACCTTGGTCCGAGAGGGGAGACAAGTTCCCAAAACCTAACCCCCAATGATTCCAAACAGATTCCGGTGGGGGGAAGACTTCTGTTTTTCAGTTCCAGATGGGCTGCCTCGAGACCGGACCGTTGGGTGTCCCAAGTCATCAACTCGGGATACAAGCTGGAGTATACCACCGTTCCGAAGGATCGTTTCCTACGGTCTCCAGTGCCATCCAAGATAGAGACGCTCAACAGAACTGTAAGGGCCATCCAACATCTTTTAGCCATTCAGGCTATAGAGCAGGTTCCCGCTCTCGAAAGGGGCCTGGGAGTATATTCCATATTCTTCACGGTCCCCAAGAAGAATGGGGACTGGAGAGCCATCCTGGACTTAAAATACCTAAACAGAAGGATGGCTCGGAAGCATTTTCGCATGGAAACTGTCAAATCGATCATAGACTCTCTATTCCCAGGTACCTTTATGACGGCGGTGGACCTGACAGAAGCGTACCTACATATACCCATTCACAGTTCCCACAGACGCTTCCTACTTTTCACATTCAGAGAGGCCCATTTCCAATTCAGGGCACTCCCCTTTGGGTTGGGTCCCGCCCCACGGGTTTTCTCCAAAGTTCTTGTAACCCTCATCGCCATGCTCAGACAGGAGGGCATCCAGGTACATCCGTACCTGGACGACATCCTGATCTGTGCACGGTCGGAAATGCAGTCCAGACAACACACAGCCAGAGTTATTCAGATTCTTCAGGAACACGGGTTTCTCATAAATTTTCCCAAGAGCTCTTTGTCCCCATCTCAGTCAATGGTTCACTTGGGGGTGCACATAGATTCGGTCCACAATGCGATCTCTCTGTCCCAGGAACACATTCAAAAGTTGAAAAATGCTGCTTCTTCCATGGCCAGATCCAAGAAAGCCAGACTCATGTTCCTGGCGCAGCTTCTTGGTCTAATGATTTCAGCAGTAGGAATCCTGCCTTGGGCACGATTCCATTCGAGGCCCTTTCAATGGCAAGTCCGTCCTTTTCAGAGGGACATCGCCAGGAAACTAGACAGCTCTATCCTTCTATCTATGGAGACACGGAGGAGCCTTCTCTGGTGGTCAGATCAAAGGAACCTAAGAAGGCAGTCTCCTTACATTCACCAAGAGCCCACGCAGTTAATCACGGATGCCAGTCTCCGGGGATGGGGAGCCACTCTGTTATCCCACACCACCCAGGGCAAATGGACAGAGGCGGAGGCTTCCCTGAACATCAATCTTTTAGAACTGAAGGCTGTAAAGTTAGCTCTCAGAGCCTTTGCTCCCCTCCTCAGAGGTTTGCATGTCTTAGTAAGAACAGACAATATTGCAACAAAGGCTTACCTGAACAAGCAGGGGGGGTCCCGGTCTGCTTCCCTTCATCTGGAGGCGGTTCAGATCTTTACCTGGGCACAAGCCAATCTGCTGTCCATTCGGGCCGAACACATCAGGGAACCCAAAATGTAGCGGCTGACAATCTAAGCAGACAGTTCGCAGACGAAGGAGAATGGTCCTTGGACCATGCAACCTTCTTGCAGGTTTCAGACTCCTTCGGTATGCCCCTGGTAGACTTGTTCGCTACCGCAGAAAACTGCAAAGTGAACAGGTTCTTCTCCCGTTTTCAACATCCAAAAGCGGAGGGCGTAGACGCCTTGTTAAGTCCTTGGCCTCGGGGACTGCTTTATGCCTTCCCTCCCCTGCCCATTCTTCCCAAGGTGCTGAGGAAGATCACACAGGAACAAGCCGAGGTCATTCTAATAGCACCTTATTGGCCTCGTCATCCTTGGTTTGCCACCCTGCGCCAAATGTCGATTCAAGATCCATGGCCAATTCCGACTCATTGGGGAACATTACGACAGGGACCCCTGGTGCATGCAGACCCTCAGTGGTTCTCCTTGACCGCGTGGCGCTTGAGAGGGGGTTCTTACTAGATAGAGGGTATCCCAAGGAGGTGATAGATACCATCTTAGAAGCACGCAAACCATCTACTAGGCGTATATATAACACCTCGTGGAAAGCCTTCGTCCGTTGGTCCAAGCGGAAGAAATTGGATCCTCTCCGCCCTGGCCCTCAGGGAATCCTCCTGTTCCTACAAGAGGGTCTCAACCTCAAGCTTTCAGTATCTACCTTGAAGCGGCAGGTGGCAGCCTTGGCGACCGTTATTCCAGAATTGGAAGGAGTTCCCACTTCCAAGCACCAGCATATACTAGCCTTCCTTAAAGGGGTAAAGCAGACGCAACCTCCAGTCTCTCATAGATTCCCATCCTGGAGCCTAAATTTAGTGCTCAGTGCCCTTACAAAGCCTCCTTTCGAGCCGCTTCGCATGGTACACATAAAGTACCTTCGCATGAAGGTTCTGTTTCTTGTAGCCATTACGTCCGCTAGACGAGTGCTCGAACTCAGAGCCCTTTCCATACGAAAAGGGCTCTGCACTTTCCATAAGGACAAGGTAGTACTTATTCCAGATCCTACTTTCTCTCCCAAGGTAAATTCCCCTTTTCACAGGGCACAAGAAATAAACTTACCTTCCTTCTGCCCAAATCCATCAAACCCTAAAGAGCGAAGCCGGCACACCCTGGACGTACGTAGGGCGCTACGTATTTTTATTGATAGGACCAAGAACTTTTGTCTCTCTGATTATTTGTTTATTGGAATTAACAATCCTAGGAAGGGCATGAGGATGTCGGCAGCGGCTATCAGCCGTTCCCTTAGAGTGTGCATTCTTCAGGCGTATGAGACCACGGGGGTCCCCGCTCCAGAGGGTATCACAGCGCACTCCTTACGCAGCGCAGCTACCTCGGCAGCGTTTGACCGTCAAGCACCTGTAGAAGAAATATGCAGGGCCGCAACCTGGGCTTCGGTGTCTACCTTTACCAAACACTACAGGATAAATACCTGGTCATTGGCTCAGGCAACCTTTGGCCGCAGGGTTTTGCAGAACGTGGTGGAATAGGGTGCACTTCCCACCCTTTTGGGAGCTCTTGGAGGTCCCGCAAATCAAGACGCCGGAGCCTCAGTAGGAGAATGGAGCATTGTTTACTCACCGTGAATGCTCCTTCTCTTCTGAGGCGAAGGCGTCTTGCCCAACCGGCACCATTTTTATTCGTGATTTTTCAGAGTTAAATGACCGTTTGTTCATTACGGTTTTGTTTCTGGTTAGGATTATATATGTGTTTTTTACATGTTGTTCAGCAAAGGAGCTTCATTCCTGTTTCTTAGTAGCTTTGCAAGTTTGAACTGGGAGTTTTGCAGGCTATTTCCCGCCAAGGGAAGACAGGAAGTTCAAAAATCTTAGTCCTGCCTACCTGGATGATGGAAGGAAATAACCTGCAAATCAAGACGCCTTCGCCTCAGAATAGAAGGAGCATTCACGGTGAGTAAACAATGCTCCATTTTCACTAGCAGAGAAGATGGATGAATCTGTTTGTTTTGCTGAGACTCTGTGGCGCTCTAGCAGCTGCTTTTTTTTCATTTGTGAACAAACACCCTGAAACTCCTTGGTTAAAAACTTGTGATATTATCACGCTTTAGAATTTATTTTCTTTTGACAATATATGGATAGAAGGTTTATCAGTGGCCTTGTAGCACTGATACAGATTTGTAAGGCATACATTGGAAAAACATTGTGCTTCATGGATTTGGAACATAAGCTCACCATCTTACCTATTTATGGTCTTGGTGCATCACTCTGAGGGGCTCTGTGCTTGTGCAGGGTCACAATAGGGAACCTTCTAGAGCTAGCTTTTAGTCAGATGCAGCTGTGATTGTGGACGTCCTAGGGGGTGGAGTTGTGCCTTCTCCCCTGAGGCAAGGGCATCCTGATCTGTGGGGTTGTTTTCCTCTACATCCGGGTAGGCAGGACCAAAATTTTGACTTCCTGTCTCCCTTGGCAGGAAAACAGCCTATAGGAAGCTAGTTTTTGTATTGCCTCTTCGGGTAGAGCAGCAACTTCGCACAGCTCCGTGCTTCAAGTTACATAGCAGTAGATAGGAGAGGGTTCTGTCTTTTCTGTACCGTGAGTCCATTCACCCCCCCCACTCCTTTCTCTTCGTCTTACCATTCTAATACCCTCCCTACCGACCTTGTGTGTCTTTCTAAGACGGCATTAGGCCGAGTGGAGATCAAAATGGTCGATGCCATTACTAATCGGGAGGATGATCTCCTGTCCGAAAAGAACTATCAGAGCGGGCTGGTCCAAACCGCCCAAAAAACCTCCGGCTCTCCCAACGGCTGCGATTGCGGACCATTAGGGACGTTGCCAAAAGCGGCCGCTCCCTCACGGACAGTCACATCCCCGGTGCAGCCGAAGCTAAAAAAGCCCCCAAAAGCTGCGCCACTGCACCAGGGAGGGAAAAGAAAGAGACGTGGCAATAAAACGGCCGGTCAGAAAGCCGGGCGGAGCTCTCCCGACTCTTCTCCTCACATCCAGTCCCCGATCCTCAGGCAGCCTTGGCGTCAGTGGCGTCAGCGTCCTTTCCGACGGGAACCGGTAACTCAGCGGCAGCGGGTCTGTTCCCACCGGGAGTTGGCAACCCCCCTCCTCCTCAGACGGCAGGCGGACATTTTATTTCTTGTGAAAATGCTGATGACCTTATTAATTGTGCCCTTCAGCGCCATTGGCAGGCTTTTCAAGTGTACCAAGCACGACTGCCTCCCCCTCTGGAGGGGCCCCTACATTCCCCCTCCCTCTCCTGTGGGACAAGCTACCCTGGAAGAGGAGAGTGATTACAATAGCCCAGCAAATAGCAAAACTAACACATGGCCCACAAAGGCAGCCAGGAAAGCCACAATGGTTGCCCCTGGGGTAACTCAGGTAGAGGCACAAATTGACACCTCCAAATCACTTACTTCCTCCCTCGAGGATGAAGGGGAGGAAGGGGAAGAAAAAGAGGAAGGCGAATTCGACTCGGATGAGGAGCCTTCCCAACCCTATGATCAGCATGATAGACTCTTCTCAGGAGAGGACTATCAAGGTCTACTGGCCAAGGCCATTTTAGCTCTTGATTTAAATGAGGACATGGACTCATCTGAGGAGTCCAAGTCCAAATGGAAGCAGGGAGTCAAGAAATGCTTCCCTAGACCTCAGCCTCAGACTAATACCGTTCCCTTTCCTGAATTTTTCGTAAGAGCGGTCAGGGAGGAATGGGATAAACCTTCATCCAATAAGCAGGTTCCTCCCAACATCAGGAAATTATACAGCCTGGCTCCCCACGCTATGTCCATGCTTAAAGTACCACTTGTGGACGCTCCTGTGCTGGACCTCCAATCCCCTGGACTTGTCCCGGAGGATGGGGTGGGGTCCTTAAGGGACCAACTCGACAGAAAATCAGATTTTTTGGCCAGAAAGGCGCACGGGGCTGCCGCTACAGCCATACAGGCCAGCGCTACCACATCTATTTTTGCCAGGGCGTCATACCTTTGGATCAAAAAGATTATGAAGCTTGTTCCAAAAGATAACCTGAGAGTAATCGGGGGCCTAGAAAGGGTTTTAAATGCCACTACACTCATGGCTGATGCGTCGCTGGACACCATGTCATTTGTGGCCAGATCAATGTAATCAGTTACATCAATTAGGAGAGCCCTTTGGCTTAGAGCTTGGCCAGCAGGCTTCAAGGCCAAGACCACCTTGATGGCCTACCCAGTTAAGGAAGGTCGATTATTTGGGGAAAAACTAGTATCTTAGTCGAAAACAAGGATAAGAAGCAGGTCCTACCAATGCAGCTAAAAAAGGACCATAGAACACCATATTCTTCCTTTTGGACCTCACCCAGATTTAGACCAGATTTTAGGAGGGGGTCATGGGGGACCTCTAGGGGATCATGGAACTACCGCTCCTTTCCCGGGGGGGGGGGGGGAGATTGCAGAGACCCCAAGGGCCACAATCCAGAACGGATAAGTTCCCCAAAAATAACCCACAGTGACACCAATCGCACACAGATAGGAGGGAGACTACAGGAGTTCGCCGCACGGTGGGCTCAGGCCAACCCTCACAAGTGGGTCTCCAAAATTGTCACACAGGGATACCTTCTAGAATTTTCATCCCAACCTGCAGACTGATTCCTGCGCTCCCCAATATCACAAAGGGAAAGCACAGTATTACCCTTACAGCAATACAACACCTACACAAGATCAGGGCCATCGAACAGATGCCAGCCCTCCAGAGGGGCCAGGGAGTATACTCCATTTTCTTTACAGTCCCCAAGAAAAACGGGGACTGGAGGGCCATCCTCAATCTAAAATATATCAACAAAAGGATGGCCCACAAACATTTCAGGATGGAGACGGTCAAATCTACCATAGAGTCCCTTCTCCCTGGTACCTTCATGATGGCTGTGGACCTTACGGAGGCATACCTCCACATACCTATTCATCCTTCCCACAGGCGTTACCTGCGCTTCGTCTATGGACGCACCCATTATCAATTCAGGGCCCTCCCTTTCGGTCTGACTTCTGCCCCCCAGGGTCTTTACCAAGACCCTGGTCACCGTGATAGCTGTACTCAGACAGGAGGGAATCCAGGTACACCCGTACCTGGATGACATCCTGATCTGCGCCCCAATCCTGGAATTGTCCAGGTCACACACAACCAGGGTTGTGCAGATACTACAAGAACATGGCTATTTGATAAATTTCACCAAAAGCTCCCTCACACCATAACAGACCATGATTTACTTGGGGGTGTGAATCAACTCAAGGCTCAATTCACTGTCTCTACCCAAGGAAAGGGTGGACAAGATAATCATACTGGCGTCTACCACAGCCAAACTAAAATCCGCCAGACTCATGTCCTTAGCCAGGATCATGGGACTAATGGTGGCATGCATTTCTGTAGTGCCATGGGCTCGATTCAACTCGACCACTACAGTGGCTATTACGCCCACATCAACTAGCCATCACAAGAAAACAGGTCAAGACGATTCCCATTCCACATCAGGTCCGACAGAGCCTTCAGTGGTGGTCAAACCCTTCGATCCTTTACGGAACATTCCAATACATTCATGAAGATCCAATTCAGATATTCACAGACGCCAGCCTGACAGGCTGGGGAGCCACAATGGGCGATCAAATAACCCAGGGACAATGGTCAAAACCAGAGTTGAACCTTCACATCAACCTGCTGGAGCTCAGAGCGGTAAAGCTCACCCTGTGGAAATTCGTCCCCAGAATCATGCATCACCACGTCCTCATAAGGACAGACAATACATCGACAAAAGCATACATCAACAAGCAGGGCAGCTCCAGATCCTCCTCCCTACACAAGGAGGCATCACAGATATTTGCATGGGCTCAAACACACATCCCATCAATTTGGGCAGAACACATACAGGGAGCCCTCAACATTCAAGCCGATTGGCTAAGCCGCCAAGAGGTCGACGAGGGAGAGTGGGAGTTAGATCAGGAAACGGTTCATCAAGTCACAGAAAGATTTGGCACCCCTTCTGTCGATTTATTCGCTTCAAATGCAAACCACAAGGTACCAAGATATTACGCCAGGTACTTCCACTCAAAGGCAGAGGCTACAGACGCTCTCCTGAGCTCGTGGCCCAGGGAGCTGCTGTATGCCTTCCCTCCTATTCCCATACTCCCCAAGATCCTGCGCAAAATTCACCAACAAAGAGCCAACGTAATTCTAATAGCACTTTACTGGCCGCGCAGACCATGGTTTGTGAATCTCAAGAGAATGTCTTACCAGGAGCCATGGCAAATACCGCCAACGATGGCCATTTTACACCAGGGTCCCCTGAAACATCCAGACCTTCAATGGTTTTGTTTGACTGCCTGGCACTTGAACGGTGCTCTTTTAAATCGCGGATACTCCAATGAGGTCAATACCAGCATAGACGCCCGTAGACCTTCCACCTGACGTATGTATAACATGTCATGGAAGGCATTTGTAAGGTGTGCCAGACGAAAAAAGGCCAATCCTCTCCAGCCAGGCGTGCCTACCATTCTAGAGTTTTTACCAGAGGGAGTTAGACTCAAATTATCTGCTTCCACACTGAGACGGCAAGTAGCGGCATTGTCCACAGTACTACCCTTTCTCGAAGGGAACCCCATAGCAAGACACAGGCATATTACGGCCTTCTTAAAAGGGGTCTCTCAAACGAATTCCCCAGTAATCCACAGATTCCCATCATGGGACCTCAACCTTGTTCTGAAAGCCCTTACTGCCCATCCTTTCGAGCCGTTAAGGACGGTGTCACTGAAGTACCTTCGCATGAAGGTTCTATTCCTTACGGCCATCACGTCCGCCAGGAGAGTCTCAGAGCTCAGAGCCATCTCTATCAGGAAAGGACTATGCATTTCCCACAAAGATAAGGTGATATTAATTCCAGACCCCACCTTCCAACCTAAAGTCAGTTCCCGCTTCCACAGGTCCCATTAATCTCCCATCCTTCTGTCCCAAGCCTTCAGGAGCGAAGGAAAAATCATGGCCTTTGGACCTGCGTAGAGCCTTTGGACTCTTTGGACCTGCGTAGAGCTATACGCATATTTATTGACTGCACAGCTGAGTTTAGACAAACTGACTTCATGTTTGTAGGGATTTCAAACCCCACCAAGGAAAAAAGAATGTCCATGGCGGCCATTAGTTACACCATTAGACGGTGCATCACGAAGGCGTACAAGGCCACAGGCACTCCCGTTCTGGGAGGAATCATGGCCCACTTCCTCCATAGCATGGCCACTATGATCGCTTTTGACAAGCAGGCACCAGTCGAAGAAATTTGCCGGGCCGCTACCTGGTCCTCAGTCTCGACCTTTGTCAAACATTATAGAGTCAACGTGTGGTCTTCAGCGCAGGCTGCCTTTGGCCGGCGTGTCCTACAAAATGTCGTTGAATAGATGATTCCCCACCCATTAGGGAGCTTGCAAAGTCCCACAGGTCAGGATGCCCTTGCCTCAGGGGAGAATGAAGCCTTGTTTACTCACCGTAGAGGCTCATTCTCTTCTGAGGCGAAGGGCATCCTGCCTGCCCATACAGGTATTCAACGAAGTATCAACACAAGGAACCAATTAATCTATTAATGTGATTACTTACTTACCCACGACCTACAATAGGGCTCTGGGTTTTTTTTACTAGTTACATTTATCCTGTGAGTTCCTGATGTTCTCAGTTTTAACAAAGTTCTTGTGAGTTTATTATGATTACTGTTAACTTAGCTAGTCTAGACGGTTACTGGCTTCCTGCAGGCTGTTTTCCCGCCAAGGGAGACAGGAAGTCAACATTTTGGTCCTGCCTACCCGGATGTAGAGGAAAACAACCCCACAGATCAGGATGCCCTTCGCCTCAGAAGAGAATGAGCCTCTACGGTGAGTAAACAAGGCTTCGTTCCTGTGTAGTCCTTTTGTCTGTTGCAGCAGTGTGAGGGAATGGCTTCATGAAACTTACTTCTGAGGAGGCAGGCTTTCCCCCCCCCCCCCCTTGTATTTAAAACAAAAGAGAGAGAAGATTGTAGTAGTAGTTTTCCCCTTCTCTGACCCTTTTGCATGAAACGGACTCTCACCTGTAGGAAGAGGTGATGGAAACTATTCCATGATCTCAAAGGGGTCTAGTGTTCTTCAAATACTTTACTGTCCCACAAAAAGATGCCACTGAGGTCAAGAATGGAATGAAGACCTTCGACAGATGCATTGAACTGAAGAAGTTCATGCTGATGACCCTATCATCCATCCTTCTCCTGACACTGGAAGCCTGGTTCGTTTCTAACTACCTCACAAACACCTACTTCCCCATCTCTGTTTGGCCTCAATATTGCAAATTTGTCCAGTTTGCTGTGGGAGATAGCCACTACTGGTACAAAACATTGCTGTTCAGGCTATTCACCACCCTGAGGGTTTTCACTAGTGATTGCTGCACAATTTCAGCATTGAGGGATTACAACCTTACTTTATAATAGACTGGCTTCTGATTCAACCTTCTTGTTGTTCCTTCCTTCTTTACATGGGAAATACTTGGCATATTCCATCTTTGCTAGGCCTTTGGGTGAAGAATTATTCAATTTGTTGGGGCAATTTTAGACTACATTTTAGACTACAATTTTATGACAGAATCAGCACAATTGTTAACATTGCATTTCACTTTCTCCACAGTCCAACACAGAAGGTAAGACTGTTTCAGTGACTCATAGCAACATCTAATGTCATGGTACATTTTGCAGGATTGCAGATGAGATTTGTACAGGGCTGGTTCAGCAAGAACATCCAACCTCTGCAGGGCTCTCAAGACGAAGTTTCCAAGCACCGATTCTGGTGCTATGATCTGATGGTGGACTTGCCATTCCAGCTTTGAACCACAGTGTTCCCTTCATGCTGCCCTTGCAATATTAGATCCTTGCGAGTGAGGATTCCCTCTGGGGATGGGGTGCCCACTGTTGCAGGGACACCATTAGTCAACCTTGGTCTCCTCTAGAAAGGAAACTCCACATCAGTCGCCTGTAGCTGGTTGCCTTACTTTGCCCTGCAGCCTGGAAAGAAAGGCACGAACATAAGTGGTCAGATAAACATAGCCACTATGTATTACATGAACAAAACATGGCAGAACATCATCTGTCACCCTGAACCTAACTTGGTGAGTGCGGAACAGATGATGTACTTGATGCATCAGAGGGTTGTGGTCAACCAGTAATGTGGATGACATTCTGGCAAATCCTGTCAGTTGCCACAGGGCTATGACAAATGAGTGGACCCTGAATAACAGGTACCTATAACTAATCTCCTTCACTGCGGCACACAACAAGTAGACCTGTTAGCCTCTCCAGTCAACACCCAGAGTTCTGCTCCAGAGCAGGTGTAGGTTGTTATTCCACAGGAGATGCCTTCTTTCTCTGGGATGTCAGTTCTGTTTTCCCTCCTATCTGTAGTCATTGAAATGATAGTGAGGGACTGCACCCTCCCTTCATACTGGCTGCACCAACCTTGGTTTACCAAATATCTGCAGGTGGCAGGGGAAACATCCTTCATCTGCTCAAGGTTCTAGATCTCCTGTCACTAAACATGGCAGGATCCTATTCACAGACACCCAAACCTAGTGGCTGGGCAGATACAACTGAGTACCTATTCCCTGATGCTCTAAAAGAGGTCCTCCTGAATTCCAGGAATCCTTCTACCACACAGTCCTATGAGGGTAAATGGAAGTAATTTTGCTTCTTGACAGATACGGGAACCATCCGCTTGTCTTCTGACCTCCATCAGAAGAGTACATACTACATCTCAAGTCTATAGGATTGGCATGCTTATCTCTTATGGTCCATCTGCCTGTCATTTATGTTTCTCAGTCTCTAGAGTCATTCATTCTTCACTCAGCCCTCAGTGATGCAGTTCAAGGGTCCCGTTCACCCACATTTTCCAGTTAGGCAACTTGCACTGGTATGGGAGCTACAGCTTTCCCGAAATCAGTGGATGGGCAAGCCACTGAAACCCTTGGCCATGTGTGATCTAGGAGCTCCTCTTCCTAAAAGCATTGTTTCTAGAGGCAATCTGTTTGGCAAAGAGGGCCAGTGAACTCTGCACTCCTTGCTTAGACCCTCCCTACCTATAAATCCGCAAGGATAAGGTGGTCCTGCACCCAGATATAAGTTTTCTGTATAAAGCTGATTTTGGGTTGTATGTTCTTTGTCATGTTCCCAACTGCAACCTCAGAAGCAGAGAGGGCTCTCTATTCTTTGGTTTATGCACTGAACAAAACTGTCTCCTTCAGACAAAACCCAGACTTCTTGTGCTAAAAGAAAGGGTGACTGTGTCCTTGCACTGGATCACAGAGGCCATCCAGCCTTACAAACACCTTCCTGGGACTTGGAGGTCATTCTTCCTAAGCTGATGCCACATCATTTTTAGCAGGAAGATTCCTCTTCCTGAGCTTTGCAGAGCAGCTACCCGGGCTCTGTATAGAGACCACAAAGTACTTGGAACTGTTGTTCTCAGAGTGGTCATCTGTGCTTGGAACTGTTGTTCTCAGAGTGGTCATCTGTGCATTCACATGACTTGCCCTCCTTCCCTGCAACAGGTGACTTTAACTTACTGCCACATATTCTTGTTTTGGAAGGAACTGAAGGTGCAGCTCTTCCCTGTGGGCGTGTGCAGTCAGGGGTTTTATGAATGCCAGCTGTTTAAGTGAGCCAGCCTGCATGTTTAACTGAATGAGGGGCATGTGTGTAATGTATGCAGAAGTGGGCCTGTCAGACTCTGCCTCAGACTCTGACAGGTGGTGGCAGCTACCAGGTGAATGTGTGTATATGTGTGGGCTATTTTTTCAGAGGCAAGCAGTAGCCAAACAGACTTCACGGAGGCCCTCCATCTCTGCTTTCCTACTGGCTTTCCTGGAGTACCTATGACAGCACAAAAGGGTTACAGTGGATATGTACTATCTTCTGAAGTGTTCTTTTAGGAGGGGAATCCCATGTATTGGGACACAGGAATTAATGGTCACAGATAGTATGAATTATTAGTGTTTTGTGCAAAATAAAATAATACATTAACCTTGTCGAGGGCTTTCATGGTCAGAGTTCATTGGTTCTTGTAGGTTATCCGGGCTGTGTAACCGTGGTCTTGGTAGACCAAAATACCAAGACCACGGTTACACAGCCCGGATAACCTACAAGAACCAATACATTAACCTGTTTTTAAAGTGGCAAGACTACTTGGTTGACTGTATTGCTTGGGAAGCCTATCGGCCGATATGTCGTAGCACAAGTGACTGTATTAATTGACATCTAGGGTGTGAAATCTGGGATAGCCATGCAAATTGTAGCACAGTTTAGTATCCAGCCATTTCATTAGTCTAATCTTGATTGTCTTGGCCTTTCCCATTCATTGTTGCAGGTAAATTTCTCTGTTCTTCTTCACTCTCCCCACACTGTTGGATCTGAACATACAATGGCTTTGCATTCATATTCACTATATGTGTCATGTCAAGCTGCAAATTCCTACACAACCCATCTCCTACAGTGTCTGTTAGCACTTTTGTAAATTCACCCAGTCCTGTATTTTGCTTTCTGCCATGTTTATCTGTCACCAAATTTGTGTCCGTAAAACCAAGTTCTTTTAAATCCCTCCTTTCTTAGACAGCCATATTCTTACCTATATTTTCCCCATATTTTCATCATAATTCTCCATTACGGTCTTATGTTCTCTGCTGTAACGGTCTTAGATTATAATTGCTGTGGTGAGCAGTTATGCCACTTATGATAAACAGCAAAACGTACTTTAGTGAGGTTGTAATTCAACTGTCATCTTGCTTATTTATGTCTTGATCAAAGAGGGCTAAATTGCATAGATCTGAAATCTGTTTTTTCCTCTCTTTTTTCCAGAGAGCAGATTTTAAGAGTAAAAGAAGATGAGAATGTTCCGTTTTTGCTAGTTGGTAACAAATCAGATTTGGAAGATAAAAGGCAGGTTTCTGTAGAAGAAGCAAAGAACAGAGCTGATCACTGGAATGTTAACTATGTGGAAACATCTGCTAAAACACGGGCTAATGTTGACAAGGTACAACTGGAGCTTTTCCAAATATATTTTTATAAACTTCTAGTATTGGTTTCACTTTAAGTACATCATTCCTGTTAAGGCTAGTGATTTATGTGGTGGTTTCCCATCAAATGAATTATGAATGACTCCTACACTGACTTATTTATGGATCACTCATTCTTCAGAATGAATATTCTAACATATATGAGCAACAGGTAAACTTTGCGTGTCTCAGCAGTAAGTTTCTTCTGTGGACTTGAATTTCTTTGGTTGTGCCTCACCTTTGTCCTCAGTGGGGACCCAAAGCAGCTTACCTCATTCTCTTTTCCTTCATTTTAGCTTTACATCAACCTTGTGAGGTAGGCTAGGGTGAGAGTATGCAAGTGGCCCGCAATCACCCAGCAAGCTTCTGCAGTAGAGTGGCGATTCAAACTTGGCTCACCCAGATCCTAGTCCAGGGGTTCCCAACCTTTCTGAGCCTGTGGGCACCTGTGGATTTCTGACACAGCATGGTGGGCACAGCCACATAATGGCTGCCATTGGAAGCGGAGCCAGCCATACAGTGGCAGCTACAGCTTATTTTCAGTCACAATGTGAAGATCCTGATGCTGAGGTGGTAGCTGCTGCCAAAACAACATTTTTAAACATCTACACAGCCAGTCAGAGCTCCAATAGCCAGTCAGAAGCCTTAGTGGGTAAAAGCCCCACCCATTTACTAAAAACATTTGAGGGGTCCCAGGAAAGGTGTTGGCAGATGCCATGGTACCCACAAGCATGACAATGGGGACTCCTTCCCAACACTCAAACCACTATTTATTTTATTTTATTTTATTTTTAATGTTATTTTATTAGACGTTTATCATGCCCTTTCCTGTCCAGGATCTATGCTGTATTAACCACAGTTATACCAAAAAATCAGCACGAGGGCTCTGCTTTTAAACATAAGATTATATTCACCAATTGACAGTTGCAAGTTTCCCTTATTTAAGTAACACTATATACATTGAAATCAAAATAAACATTTAAACAAGATAATACAAAGTGTTCAGTCACACCATTCAATTTCAGAATCAGTTACTCAAGTGTAAGCTGTTAAAGAGTCCGTTACTCAAGTGTAAACTGCTAGAGAGTCCAGATGAAATTCAAAAACAAACCAAGGTATAAATCATGCTATGGCTGTCTTCTTGCAGCCAAAAGTCAAACCAAGGTGTAAATCACGCTGTGGCTGCCTTCCTGCAGCCAAAAGTCAGGGATTCTGTATGGCTTGTGAGCATCAAAGTTCAAAACAAAAAGTCATACCGGAGTTCTCACGGTCAAGAACACCACAAAATAGAACAACGTAAAGTCCAACTCAACGACACCCTAGGTTGGTGCTCGTTTCGTGTGCTTCATCAGTAAGTTGGCTTTCCTTTTGGATATTTATCTGAATTCTTTGTGGGAAATTGCCCACGTTGTGTTATTCAGGTATGAAACCTCTGTAAAGAAAAAATACATTTATATTGTTTTTATACTACATTTCTTACTATACAATGGTGTTCAATAGTATAATTAATGCTGTAACACATTCTCATTGCTAAATTGTAACAATCCCACATTATACAATAATGTTACTTTTATCATTACATTGCATTACATAATTGCGTGGTCCCACACATACCTTAATACATTGTTTGATGACCAAATAAGGTTCTGTCAGTGTGTTATGTTCTAAACCTCATACAATTAAATAGCATTAGGCAAGAGTGACCCTTATTAAGATAATGTGACACAAGTGGTGCGTCTAATAATTTTGCGCGAATCCTGGCCCTGTGTTCACCTATGCGTAAGAACAGATTTTTTAAAACAGACTTGATGCCACCTAAGAAACCTATCATCAATGTCAGGGGGCACTTTAAGTGTGGATCATGTTCCTCTTGTGTTTTCAGTTTGCCTATCAAGGAGATTAGTTCTTCAGCATCTAACTTTAAACTTACTTTAAAAGGATTTACTAATTGCCAGTCCCAGAATGTCATTTATGGAATTCTGTGTCCATGTTCTTTGATGTACATAGGGTCCACGTCCCGCCCCCTCAAATTACGCATAGGTGAACACAGGACCAGGATTCGCGCAAAATTATTAGACGCACCACTTGTGTCACATTATCTTAATAAGGGTCACTCTGACACTGATTTATTTTTCTTTGTCATTTGGCAATATATTCCCAAACCCTTTGCTTCTCGAGATATAAAAAAGATATTACTCAGGAAGGAAATGTACTTTATACACCTGTTCAAAACATTGATGCCTACAGGTCTCAACACTGAATTTGATCTATCCTGTTTTTTATAAAGCCATGCAATTAATAAATATTTTTTTTAGCCTGATATACCTTTAAGATGAAACAGTAATCAGCAGCAGCTGTTACTTACCATGGCCCCTTGCCTAATGCTATTTAATTGTATGAGGTTTAGAACATAACACACTGACAGAACCTTATTTGGTCATCAAACAATGTATTAAGGTATGTGTGGGACCACGCAATTATGTAATGCAATGTAATGATAAAAGTAACAACATTATTGTATAATGTGGGATTATTACAATTTAGCAATGAGAATGTGTTACAGCATTAATTATACTATTGAACACCATTGTATAGTAAGAAATGTAGTATAAAAACAATATAAATGTATTTTTTCTTTACAGAGGTTTCATACCTGAATAACACAACGTGGGCAATTTCCCACAAAGAATTCAGATAAATATCTAAAAGGAAAGCCAACTTACTGATGAAGCACACGAAACGAGCACCAACCTAGGGTGTCGTTGAGTTGGACTTTACGTTGTTCTATTTTGTGGTGTTCTTGACCGTGAGAACTCCGGTATGACTTTTTGTTTTGAACTTTGATGCTCACAAGCCATACAGAATCCCTGACTTTTGGCTGCAGGAAGGCAGCCACAGCGTGATTTACACCTTGGTTTGACTTTTGGCTGCAAGAAGACAGCCACAGCATGATTTATACCTTGGTTTGTTTTTGAATTTCATTTGGACTCTCTAGCAGTTTACACTTGAGTAACGGACTCTTTAACAGCTTACACTTGAGTAACTGATTCTGAAATTGAATGATGTGACTGAACACTTTGTATTATCTTGTTTAAATGTTTATTTTGATTTCAATGTATATAGTGTTACTTAAATAAGGGAAACTTGCAACTGGCAATTGGTGAATATGATCTTATGTTTAAAAGCAGAGCCCTCGTGCTGATTTTTTGGTATAACTTTCCTGTCCAGGGCCAGGCTCAGGGTGGCTCACATCAATGATAACACTAATACATTTACTTTAAAAATAACAAAACGATAATACATAATAGGGTACAATTAAAACTTAAATAAAATCTACATAGTGAGTTAAAATCCAAACACAGATGGCAACTACAATACTAGTGGTGGCAGTAGCAGGCCAGCCAGGTGAGGAAGTCGAAAGCCAGGGCCAAGATGGAAACAAGGTAGAACAGGTGGAACAGGGAATGCCTGGAGGTTGGCAACCCTACTTCTTGGGCTGGGGACCACTAATAAGTTGGCATCAGAAGAGCATAACGCTCTTTGAGGAGTATCTCGGAAGAGGCCATCCTGGCTGTTTGTGTAAGGTAGGGGTGATATCAATCCTATTCTTGGAGCGGCATAGTTAGTGGCAGTTCTCCACAGGGTTGGTTCTGATTTTCTTCAGTCACAGGAAATATGACTTAAAGCATAAGTGTGCTGCAGCTGTGGATGAGGAACTAGTGACTGCCAAGACTCATCAGTTACCCTGAAGTATTCATTCTTCAATTGAATAATTTGAGTGTACAGTCCCCATGAAAAATATTAGTGCAATTGACTAGAAGTCTGGCTTTGGGATACATAGGAGTGGAATTTAATCTGCTTGTTTGATGCAGGGACAAAGCTTTTTGTTACATTTTTTTTAAAGTACAGATCTTTCTAATCTCCATAGTCTTGTGGTTCGATGTACTAGCTCTTGCCTTGGAGAAAATCTGTTGTTCAAATGGCAGAAGGTTAAGGGGCTTAGTGATTTAATATGCAAACCTCTCCTTTCTGACCTACATTCAAACCTGACTGCATAACAGGAAAGTCCTTTTTAAAAACTCGCATATGAGAAACTGGGTCAGCAAGATGTAACTTGGTTTAGTTACACTGAAGATTGCAATGTTGAATTGTTACTGACTGTATTGTGATAACCACTGTTTCCTAGAAGTTGTTTTTAAACTCGTAACTGGAGGAACAGGTTCTTTACTCTCAAGTGGTAACTTCTTGTGTTCAGGCTTGTACTGGACAGTGACGGCTTACTTGGCATATAAGTGAAACCATCCTGAACCATACTTGTTTCTATAGTTCAGTGGTTCCCAACCTTTTTTTGACCAGGGACCACTAGGACTTTTTTGTTCGGTGCAGGAACCCCAAGGTTCAAAATAAAAATTCAGAGAATCTGAAAATAAACTTTAATCATAACTGTTAGTTAAACATTAAACTTAGAATAATATTTGAATATATATTTTTATAACAGAACTTTTAATTGAAAATATTAATTTATTATGGGTTCATAACTTTGTTTCGCGGACCTTAATTTAGTTCTCGCGGACCCCTGGGGGTCCACGGACCCCTGGTTGGGAACCAGTGCTATAGTTGGATCATGCGTGAGGTAGACTAGCAAGCTTCAAATTTGTAGGGTCACCATCTCCTGAATTTTCATGGGTGCGTTTCATCTTTATGAAGTATGCTTAGCCTACTTATTTGTGCTTTATTTGATGCAAAATAGGCCGCAGGTGTATATGCATAAATAGGTTAAAGGATTCTAACACAAGTAGATACTATATCACTTTCAGCAAGCAGAGAAAGGTTGGTGAGAGAACTTAACATGGACTTGGGAATGCCAAAATTGATATAGAATGGGTCTCCTGGGATTTAAATGACTGCATAGAGGAGTGGGTTTCAGTAGGTACCACCATATCTGTAACCACCCTGACCTGGATGGCCCAGGATAGCTTGATCTCGTCAGATCTTAGAAGCTAAGCAGGGTCAGCCTTGGGTAGTACCTGGATGGGAAACCACCAAGGAATACTAGGGTCACTAGGCAGAGGAAGGAAATGGCAAACCTCCTTTGTTAGTCTCCTGCCTTGAAAACCTTACCAAGTTGCTATAAGTTGGCTGCAACTTGATGGCACTTCACACACACACACACACACACACCTGTAACCACAATACAATGGTTTGACAATGTAGACACACTTTTGTGTTTTTTGTGGTTTCTAAGGAATTGTACCAGAGCAGAGGTTCCCAAACTGTGCTCCGTGAAGCACTTGGTGCTCCACGAAACATTTCCTAGTGCTCCATGAAGAGATTTGAAAGAAAAATACTACTGTCATTTGGTTTAGTATATAGGTGCTATGTGAAAATTAGTGTTCCGTGACAAATTTCTCTCTTGAAAAGTGCTCCATGACTCAAAAAGTTCGGGAACCTCTGTACTAGAGGATCAGGGAAGAAAGAGTTTTAAGCTTCCCAGTCACTGGGGAAAGGAATAGGGGAGACCCTCTTGACTCATTGACTTCTGATTGGCTTACTAACTGGTTAAAAGAACAGTTGGAGACCTGACTTCATGCAATATCGTGTTCATGCATGTGTACTAACATCTGTCTTGATCTTTCTAGGTATTTTTTGACTTAATGCGAGAAATTAGAGCAAGAAAGATGGAAGACAGCAAAGAGAAGAATGGGAAAAAGAAAAGAAAAAGCCTAGCCAAGAGGATCAGAGAAAGATGTTGCATTTTATAATCAAAGCTCCAAATACTTTTTCCTATTTTGACCATCCTAATAAAATCCATAACTTATAAGCATGCCATTTGAAGGCTCCTATGACTGAAATTACTCTTAACAGTTTGGGAATTGTAGGGTACCACTTAAACATGTACCACATAAAGCATGAATTGGGACAGCACTGAAAGTATTTCACTGAAAGTTTTTAATGTGGCTTCAAGAGAAGCAGAATTCATCCCATTTCATATTTTTGCTGCCGCTTATCATGGTTCTTCTGAATGTAGAGTATTTCCCATGGGCAGTCTGTCCTGAACTGTAAACAAAGCATTACTTTCTATGGTTTCTCTTAAAGCGTACACTTTTATATCACCAAATCTTCACTTTTGTCTTCTACTGCCTTGAAAAACTACTGCGGTGGTCAAAACTAAGCAAAGGTAGTATAACTTTTTCTTTTGCTATTATAATATTATGCAAATTAGAGAAGAGAACCAGGCTCTGTTCTCTGATGCTTCTATCGGGAGTCATTTATACATGGAATTAGCTTAGACAAATGGTATATAGATTCATGTGAGGATATTTGAATATGCCTTAATTTAAAAAAACTAAAAAAAAATTAATGTAATCGCGGGTATAACTTCACTGTGATGTATTGAGGTGTCTGCATCACTGTGAAATTATATCCTTTAGAATGGTGTGTGGTTTGTGAGTAATCTTGCAAACTAGCTGTTTGTTAGCAGTATCTCTGATCAGAAAAGTGTGCCATACTCTGGATCTTGAAAGCAACCCAGAGCATACTGTTACCTGTGATTAGTGAAAGAGAACTTAAACGGAAAGGGCCGACATACCCATACACATCTGACATTTAAATTTTAAAATGAAGAGGGTGTTGCAGCACACTTCATTCTGAAGTGAACATGTCTGTCTTAATGTGCAAATATTCTGAACATGTCCTCTGGCAATTACTTAATGCTTAGATACTTGGAAAGATTATTTCTCTAGGGCTGGATACACAGTGTGATGTTTCAGTCTTTGTGAATGAGGTCGCCTTATGGATGTCTGGGGAAATTCTGACAAACTGTTGCCCTTTATGAGCTTCATTCTAAGCCTTTGAGTACACGGTGCAGTGATGCTAAAACCGTTGTAATGTTATCTGTTAATCTCTTAGTGGGAAAAGCATTTTAACTACTTCTTGCTAGTTAATATTGAACAATCAGTCCTACTCAGCAGTACAGAAAGGTTTACAGTGTGCTTCCGAAACCCTTCATCAATACGTTGTCATCAAAACTCTACCACATTTGAAAATACTAGCACAATGTTAGTATGTGGAATTGAGCTAAAGACATTAGTATCTTTTGAGGCTTTGAAGCCTTTTTGGAGGAAAGTTAGATCTGTTCCAAAAACTTTTTATATACCTGTGTAAACTTAAACTGACAGTTGGAAGTGTGTCTGAGTAAACTAGACAACACATGTATGTAACATGCTAACAAGTAGACAGTAGAAACTTGGCTCTAGAAAACACTCTTGTTAATATTAAGGAATTTTTGTATGTACATTCTCCAGTAGAAGCTACCGTGTGCAGAATTAGTTTCTTGATGTGCCTGGCCAAGCAGGTTGGTCCTCATTTTAGTGTGTATCCATTTCCACTCTGTCTAACCAGGGAGTTTAACCACTAGCATTGTGATGTTGTTTGTGTAATGGGAACCAAGGTGTTATGAAGCCAATGGACACACAGAAGCAATTGTCATAGGCTGATGCCTTATCAGATTCTTTTTATTTGCTATTTGAGCCATTGACTGAATAAACGTTCATTTTTTAAAAAATGTTTGTGGAATGCTAATTATAACCCTTCCCATTCTAGTAGAACAGCGTTGCCATCTCTGCTGAACTTGTCCAGGGCATGTTGTATTGAATCTGATAGCTGGGAGGTTGTATTGCAGAGGTCGTACCACTGGTTCTTTGGAGAGGGAAGCCCTTAATCGTCAGTGGGTCTGTGGAAACTGGTTCTTTGGAGAGGGAAGCCCTTAATCGTCAGTGGGTCTGTGGAAACTAGCTAGCGTGGTGTAGTGGTTAAGAGCGGTGGACTCTGATCTGGAGAACCGGGTTTGATTCCCCACTCCTAAACATGAGCAGCGGAGGCTAATCTGTTGCACTGATTTGTTTCCCCACTCCTACACATGAAGCCAGCTGGGTGACCTTGGGCAAGTCACTCTTAGCCCCACCTACCTCACAGGGTGTCTGTTGTGGGGAAGGGAAGGTTATGTAAGCTGGTTAGAGTCTCCCTTAAGTGGTACAGAAAGTCAGCATATAAAAACCAACTCTTCTATTTCATTTGTGTCTCGATTCCCAGTGGGGACCCAAAGTGCCCTTGCTGCACTTTATCCTCACAACAGATCTGTGAGGTAGTCAGTCTATAGTATTCTGTGCTAGCACATGGCAAAATACAATGCAGACAGTTATGTTGCCCTGTTCAGCTCTGTGCTTTTGCTTGGGGTCTCTTCTTGGCCCTTTTGGGCTAGTTGCAGTTCTCACCGAACTCTCTGAGCCCGACCTACCTCACAAGGTGTCTGTTGTAAGCCACTTTGAGAGTCCTTAAAAAAGGAGAAAATCAGCATATAAAAACTTCTTCTTTTCCCATCCAAAATAACTGAACTTCATTCCAGTATTGCAACTGAAACAGATTGCAAACTAATCTGTAATCTATGCAAATGTGCACCGACTTCAGACCTCCATTGGATTTTTAGTGCAGAATGTGCCAGCCTCGATGAAAAGAACATGTGAAGTAAAACATCGGCCTCGATGTCTTGTTGCTATGGTGGCCTTGGGAGCAGAGAAGTGTTGCTTAGCTTATCATACTGGTATAGTGTTAAGAACTATATGAACGAAATGTTTTAAATCACACCTAACTTAGGCACAATTATCAAAGTGTCATCAACTATAGGTGTGTATATACTGTTTCAGTGCTAAATCAGGAGCGTTTCCCCCACCTACCCAGTTGACAGGGATCTGCCATTGCTCCTGCATATAGTAGAGCCTACAGACATCTAAGGGAGCAGAAAGATGCCACTGGCTGAACATGAATTCACTTATACACGTATGACACTTTAAGCCTACATGTGGATATCCATTCAACAAGGTTTCACTAACTCAGCTTTCTTGCTAAATAGATCACTCTTATGCCATAAACCAGTGTGTACTAGTCACTGCCTACAGCTATGACCAAAGTGTTTGTGATGCAAATGATACGGCCTCAGCATTATGCCCATGTTGTTCTGACTGTGGTCTTTGGCCAAAAGAGTTCATTCAGGGTCTTTCATCCCATCTCTTCCCCTTGTAAAACACTTGGGTTTTAATGATGAAGGAAATGAGAGTAGCTGTGTGTGTGCTTTGGGGGGGTTAAAACTAGAAATACACATTGTACTGAAGGACTGACCACGTATTAAGATTTGTAATTTCACTTTTGCATCTTTAAGGCTCCCCTTTATTTCACAGCTTCATATGATGCAATATTTCTACAAATGTTCTGAAGTTTTTGTTTTGTTTTTTAAATCAAGGTTCTTCCCCATTGAAGCAGGAGGAAATTAAAGTAGAAACATCCAGGTTGTAGGACAAATTACACTGCTGTAAGAAGTGAGTAGGAGCATGAGTAGACTGATTACTAGGGTTGCCAGCTCCTGGTTGGGAAATACCTGGAAATTTTTGGGGTGGAGTCTGAGGAAGGCGGGGTTTGGAGAGGGGAGGGACTTCAATGCCATAGAGTCCAATTGCCAAAGCAGCCGTTTTCTCCAGGGGAACTGATTTCTATCACCTGGATAACAGTTGTAATAGTGGGAGATCTCCAGCCACCACCTGGAGGTTGGCAACCCTACTGATTACCCTGATCTCATCAGATCTCACAAGCTAAGTATGGACGGCCCAAGTTAGTACTTTGATGGGAGACCACCAAGGAAGGCTGGGGTTGCTATGCAGAGGAAAGCAATGGCAAACCACCTCTTCTCATCTCTTGCCCTTGAAAACCCCCATGGTACTGGGGGCGGGGTCACCATGAGTCACTTGTGACTTGAAAGCAGTTATTATATTAAGAAGTAAAATCCATTAATAAGTAACTCTTCTAACTGTTCTAGCTATTCTAAACTTTTTTTAGTGTGCTTAAACATATGACATTGTACCAAAACTTGGCAAGTGCAATTCTTTGTACCTACAATAGTTCAATGTACTGTGTGACTTTTAGAATAGAAATACATGTTAAATTTGAACGAAATAAAATTGTTCCTATGGACAAGTGCAAACTAATTATGGCCTGACTTCCTGGTTCAGTGCCTGTTGGTTGAGAGAGCTTATTCTGCATATCTGAACAGACAGCGATTAATAGGGTTGCCAACCTCCAGGTACAAGCTGGAGTTCTGCTATTACAATGGATCTCCAGCTGATAAACATCAGTTTACCTGGAGAAAATGGCCGCTTTGGCAATTGGACTCTATGGCATTGAAGCCCCTCCCCAAACCCCGCCTTCCTCTGGCTCCGCCTCAAAAAGCTCTCGCTGATGGCGAAGAGGGACCTGGCACCTCTACCGATTAATGTTACTGGAAATCCAGAAGCTACATAGAGAACCTAAGTAGGCCGATGACATGCATTTCTGTATTTTTATAATGCTGGTCAAATGACCGTAATAAAACCATGATGATGATGAACCTAAGTGTACAAACAATATCAAATCTCGGTTTAATCGCTTGGGTTTGAACAGAAATTTGGTAAGATAAGAGAATGTGCTTCACAATTCTGTACCACTAGTGAGCTCTAGTTTGGATTGAGGAGCCACACTGGATTGTTTGAGACCAGCGTGTTTTTCTAGGCCATGGCAAACACCAATGGTATCAGGTTTCAAAAAGGATTGTCCTGAAGGAGGCCCTACAGGGTTTGGTATTAATTCATTAGGTTAGATCCAACTTCCTTACCTCCTTCTTACCACTGTAGCCCATTAGTCTCCAGAGAAGGCTGCCCCTGGGGGATGAGATCAGGAGGAATGACATGGGGGTGGGGTGGCTGTAGGGTCACTTTTTTAAAGTATTCTAACTGTTCATAAGTCTAAAATACACTGCCATCTACTGGCTGCGATAAATTATAATAGTCCTGATACCCATTGCTGAGGAATACTGGGATTAAAGTAACATACTGCTGGTCAGCTTTGATAGAAAATTGTTAAACATTTGCTTATGTACATAATCATCTGATTGCTTATATTAAAACAACTGTTTCAAGCAGCTGGGCAAGAAGGTTCTCTATAAACCAAAAGAAATATGTGTACTTTGCCTGTTAGGCTGTTTAACAATTGTGGGGAAGAAATTAAAGGCACGACACAGTCCTCCTAGACAGCAAATTACCTTAAGTGAGTCTTCCAGTGCACTCCTATGCAGACTTACTCCAGTCTAAGCCCATTGAAATGGATGGGCTTAGACTAGGATAACTTTTCTGAGGATTGCACAGTTATCAAGATCTCACTTAAGCTTGTCTTGCTGAAGCCCCAAAGCATATTTCATTGGACTACTAAAAGAAAAAGAGGCCACCTTTCTCTTGCAAAACATTAATTTTCTGTATCTTTATTTGACCCAGTTTCTCTCCATGCCATCTCTTTTGAACACGGAGGACTTCAAAATTCCTACTTTGGGTCACGGTGGCTCTAGCATCCTACCACAGCCAGGAGAAGAGTGGACTGTCATTTATGAAGCCGTTTGTAATATGGCATGGGAGTCTGTGCTTGAAAGAGAGAATCTGAAGTTTCACTGTGTGTATGTGTAAGACTTTGGATACTCCTAAATATGGGATCATTTGGATTTAACTTAGATAATGATGACCATGTTTAAGTACTACTAAAATAAATGTAACAGTGTATATATTCTTGTATCCATGTAACCCAGTACTGTATGTATTTAGGTAAAGGTAGTCCCCTGTACAAGCACCGGGTAATTCCTGACCCATGGGGTGATGTCACATCCTGACGTTTACTAGGCAGACTATGTTTACGGGGTAGTTTGCCAAGGCCTTCCCCAGTCATCTTCCCTTTACCCCCAGCAAGCTGGATACGTATTTAAATAATATATTTAAAGGTCCCCTGTGCAAGCACCGGGCCATTCCTGACTGATGCGGTGACGTCACATCCCAACGTTTACTAGGCAGACTTTGTTTACGGGGTGGTTTGCCAGTGCCTCCCCCAGTCATCTTCCCTTTACCCCCAGCAAGCTGGGTACTAATTTTACCAACCTCGGAAAAATGGTAGGCTGAGTCAACCTTGCGCCGGCTACCTGAAACCGACTTCTGTCGGGATCGAACTCAGGTTGTGAGCAGAGCTTGGACTGCAGTACTGCAGCTTACCACTCTGCGCCACAGGGCTCCTGGGGTATGTATTTACATGCAGGAAAATCCCAATAAGTGTGGATTGTGCCTGTTCTCTTTGGAGCATATCTGTTCATGAAAAGGATCATCTGTGATTAACTCCCTTTCCTTGGGCCCGGCTTGGATGGAAGGGCAACATTTTAAGCTATATATAATTGAAACTCCCTTCATGAGTTATGACCAGACCTGAGTCAATGAGTCAACAATAGCTTGAAGTAAAACATCTGGACACATTTCACATTCTCAATGGCACATCCACATGTATATAAACTTTAAAGTACACAGCTTAAGCTGAAGCAATTTTGAATGCATACAGCAGCAATTCTGTCTTCTTGAAAGTTGGTGTCATTGTAACTGTTCCCTTGTAACTAGACAAGCGACCTTTTGTAAAACATATTGTGCACAAATTCCTATTTCTGCCAGGGCCACAGGATCAGTTTTTAAATGTTACTTTTTGTATAGGAAACTGGACTCTAGCCAGAGACATGGAAAGTATACATGGATATAAATCACAATCA
Organism: Euleptes europaea; assembly: GCF_029931775.1. Classification (NCBI taxonomy): domain Eukaryota; kingdom Metazoa; phylum Chordata; class Lepidosauria; order Squamata; family Sphaerodactylidae; genus Euleptes; species Euleptes europaea. The sequence continues at coordinate 20,243,966 of NC_079322.1, read as the reverse complement.
GGCTAACGCGCAGCAACTTGCATTTCTAAATATATGACTATACTGAGATTTTATATGGCTAACTGTAGTTGCTAAAATGACCAACAGTATGCAAACATGTGATTGCAAGGATTTGTTTCTTCCTTGGGCATTTCAATTAACCATTTTATGAGAGCTTTTTATCTTAATTTCCTTCATCAGAGAAACAAATACGCACTTTAATGAGTGAATAGCTAGCTCTAACTGATTTAAACTCTAATTAACCGATATTATCTTCCAGCACTAGAAGTGCTGCTAACAAGGTTGGGCAGGATGAAAGATCCTGCTGCTTACACTTCAAACTGTGACTGGCAAAAAGAAAAAAAGGTGGAAAGTTAGGTTTTCATGCCAGATTGAGGGTACTTGTAAATCTATCTTGTTATAGATGTCAAAAGTGTAGTCAAGCCCTACGCGTTCAGCAACCCAACAGAAAATGGATTGTTTCACAACATGTCATTTTTGTGAGGTGGTTTGCATTTGGCTTATTTTCTTAGGTCAGCAGAAGCATGGATTGCGGCAACCCGCATCAATGATGCTCTGACAAAGTCCAAGAACTTGTGCATCCACAGCAAAAAGCTCAATTATTTTATTTTATTTTTTATTTTATGCCTTTCTCAATGAGACTCAAGGTGGCTTACAAATTTATATAAAGAGACCAGTAAAATGCATACAATAAATCATTAACTAAAACTGGATCACACAATTAGAGAACAGTTAAATAAAGACCATATAATACTACATTTGATTTTAGCTAAAAGGCTGAGAATACATACCATATTGCGGGGGGGGGGGGGGAGACACATTTACAGCTACAGTGCTGTTCCCTTTATAAAAACTGATCAGCAGACAGAAAAACAGCATACAAACTCAAATGATAGATACATTTTATACTAAAACCAAATCTGTCCGTTCTCAACAAATCAGAAGTTAAATGGAACCCATCGCCTTTGTATCATGTGGTTTCAACAGCAAAGACTTTAAAGTTAATGCCCTTCTGTGGAATTTATTTTATGATGATTTTTCCTGGCCATGAAGGGTAAGGCTGCGATGGGTGTAGTGACAGTGTGGGCAGGGCCACGTGATACATGCTCCACTCTTCACACCAAGCCTTTCAACCAGCAGCTTTTGCTGTCATGACTGCCTTAACTTCTTTTTAAAATTACTGTATCAGGTTGGAATTGGCATGTCTCAGGCAGCTTGTTGTGGGGGGCTCTTCCCATGCATGGGTCTTGCCCCGTGGGAAAAGATAGAACAGGGAGAGTTTTTACGTAAGGTCCCTTGTCTGCTTTTGACCCAGAAGCTCCCAGGCAGAAGTAGCAGGAATTGTCACCTACAGGGGCACCTCCCCAGATGGGGGAAAATGCAAGCATAGGGCATGTCTCCCTGCAAGCATCTCTGCTGGCTTCTGAATCACACGTTGTAAATCTCTAGCAAGGGGCAACGTGGATCGTGATTTAGTATGTTTTTATTCCACCCTTTCTCTAAGGAGCTCAGTCACACATGGTTCTCTTTGCCTTTGCTTTATTTTCACAACCCAGTGATGTAGGGTTAGGTTGAGAGCAAATGACTGGTCTAAGGCCACCTAGCAAGCTTCATGGCAAGTGGGCATTTGAGCCTGGTCTCCCCAGTTCAACATTCAAACTCTGATACTCAATCAGGAGCTCCAGTTCTTCTGAGCACGATTCCCCCAAAGTGGCACCTGTCCGATGTTGCAGGAAAGTGGGCAAGGCCATTGCCTGGCAGGACTTGCAGTTAGCAGATGGTTCCCACCTTGAAACAGTTGCCGCTGCACAAACAGTCAAGCTGTGAGCCTTCCTGAGGAGCAAGCCTTACGCCAGGGAAGGAAGCAAATGTGGCTCTTTTGGTTGATGCTAATTGCAGGTGTGGCCCTCTGTGAGCTGCTAATTGAGTACCATTGTTCTAACTACAGCACAAACTGATTTCTAACTGGAGTTTCAAACTTATCAGACTGAGTGGAAAGAAGTTATGTACTTAACCAGAGCCAGATTCAAGTCCAATAGCACCTTATCTGACAAAGGGAGCTTTGACTCTTGAGTTCATATCCCGAAAATCTTGTTGGTCTATAAGGTGCTACTGGACTCGAATCTAGCTCTTCTTCTGCATACCAACATGGCTATCCTATGAAACTGCTTATCTAGGTGTATGCTTCATAACACCCAAGACCTACAGTGCATAGGTGATTGGTCTATTTATATCCTGCTTTTCATGCATGTGTCTTTCCAACCAGCTCACGTTAATCAAAGACACAGGATTGCATTCCAAAGTTGGAAAGGAGCTTTTCTGCCTTCACATGAACCTGACTTATACTGAACCAGACCCTTGGTCCATCAAAGTCAGTATTGTCTACTCAGACCAGCAGCGGCTCTCCAGGGTCTTAGGCAGAGGTCTTTCACATCACCTTGCCTAGCCCCTTTAACTGGAGATGCTGGGGATTGAACCTGGGACCTTCTGAATGCCAAGAAGATGCTATACCACTGAGCTATGGCCCTTCCTCCTCCTGCAGACCCCTGAACTTTTCAAAATAGTCCCCTTTCCCCTAAGAAGAGCATTTCAAGATTAGTGAGCTGCAGAGGGAGACAGGCAATTCTTATAGCATTGAAGGAACCATGATTTGTTTACAGAAAAATTTGTCCGGATCCATGTTAGATGCATCAACTGAAGTGAGGGGTTTCTTCCTGGGAGGGAAGGGTACAACGAGCCAGTGACCACTGGACTTCTGACCAGTGGTTGAGTTAGTAGAATTCATGGAATGTGCAAAGTTAAGCACTGTAGGAACTGAAATAACATGTGATGGTTAACATCTAGAAAGGCTCACATAATCAGTTTTTATTAATACCATATTTTACATATGCACAGGGGTTTTCCATGTTATTTTACTAAGAACACCTGTAATTGAACAGGGGGTAATTAAAACTATCTGGTATCAACTTTTAATAATAAATTATTTTTGACATCTTGACAATAAATATTGAATTGGAATATAATTTTTGAGTTAGTTTACATTTCCTTTAATACTTCAACTAGCTATTGAGATTTTGGTGATAAGCAAATTTATTTAAATTTCTAGACCATCTTTCCACACACAGACCACCCAAGGAGGGCTACAGAGGGGAACATAAAGTGTAGTAGCTTATTCAAACAAAAATAGTGAATGAAGTGCTAAAAAAAACTAGGCACAGATATCTTTAAAAACAACTAGACAATGATTTTTCTCGAGAAAAAAAACAATCTGAGTGCTGAAATAACAAAAAGGTGATGAGATGAAAAGGAGATTGTTGAACAAATTTGTGAGGTGTGTGTTAAATACATACTGTTGTAACTCAAGTATTTATATACAGAGCTGCAAGGAAAGGCCCACCAAAAACATGTGCTTCAACATACCGTTAGGCTTTAGCTGGGAAACTCATTGCCTTTAAAAAGTGAGCTAAGCAAAAAATTTGCTGGATGAGGCCTTTCCCAACAAGCCATCAAGTCGCTTCAGATTCAATGGTGACCCTATGAATCAATATTCTCCAAAACATCCTACCATTAACACCCTTGCTCAGGTCTTGCAAAATGAAGGCCATGGCTTCCTTTATAGAGTCAATCCATCTCAAGGTTGGGTCTTCCTCTTTTCCTGCTCCCTTTGACTTTTCCTAGCAGTGTTGTCTTCGCATAATGTGACCAAAGAATGATCGCTTCAATGTAGTCATTTTAGCTTTTAGGGACAGTTCAGGCTTGATTCGATCTAGAACCCACTGATTTGTCTTTTTGGCAGTCCACGGTATCTGTAATACTCTCCTCCAACACCACCTATCACAGCAATCTACTATCTTCCAGTCAGCTTTCTTCATTGACCAACTTTCATACCCATGCATAGTAGAAGAAGAAGAGTTGGTTTTTAAATGCTGACTTTCTCTACCACTTAAGGCAGAATCAAACCGGCTTACAATCACCTTCTCTTCCCCTCCCCACAACAGACACCCTGTGAGGTAGGTGGGGCTGAGAGAGTGTGACTAGCCCAAGATCACCCAGCTGGCTTCATGTGTATGAGTGGGGAAACCAACCCGGTTCAGCAGATTAGCGTCTGCCGCTCATGTGGAGGATAGGGGAATCAAACCCGGTTCTCCAGATCAGAGTCCACCACTCCAAACCACCGCTGTTAACCACTACACCACATTGGCATAGAAATAGGGAATACTATGGTTGCCAGTGACACATCCTTACACTTATTAACCTTTTCTAGCTCCTTCATGGCTGCCCTTCCCAGTCTCAATCTCCTTCTGATTTCTTGGTTGCAGTCTCCCTTTTGGTAGATGATGGAACCAAGGAATATAAAGTCTTGAACAATTTCAATATACTCAACCTTAAAATCGAGTAATTCTCCAGTAGTCATTACTTTTGTCTTCTTGATGTTCAGTTGCATTCCTGCTTTGGCATTTTCTGCTTTAACTTTTACCAGTAGTCGTTTCAAGTCTTTATTTTCTGCCAGTAATATAGTATCATCGGCATATCTTAAATTGTTAACGTTTCTTCCAGCAGTTTCCACTTCACCTTCATCTAAATCTAATCCAGTTTTCCTTATGATATGTTCTGCCATACTTTCCAATTTGTTCCGGTACCAACTTTTAATGGATAATGGCTGTTCTAAAATCTTGTTAGCCTTCAAAGTGCCGTAAGAACAAGGCTGCCAACTCCAGGTTGGGGAATGCCTGGAGATTTTGGGGGTAGAGCCAGAGGAAGGCAGGGTTTGGGGAGGTTAGGGACTTCAGTGATATATAATGCCAGAAAGTCCACCTTCCAAAGGGCAATTTTCTCCAGGTGAACTAATCCCTGTTGCCTGGAGATCAGCTGTAATCCCAGGAGATCTCCAGCCACTACCTGGAGGTTGGCAACCTTACGTAAGAATCATGCTTCTTTGTTGCTGCAACAGATTAACACAACTAACTCTCTCTGATTCTTTCCAAGCGCCCCCAAAGAGAAATCTTTTAATTGGTTCTTGTAGGTTATCCGGGCTGTGTAACCGTGGTTCCACAGCCCGGATAACCTACAAGAACCAATGCACTCTGACCGTGAAAGCCTTCGGCAATATTTTAGAAATCTTTTAACTTTGCCGGTTTCATTGAAGGGTTTGCATTCATTTTTATACTTGTTCCAGATAGCCATCGTATATCAAAAGAAAAAATACATATTCAAAAGCCACGTTAATATTTTTTTGAAGTACTTATGGCCTGCCAAAATTTCTCATTGTAAGCTGGCCTTATTTTTTACAAAGGGTACTTTTTTAATTTTTTAAAAAGGGTACTTTTTTAATTTTTTAAAAAGGGTACTTTTTTAATTTTTTAAAAGGGGTACTTTTTTAATTTTTTAAAAAGGGTACTTTAATTTTTTAAAAAGGGTACTTTTTTAATTTTTTAAAAAGGGTACTTTTTTAATTTTTTAAAAAGGGTACTTTTCAGTTCTATGCGCCCACCGCCTGTGCCACGCACATGAAGGATCCCACTCACTGGGAACCGGAAGTCCTGTTCCAGCATCCTGAGGCGTCCGGCAGTGACCTCCGACAGCAAGGCTAGGGCAGGAAGTCACCTTCGCAACTTCCGGGAGGGAGGGGACGGGAGGGGAGGGGGCGATCGCGCCGTAAGTCGGGAAGCCTCGCGAGACGCGGCCGCTGCGCTCGGGGAAGGAGCGAAGCGAGGCCTCCAGCGCGGAGATAGGGCCCTGCCTTGCTTACCTCAGCGCGGCTGCGCACGCGCAGTCGCCCCAGCTGCGCCGGCCGTCTCCCTTCGCTCGCTCTGTCTGTGAGTGAGAGAGAAGCGCGGACGGCGGCGGCTCGACGGGAGGCCTATTTTCTCCCCCCCCGCCCCTCACCTTGGGATCGTGAGAGGGAGAAGCGGCGGCCGGGAGAAGCGGCGGCAGCGCCGAGGCGACGTCGAGGGCCGGCCGCTTCGTGAGGAGAGGCGCGCAGGCCGCGGCCCGGCCGGGCGATGGGGCGCGTTTGTGTCAGGCGGCGAGGCGGCGGCCTGGGGAGCCGGCGGTAGGCCGCGGCGACTAGGCCCAGCGGAGCCCCTTCCCCCCCCCACCCCCCGGCGCGGCTTTTTCCCGTGCGAGGCGGCCCGGATTCGTCGGACCGGGCGCGGAGGAGGCCCTCCCCGCCGAATGGCGCCCTACCTCCTCCCTCCTCCATCTTCCTCGCCCGCCTCCCGTTCTTCGTGGGCGCCTTGACGGACCGCGGTTCCCCGATGCCGAGCACCTCGGAGGCGGCGTCCGGAGGCGGGAGCGGCGCGCGGGGCTGGGCGGGCTCGGAGTCGCCGCCGCCGGCGGAGAAGAAGCGCCCGCACCACCGCCAGAGGAAGCGCTACGCCTCGACGACGCCGCCGCCGCCGCTGCCTCCGCCTCCCGTGGCGGGCCCGCCGGCCCCTTCGCTGCTGTTCCCGCTGCTGCAGCCCGCGCTCCTGCAGCCGCCGCTGCCGCCGCAGTCCCTGCTCTTCCTGGCGGCCACCGGCGGCGCCGCCTCCTCCTGCTGCGGGGAAGGGGGGGAGCGGAAGCGGCCGCGAGGGAAGCGGCGCTCGGGGTCGCGGCACAAGCGGCGGCGGGGCCGGGTGGGGGGCGGGGGCGGCCTGGCCGCGGCCTCCAAGCGCCGCGGGAGCCTGGGGCCTCTGCTGGAGGCGGCGGCCGAGGAGTACGACGACGTGAGTTCGCAGTCCGAGGGCCCGGGGGGCGGCGGCGGTGGCGGCGGGACGGGCGGGGCGGGGAGCGGCGGCGGGGGGAGCCCGGCCTCCTCCTCCTCCCCCGGCGGGGGCGGGGGGAGCCAGGCGCGACCGGGGCGCTCCGAGGCGGAGCGGGGCAGCCGGCGGGCGCGCCGGGAGCGCCGCAGCAGCAGCGGCCGCCGCTCCCGGGAGCGGCCCCGGGAGCACCGGCGGCGGGGGGAGGACAAGGACAAGCCGGCGGCGCAGCAGGAGGGGGCCGCCGCGGCCGCCAGGGGGGGAGCCGCCGAGGCCGCCTCTTCCTCCGCCAAGTCCCGCGGCCGCCACAACCACGGCGGCGGCCCGGACCGCGAGGGCCCCCGGGGCGGCGGCGGCGGCGGCAGCGACGGCCGCAGGAAGGGCTCGGCGGCCTCGCCCAGCAGCGGGAGGAAGGAGCGGGACGGCAAGGCCCGCCGGAGCCGGACGAAAGCGGCCAGGGAGACCCCCTCGGCCTACAAGGACCCGCCCAAGGCCTACCGGGAGGAGAAGGCCGAGCCGCGGGCCTACCGGCGGCAGCGCGCCTCCCCGAGCCCCGGCCGCGACGACAGCCCGCCGGCCCACAGGGCCTCGCAGAGCCAGCGCAGCCGCAAGTCGCCCAGCCCCCGCTCTTCGCTCAGCCCTTACCGCCGGCGCTCGCCCAGCTACAGCCGGCACAGCTCTTACGAGCGCGGCGGGGACGCGTCGCCTGGTCCCTACAGCAGCTGGCGCCGGTCTCGCAGCCCCTACAGCCCTGCCGTCAGGTGAGCCCCAGGGGGACAGGGATGCTGGGGGCAGCGGGGGTCGGGGATCTTGGCTTCAGGAGGGAGCTGTTCAAGCCCGCTCCCACCCCCAGCCCAAGCAGGACAGGCTGGCCAACCACTGACCAGCCGCTGCGGCCAGTGGGGCTACTCTTATGTGTCTGGTTGCAGGGTTCTCGTGCTGAGCCATGTTTCATCCCTGTTGTAATGTTGTGGGACTTATGCTAGGAGAGTGGTTGTAATCTTTCAACTACAGGAAATTGAGCAACTTTCAAATTGACAGGTTCCAGGAAAATACAGTCTGGTAATTGTATGTTTTAAAACGAGGCTTCCTGAAATGATTGTTCTAGTAAGTACTGATGGCTGGATGTTTAAGAATGTGATAAAAAATAATTTACTATCCTAAGACTTGAAGAGCTGCCTCTCTTAAAGACAAAGACATTACCTATATGATTGGACTTTAACAGACAGCCTAGCTGGATTTTGCATGTGGTGTTCAGATTTCACTACTTTACAAATCACTTCCTAGCACTTAGCTTTAAACTTCTCAGTCATCCCTTAATGACCCAAGTACATTTTGTATTTGTGATATCATAGTCTTTGGGTAAGAGCATACATTATTTGCCAGATTTCATCAAGGAGTCTTAAAAACTAATGACTTGTTTTCTCTTCATAGATATACTGGGATTGGGAAATTCTCTGAGCCAATTAATTCTGGGTTAATTGACAGTCTGTGAATACTGTGTAGTTTTGACTGTTATGTTTGATAGCCTATATATTAAACAGTCTTTGTCTTTTCATAAGAAGAAGATAACAATAACAAGGCAAGAAGTTTTCTAAAAATGTGTAGCGTTTTCTTGTGAATGCTTACTTGGAAGAAAGTACCAGTGAGTTCAATAGATCTTACTCCCTAGTAAATATGCATAGGACTGTAGTCTTACTTGAACAGGCTTTGAGATAGCCACACCTATAAAGCAGTAACTTGTTGATCTCCTATACTGGAAATCCAGTGGGTGTTTGGACTTTGAAAGATTTTTAAATGCCCAATCCGCCAACGAATGCTTCTTTTTTCCTTGTTGAAGAGTGCCTCTTAATCTTTCTCTTGTACACTGAAATCACTACAACATTGTTTTGTTGTGGCTGCCACCGTTCTTTGGCCTGGTCTTGTCACCTTCTTAGTTTTTCCAGACTTTAGTAAACTGAGCAGTGTAACTGTACTATGAATGGCTATTTTTTTCTTATGAACTGCCATAGAAGTGAACTTTGTGCAGTGCTCTGTCTTTGGATATTTGAATCTGTTTAAACTAGACATTTAATTAAATTTTCCTAGGAAGCATTCAATAATTTCAACCCATTAATTATCAGAGGTCTTGAGAATTAGATGGTGGTGATCTTCAAAGCTCTTCTGTATTGCTTAAAAAATAATACTTCACAGTTGATTTGTGCTTCCTTTTGAATTTTAATGCTTGACCATATTATTATAACTAGTTTTAATCCTCAATTTATGATTGATGTGGTAGAACCTAAGTAACTTCTTGTTAATTCTTGTGATTCTGTAGAAAAAGATAGCTGTCTAGCAAGGATGTATCAGTTTAGAGGATGGTGGATTCTTTTTATCATTAAGTTCTGTGTTGCACATTGTTGGGGCATGATGCGGGTGGGAGGAATGCAACAACAGCTACTGTCAAAGTTGTAATGTTATAGCTTTGAGTATGTTCAGTCAGTGTGGATCATGCCACAACTATGTAGGATTTGAGAGTAGGCACCTGCCATCAGGGTTGAGGGACCTTTTACATTTCTGCTGTAACTCTCTTTCCCCTTTCCTCTTAATTTCTTCCTACCCATCACCACTAGAGCAGGTTATGTATAGTGCCATCAGGTACTACGCGTTCACTATAAATTAGTCCATGGTCTATCTCTGATTCATGTAATACTACCAACTAACTCCCCATTCCATTTAATCTATCTTTTGTCAAATGTCATTACTTTCTGAACGAATGGAGATTTCTACCCTCAGTTTAGTTAAAAACTCAATTATCTGTATTTTGTATATTTGCTATTCTAGAAATGTGTTGAAAATTAAGTTAAATATAGGGGGGGGAAACCTGTCTATACTACTTAATCTGAGGAAGTCCTTCCCTTACAAAAAGTCTATTGTTAGAGGTTTTCCTGTAAGGATGGTAGCCTTCAAGAGTGGGAAAGGGAGGGGCTGTGGTCGAGCATCTGCTTGGCATGTAGACGTTCCCAGGTTCAATCCCCAGCATCTCCAGGTAAAAGGATCAGGTGGTAGGTGATGTGAAAGACCTCAACCCGAGACCCTGAAGAGCTGCTGCCACACTGAGTAGACAATACTGATCTTGAGGGACCAGTGGTCTGATTCAGTATAAGGTAGCTTACCTGTGACTGTTTGGTATAGTTGTAGCCATGGGGATTTGTCTGAAACAAACACACTGGCATTTTGACAGCACTTTCCTTTACTTATACTGGCTTTTAATTTTTTCCTGATGATGGTTCCCTATCTTGTATCCCTACTCTTGTACTTTTGTATGCTTCACAACCTCTTGTTCTAAGGCAGTAATTCTTAACAGGCCATACGGCAGCTCAGCAGTAACCTGAGGGGAATTCAAAACTTCTGGAGGCAGGATGGCACTCAGGACTTTTAGTTGTGGGTTGGGAAGTGTTTGATGCTACTGTCTCATATTTGGGACGTAGTTAGTGGGTTAAACATGAAGACTGACTGCTCTAAGTTAAGGTGTGTGTATCCTGAATTCTTGCAAACAATCTATTTGGGTTTGCCACATTCTTTACCAACAGAGGTCTTGTGTGAAATACTTCAGGCTGTAAAGAACAACAGGAACTCTCCCATGTAAATGGCTACATCACTGTTTCTGCTTAATAAACAGGATACTACTTGAAATAGCACAACTAGAATGATATGTGTGTTTAGAGTTCTGTAACATTTAAAATAACCATATTCCATTCATAGATCATTTATGCATGGTTGCTTTGATCTCCTTTATTCCCCGTTTCAGCCAGGATCAAAGTATCCTGGGTTTGGGGAAAATGTATGCATTGGCTGGAATGATTAGGGACGAAACTGTGTGCTAATGGAGGCATGAATACTGAAAAGCAGTCTCCCAAGTTCAAATCAAGACCCACCCCTTTAAATAATGCTCTGTAGTTGGCTGACTTTGCAGTACTCACTCTGAGAGAAGATCTCCTTCCCCCCAGACCCGACTGCCGCATGAAAAAGCATTTTAAGAACAAAAAACTGAGCAATCTGAAAGAAGGGGGGGGGGGAATCCAAGCCTCGTTTTAAAAAAGCCTTTGTTTTGCTCAGAAAGAGGTAGCAGGAAGCACTTGAATCCCTGCCTCTTTACATACTTCTTTGTGATTGGCTGTGAGAGAAGCCAGTCTTCTGTGCTTCCCCTGTTTGGCTATCTGCATGCTGTCTTGAAGAGAGGTTTGGAAAAGGGTGGGGTGAAGCTCAACCTGAGAACAGAGTATGCATGCTCTGTGATTCCGGAATAAGCCAGGATGAACGGTTTAATTCAGGCCACAAGAGGAATGGAAAAAGCCAGGTTCGTTTTGCTTTGAAACAGCGTTGAGCTTCCAAGGAATTCGGTAACATGCATACTGAAAAATTTGATCCTGGCTGAAACAGGGAATAAAGGAGGGTAAAGCGACCATGCACAAATTACCATAAAGTAATTGAGTTTCTGGTGGGAAGACCCACCCAGAAATTCTGTGTAGTGCATTTTTAAAAAGTGAGTTCAGCTTTGGAAAAATTTCTATTTTCTTTACTGAACTAGGGGCATTCCCATTAATCTTAATTTGTTTGTGTAACAAACAACTGAGAAGGCTATGTCTTGATCACCTGGTCCTTGAAGCAGGTACAAGTATTCTTATCGCACAGTACTGTGGTGTTAAATTGCTTGTTGTTCTCTACTGATATCGGTTTAACATTGTTATATCTAATCTGCTCGATCCAGTTTTTGAATTTGATTTTTGAAAATCATTTGCGTATTAGCCTTGTTTTACAAAAGAGAATGCCGCTGTTTCTTAAAAGACAAATTGGAGTCTATAATTGCTTACATCTTTATGAACGAGCTCCACAAGTGTCACGTTCTTTGGGATGGATCATACACCTCCTTTCTGCCAGGGCGAGAAGCATTCTGTTAGCAGTGGGATTGTTCTGATGAAAGAAGCAGTACTCATTTTGTGTGGCTTTAGTTCATGTGTGTGCCTCAGCCCCTGGCATCACTATTTCTGGGTTAAGTGGCTGCCAGGGGAAGGCAGGAAAATTGTTCCTCTACAACACCTTCCTGTGAAATCTTAGCTTGCATTGAAAGTATTGGTCACTGTCTAGCCAAACCTAAGCTGTTGAATCCCAATGATTTCAGTGTAATCGCAGTTGGTTGCATGGAACCTTATCCCAACCAAGTCCCAGTGAATGCCGTAGGAACTAATTTCTTTGTATTGTTTCCTAATTTTGTCATGTACACATATTTTAGTTGTTTTTCTAACAACTCATCATATTAAAATGCCAGAGTGGTTCAGTTCATTTTTTAAAATAAAATATACATCCTTTTCTTTCAGAGTAGTGGAAATTATGATGGAAGGTTTAATACATTTGACCATCTGAGTTGCCCCCATATACTAAAAACGTATAGAACTCAAATGGCTAACATGCCCCTGCCCCACTAATCTTTCTTTTAAAAGAAATAGGTTTAAAAATTGTTGTTGTCATTTGCATTTATTGTTGATCAGCAGTGCAGGTCTGCTTTATAGAGATGACATTTGGGAAAAAAGGCTGGTTGCCAAAACAGTATAGTTCTGATCTTCCAATAATGTTCAGTTTTGTTTGCTAAATATCAGGTGTGTTTTTGTTTTACAATGTTTATATTCCACCTCATAATAAGTTCTCAAGAAGGCTATTCTTTATGTACAGAAGTACTAAAACTACTCTATATGCATGATACTTCTATGTTTAGAAGATCACCTTAAAGGTGGGACACCACTCACCTCCTTCACTGCCATTGGTGCATGTACCAGCTCAATATGTGGAATTATACGCCTGTGTGCATCTTATCTAACCGTGCCAAGCTTCCCACTTCCAAATCTACAGGGGAAGTATGCACAGGTCCCCCAAATTCCCATAAAAGCCTAGTGTGCTGACGGGGAGGGGTGATAATAGTACTTCACTTATGTCCTGTGGGGATCCCTATTGTATAGCAATAGCTCCTTCATAGGGAATGATCGCCTCCAGTAAATTACATATGAAACAACTGCAGTAATCAGGCATGTCCGCATGTGAGTGATGGTCCTTAAAATGCCCTGGTCCCATACTGTGTAAAACAGGGGTCCCCAGTGTGGTGCCTGTGGGCGCCACAGCACCTACCGTGTTTCTCCGAAAATAAGACACTGTCTTATATTTATTTTTCCTCAAGAAGACACACTATGGCTTATTTTCAGGGGATGTCTTATTTTTATTAAGTATGGTACTGGGGAAGAGAGCTTGTAAGCGGCCCCACCTGGGCTCGTGCTCCGCCCTGTCCCGGGGTAGTCGTCGGGAGAGAGGGCCTCAGACCATTCCGAGGGGGAATCAGAACTGTCCTCCCTCTCAGCTTCCGTTCTCCCCTTACCACCCCCTTCCGGTCCCGCCCCCAGAGTCCATATAAGGGTGGGAAAGGCTTGCAGCAGCCTTCTCCCCCTCCTTCCGGACACGTGGGTCCCGTCTTCCCCAGCCCCGGGCACTCTGGTTGCCGGGCCTTTGAAGCGGCCGCTGGAGACTGCATCTGCTCAGCTGGGCTCCTCCCGATCTTCGCGGGCCTTTGAAGCGGCTGCGGGAGACCTCCTCTGCTCAGCTGGGCTCCTCCCGGTCTTCATGCCGTCCCGTCAGGACCATGTCTTATTTTCGGGGTATGGCTTATATTGCGCGAATGCTTTGAAATGCTGCTACGGCTTATTTTATGGGTATGTCTTATTTTCGGGGAAACACGGTACCAACACCTTTCCTTGTGCTTGCCAAGTATGTTTAGAAACCGGATGGGGCTTTTGCTTAGCAAGATTTCTGATTGGCCATTGGAGTTTTGGCTGTGTGGATTTTAAAAAACGTTACAGCAGCTGCCACCACAGCACAAAGATCTTCACTGTGTGACTGAATATAAGCTGTGGCAGCCATTCTATGGCTGGCTCTGCCTGCTCCAGCAACTATTTTGGGTCTGCACCCACCACAGTGTGTCAGCATTCCACAGGTGCCTCAACACATTTCTTTCCTCCTCTTATCAGGTTGGTTTGGTATAAAAAAAGTGGGGATGAGAAGTGGAAAAGGACGTGTCCCTCCCTTAATATTGCAGCAGTAGAAAAGACTCACCCTGACCTGGATGGCCCAGGCTAGCCTGATCTCGTCAGATCTCAGAAGCTAAGCAGGGTCAGCCCTGGTTAGTATTTGGATGGGAGACCATCAAGGAATACCAGGGTTGCTGTGCAGAGGAAGGCGCTGGCAAACCACCTCTGTTAAGTCTCTTGCCATGAAAACCCCAAAAGGGGTCGCCATAAGTCAGCTGTGACTTGAAGGCACTTTACACACACACACACACACACACACACACACACACACACACACACACAGAAAAGACTCACGAAAGCTCACGCACTAGCAGAAATTTAGTCAGTCTTTAAGGTGCTGCTGGACTCTTGCTCTTTTCTACTGCTACAAAACAGACTAACAGGGCTACCCATCATGCCCTAACATTGTGTTGAACATCTAGTCGGATAAAGAATTCTGGAGAACTCGAAAGCTTGCTTGCTACTTTGTGACATTGGTCTTAATAAAAGATATATACTGCAGATGAAAAGCCATGGCTTTAGTGGAAGTGCACATTTTGCATGCAGACAGCCCCACTCTCTAGTTAAAGGACCTTAGGTAGCAGATGCTAGGAAAAGTTCTGTTCTGTCTGAGCTTCTGGAAAGCTGCTGCCCATCAGAGTTGGCAGTACTTAACTAGAGAGACCAGTGGTCTGATTTGGTTTCTATGGATGAACATGGCCACCTGCAATTTTTGCGTGTTTCTGAGCGAAGGAATTTTGAGTAAGCTTTGCTATAAATGTTAAAAGACATCAGATGAGGAATAGATTGACGATTGTAGTTATTGACATAATGGGACCCTTTTAAAATTAATTTAGATAATCTTGCTGAACCCTTGAATCAGCTAGCTATTGCTCTGTGCTTGTGACATATTAGAATTAGGAATATATAAATTGATCTGAGGTGGACTTGTGCTTTGCAGGTGTAGTTTATTGACCTGCCCTTAGATCATATAATTTACTTTTATGTCCTGCATAGGACATAAAATTGATACATATCAATCTCTTGCAGGAGCAGCAATTGGAAACATCTACAGCCCTTGTTACAAATCTTTTATAAATCAAATTTTGGCGAATATAGAGTCAAGTTGTAACTTCATCTCAGTAAACAGATGGTTCCTGATAAGAGACTAAATGTGTTTGAGAAGGAACTGTCGATAAGTCATAGTGGATTGCTATATAACAATGATTTAAATAGGTATTGATTTGATAGGTATTGATTTAAACCTTACTTAGGGTTAGGCATTTGACTGGTCAAAAAGGAGTTTTTCAGTTCTCTGGGAAAAGCATGGTATTTTTAAAGCAATAATCTTTCTAGAACAACAACAAAAAACCCTTAAAATAGCAGCAGCCTGCATACTTAATTGGTTGGTTTTTGTATTTACCATCACTATTGTGAAACAATGGGGTGAACTTTAAAAATGTAGTTGTAAGTAACCTTTGCCACTGTTCTCTTGTCCATATTTGGAGATGGCTGCAGAAATAGCAGGAGAACAGGAGAGAAATTGCTATGTTAGGTTGCCCCTGACTGCTGTGGTTCAAGTAGCCCTCATTAACAAGTGACACTATTAAAAAGATAAACTGCCATCTATACAATAGCATTCTTAATGTCATTGTATTTCTGGTGGTAGAACATGCAGTCAAGTCACAGCCGACTTATGGTGACCCCTCACAGGGCTTTCAAGGCAAGAGACAAACAGAGGTGGTTTGCTATTTCCTGCCTCTGCTTAGCAACCCTGGGGATCTCCCATCCAAGTACTCAACAAGGCTGCCCCTGCTTAGCTTCCGAGATCTGATGCTATCGGGCCAGCCTGGGCCATCCAGGTCAAGCCATTATATATTTGCTCCCACTCACATAATGGGAGGGCAGTTGACCAGCCTACCAACCTTATTCCTATTTGAACTTAAGACATTTCTTAAGACAAATAGAATTGAGACAAGATTTTAAAATAATTCTTATGAAAAACTGCATACGAATTACTTGATAGGCCACATTACAATGATTTACAACCCAACAGTGATGATTTACAACCAGACAGATCTTTACGTTAACAATGAGGATATGTATATAAATTTTCTGTACATACATTGTCTAAGATGTGATTATTTGATACAGTGGAATCTGTGGTTTGAATCCCAGCATCTGTGATTACTTGGCAAACTTTGACATTCAGCATCAAGTCCCTAATACAGTAGGTGATCTTTTGTAGTTACACCTCCAAAGTACAAAGAATTGCTTGCACGTTTCTTTCTTGTATGTAGAAAAATAGCTTTTATGATGCTGGGTCATGTTGGGGTCAGTGGCTGTTTTAATATTATGATTTTTACTTTAATTTATTGGTATAGATATTAGCTTAATCCAGACTATTTTAAAAAGGGTTATAACTAAACATGAAAGCAATTTAAAGACAGCTGTAAATAAAACTCCACTTTATCTGCCAGATTTTGTTGCCCTCTTTTTTTGTGAATTGTTTTCAATTGCTGTTATGTAAAGGTGTGTGCAAGTTATAGTGATTAATTAAAAGTTTGAAGTCCTTATCTTTTTTTCAGGCTAAAGGATTGTATTACAGAAGTACTCTGACATTGCAATCTGAATAATCAAATCTATTCGTGCTAAAGATCACTCTGAAGCAAATTTCATTTTCTCGCGTGTATTTCTGTCCTTAAGGTTTTCAAAATGAGGTGTGCTCTTAATTTTTAATCAGGCTTATAATATTTGAGACATTGTGAACTAGATTTTAAAATAATTCAGAACTTTTAAATATCCCCACTTGCTGGGTAGGTTAGGTAGCAGATAAATTCCTACTAGCTAAATTACTCTAGCAAGGAATCTGTTTATCCTGCAGCATGGTAATGACATGATTGTAAAAGCTGTTCAATACAGAGTAAGACAGCTATGTATAAAGTGGGCTTTTTAAAAATAGGCTCTGACTAAATCTTTACTATTCTAAGCAGAAGATCAGCAAAATCCCGAAGTAGAAGCCCTTATTCCTCAAGGCGTTCAAGATCTCGCAGCAGGCACAGATTATCAAGATCCAGGAGCCGGCAGTCGAGTCTTTCTCCGAGTACTCTGACTTTCAAAAGTAGCCTGGCTGCAGAGTTGAACAAGAACAAAAAGGCAAGGGCCGCTGAGGCAGCCAAAGCCAATGCAAAAGCTTCAAACACCTCTACGCCTACTAAGGGAAATGCTGATGTTGGGGTGACCCTAACACAAGCAAACAACCTGAAGGAACTGAAGAAGCTAAAAACGGAGCATACGCCTTCCCCTTCAGGAGGTCCAGCCTTGAAGAATGACAAGACAAAGGCAAAAGCCCCAGTTCCGGAGGCAAAGGGAGAGAACAGTTTGATTGTGGAGAAAACTGTGAAGCCAAAAGCTTCAGTGGTGAAGGAGAGTAAACCAGCCCCGGTAAAGCAGCCCCTGCCTCTGCCGCCGCCACCACCACCACAGCCTGTTGCGGTAAAAGAGAAGAACAAGCCCCACCCCCCAAGTGCAACACCCAAGGAAAAAGACCGAAATGTTGTGCTGGTGACTTCCACCCTGCCGCCTCTGCCCTTTCCTCCTATGCTGCCTGAAGATAAAGATACAGATAAGTGAGTTGTAACTTTTTAAAGTACAGATTCAAGTTGTAGAGTTCGTTGTTGTTGGTTTTAAAGGTACTATATAGGTTGAGTTGTTTTTTTAGAAAAAATGTGTTATAGCCTTTAAGATTATTTCTCCTGTGCCTGCTTTAAAAAAAACCAAATCCTGGCCATCAATGTTCCTGGGGGTCCCAAGATGCCCTGTTGCAGCTAATAGTACCATGTATAGCCCTTGTACTGTCCAAAATCAGTCTCTTTCAAAATACTAATTGAGGCTAGTACAAAGTGAGGCCATAAACTTACTGACTTGGATTTCCAGTCAGATTTTCAAATTTGACATCACCAAGAGTTTTCTTTTTCCCCCCCTTCCTGTCTGTGCAGTTTGCAAGGGAACATTTCTGTGAAAGAAGTTAAAAAAGAAGTGGAGAAGAAATTGCGCCACCTCCTCGCAGACCTGCCGCTGCCTCCTGAGTTGCCTGGAGGAGATGACTTTTCCAAAAGCCCCGAAGAGAAGAAAACACCAGCGCAGCCCCACATTAAAAAGAGGCCAAAGTACGTGTATTTGCATGTATTTCACACCAATTGTGTATGCTGTAGCGTCACTTTAAATTCTGTATTTCACCTATGGAATAAATAAGGTAAATTGGTTATTTACCTCCCGTTACTAAAGTTACCTTTTAGTATTCCAGTAAGACCGGAAACAATGTTATTAAATTATTTACCAGATAAAGGATATTCAAGTTATGTTTTCCATATACTAACACTTGCTAGAACAAATCTTGCAAGTTATTGGAAAAGCAATAAATTCCCTGATTTAAATAACTGGCTTGATAAGGTTAAAGGAACCTGTGCTTTAATTAAGTTGACTTATTATAATAATGACAAAAATACAGAAAAACTGGACGCTCGCTGGAATGTAACGATTTCAAGCATGGAAAAAACACTCCAATGTGTAAATCGCAGAGAGGGAGTGATATAATAATCATGCGGATTTTAGATACATAGATAGAGTATTGGTTAGTTCACTGTTACAGATATTTTAGTTATATTAGCAGCACGGTTTTAGTTTATTTTCAAGAATTTGTCTTATGTGTATTTTAGTAATGTTATTTTTCCATTTTCTTTTATTGTTGTATTCTCATTTTCTCTTAATAAAAAAGTTACCTTTTAGTATTTTAAGTCTTAAGGTAGATAATTTCAAAATCGTCCTCTGTTTTTCTTTTATTTGTGCTCTGCCATTTATTGCCTTTCATTGTACCCAGACTTTCTCTTCTTTTTGCATCTATAGCTGTGTGTTCTTTTGTTAAGCTTCAGTGCTGGAAACTTAATTTTCTCAACAAAATGATTTAACTGTGTCCTGCTGTTTTATTTAAAAAATGTTTTGACTGGCTTGTTAAATGCCTGTTACTGTAAGATTACATCTTCCTTCTCTTTCTGCGTTGATCTTCCAGCACATTGTATGGCGCTGGCTACTTTTAGTGTAAGAAGGGAAGAATAGAATAGATACAAAGATTGAGACATGTGGCAAATATGTAATGGAACAATTCAAAAGCTGTGGCTGGGATTCATGGAATTACTTGGTTGTGTGTCCAAGTGCTTGGCCATGCTCAGGGAACTTCCTTTTTTTGTGTGTTTAAAATGCATCTATTGTTCCGTATCACACACTGTTTTTGAAAATCTCCTCAATTAAAAAATTATTTGCTATGCTCATGGCGGTAGGGTAGAGAGATATTTGAGCAAAACATGCTTGGGGTGCATGAAGCCAGTTGTATGATTCTCTGGGTGCTGGACAACAGTTAAAATTTTGCAGCAAGATTTCCAGTGTTGTACTAAAAAGGATACAAATACAACTAATTTCAAAAGATTGTTATATCAGTATTAGCAGTAAGAGTAAATACACTTTATGATGTCACATGCAAACTGTCTTCTCTCTTCCTCTTCTGTATTGTAGAGGGTATCCCTTGATGCTGATATATAAGCTTTAATGTACCATTTTCATGCTAATATATGAGAACTGTGAAGTTATATTGGCAGGAAGGCATCACCATTGGGAAATGTTGTTAGCATTTGTCTACACTGAAATTACATGTTGCTGTTTAACAGGTGCTTGGGCTGTAAGGCAGAGCATGCTTTAAATGGAGAAAATATTAAAACCCACCCATAAAAATAGTGTTTTATTAATTGTTTGTTAGAATTTGTGGACCACGCCATGGTGAAACGAAACAAAAAGAGATTGACTGGGGGAAACGTTGTGTTGATAAATTTGATATCATTGGCATTATTGGAGAAGGCACATATGGACAAGTTTACAAAGCAAGAGATAAAGATACAGGTAAGCACTGAAAACGTGATTCACACTGGAGAACCGAAGTTGAACATGGTTTTTTTTCATGTTGAGATAACATACATGTAGCACTGTAATTCTCCAGAGTTACAAGAGATCCCTTACGACTACTGCTGAACATGGGTAAAGTGTCTTCCTCAACAAGCTAGGCCACTGTTTTCCAAGAAGGGTGTATATGGGTATTGGTATTCCACCATGAGCTCAGGGCTACTGCATGTATTATAAAAAGCAATATAAAGATTAATCCATATGGTAAAGCTGGGCCCCTCCATTGAAATTCCTAGAAGCCAATGTAATTTCCTCCTCTCCTGCACAGGCAATTGCATCTGGTCATTGTGGAACAGTTTTATAGATGCTCTCAAAGTTTATACTAGTGTTTACTGGTTGTCCACTTTACTGCTTGTTCCCTTCTTTTTTGTGCTGTGTACATTTTATATTGTGAGCACTTTTAAATTAAACCACCTTGGGCTCTCTGGCAGGAAGCCATATATAATTATCACAAATAAATGCCCAGTTCCGTACAGTCCAGGCGTTGGCTTCCCAGTACAAAGACATAACACAAGAAGAACAAATTGTGGACCTATTATAGTTTCAGGAACTTAGTGAAGCATGGAGAAGTATATATCTGAGTAAAACTGGCTAATGGTTTGTCTTATGTGAAAGATGCGGCTAGAAGGCACAGAAACATCTCAGATAAAATTAATCTTTTCTGTTAATAGTAAGGGGGGAAAAATCTAATGTTTCTTGGTTGTGGGTCATTAACAAAATACAGAATCTGATGAAACTGGATCCAAATCCTGGATTTGATGGAAGATTGATCTAGTGGTGAACCTTCTTTTTGAATACACAGTTCAGTGCTTGTCCAGGCCTTCAGCTCTAAAATGACTTAGATACTACAAACCAGTTGTTTCCACTGGCTGCATAAAGATGTGTGCACAACTTCGGGCAGATGCAAACAGTTCTTACAAAGTGATTTTTGGAATTATGGTTATGTAGACAGTTGTGTGTCAAACAGCTTCTTTCATTATGCTCTATTGTATAGTGGCCTGCAATAGTGTTATGCATTCTAAAAGAAAATGAGGAAGTGATTTTGTTGCAACTGCTGAGGCTTTTTTTAACTTATTTGCATATTTGTCATGTTAAAACTTGGTATGCTAAGTATTCCTAATTTCATTTTCTGTGCTGCACACACAAATGGCTATGATACATAATAATAGTATTTTGGTTTTAAACATGGCTTTGTTAGTGTTATGGTTCTTTACCGTGAAGTTGAAAATTCATTAAACTGAGTGAAATTCATTAAACTGAGTGCATTCTGTCACTTAACATTTTTTTTCTTCTCCAGGGGAAATGGTGGCATTAAAGAAGGTACGATTGGATAATGAGAAGGAAGGGTTTCCAATTACCGCTATTCGGGAAATTAAGATTCTACGACAACTTAATCACCAAAGCATAATCAATATGAAGGAAATAGTGACTGATAAGGAAGATGCCTTAGATTTCAAGAAAGACAAAGGTATGCTCATGAGTGTTCTCCTTAAACAATACTGTGAGAGAAAAATCGATAATTTATGGAGTTGTGAGTAAATAAATTTCTTATAATTTTAGCCCCTTTAAAACGAAGTTGTAGGAATCCTTGATTGTATTCATTTTAATTAATTAATTTTAGATATAGATACAAAAAGAGAAAAATTATAAAATAATTAAAATACGTAAAACAGAAAGGAAATAACTGAGATTACTACTACACAAAAATATATCTACAATCCTTGATTGTATTAATGCACAAAATAATGTTGGCTGTATTGGATCATATGACTGAACATGTCAAAAGACCCTGATGAAAAATTACATATAGGTAAGTTTAATAATATTTGCATTTCTACCAATAGTTTTTTCGTTTGGGAAAAGATTTTGTGTGTGTGTGTGGGCAGCAATACGCTGTCAAGCAACCGTTGGAATGCTTCCTTGTAAAATATCGATAGAGATTTAACAGGTAACATGTAAATGTCAGTCTTACCAAAGCTGTAGATCTTTACAGTAACTTTGCCTCTTACCTTTTGTGGCTAAGGACAGTGTGACCATCATTCTTGAGCTGCTCTTGAAGCTAACCTTGGTCTAGCTTGTCTACTTGCCGTGCTGCACACATTTTTTGTGTGTTTGGGCTATGGGAAAGAGCTCTCAGTCTTTTCTTCACTTGCCATAAAAATCTTTAATCTCTTCTTATTCGCAGAAAGCAAATCTCCGCTTAATTCCAAAGCTAAAGCTCACCACCGTAGTAGTGAAGTGAATATCTTCTGCAGCTTCTGAGAGAAACTCTGGCTTTATTCCTTAAAGGGTTTTTCAGTCTTTGTTGTGTGAATCGATTGGAAACCCTGGTCCCTGTGAACTCTGTTTAACACGTTGCTTTCTTCTGCCATCAAGCAGATTTCTGGTGGTGGTCTTGTAAGCCTGCAGCTTGCAAAGTTTCTCTGACTGCAGTCGTGTAACCATCAGAGAATGCTTCATTGCTGAGTTGTCTTTCTCTTCTCATTGTATATGGGTTACTTTTTCAGGTCTCTCAGAACTAATGGGAAATCTGTTTGGGATTGTGTCACTGACAATGGGATAGTTGTTAAGATGCTTTTGTTCAGTAGTACTGTGGACACGAATGGAAGAGGGAGTATAGAAGCAGCAAGTTTGTCAGGCCATCATGAAACTGTCTCTTGTTTTCCCCCCTCTGTCAGAACTTTGTGTGTAGGCTGGTAAAATAATTATGAAGACTTTCCCCCTTACTCTTGCTTGTAGTTGAGAAGATATACTTCAGGAAACAAGATCTCTGCCAGCAGGCTTTTGGGGAGGTCAAAAATGTGCTGGCTGATCAGATTCCCTTTCTTCTTTCTGACTATTTCTCTGTCAGTTAAGACTTGAATATCATTTTAGAAAATGATTATGAATTTAGTCTGGCTTGTTAGACTCTTTCAAGGGCTAGTACTACTGTAACTTGCTCTACGCAGGGCTACCTTTGAGGTTGCTTCGGAAACTCCAGCTGGTCCAGAATGCGGGGGTGAGGGTCCTTACAGGGACCCCATATTCAACAGGTGCTCTGCTAGCTGCACTGGCTCCAGGTTGAGTAATCAGGTTAAAGGTTTTGGTATTAACCTTTAAAGCCCCAAACGCCTCTCCTGATACACCCTCCAAAAAGTGTTACGCTCAGCTAGTAACAACCTCCTGGTAGTCCCTGGCCCAAGGAGCAAATGGCTGTCCTCAACCAGGGCCAGAGCTTTTGGCCCCTGCCTGGTGGAACTCTCTAGCAGTGAGATCTGGGCCCTGTGAGACCTGGCTCAATTCTGCGGGGCCTGCAAGACTCAGACAGACTGAGATGTTCCTCCGGGCCTATGATTGAGGCAGTGACAGTTACATTGCCTCCCCACTCCTCCCCTATCTTACCTCTGAAATTATTTTTATTTCCTTTAATCCTTGCTTTTTGGTCTTGGTTTTCTCTCACCTTTTCCTCTGTTCCTTCCTGTTTGGCCGTCCCCATTTGTATTTATTGTTAGGGGGCCTCCTGAATTTTAGTTTGTGTAAGGTTTTTACATTTTTATAGCATTGTATTTAAACTTGATGGTTGTTCTTGTTGGTAGCTGCCCTGAGCTCAATTGACTGTGGTTGGGAATTAGCAGGGTTCAAATCTAATAAAATAAATAAATATTTTATTTATTTTATTAGATTTGTACCCTGCCCATTCCCAACCACAGTATAGTATTTTCAGTATGATGAAAGAGTAGAGATGATTTTTTCCAATCAAAGATTTTCAGCAAACTTAAATGTTACAAACCGTAACACTTTTTCAGAAACAGATAAATAAATTGCCTTCAAATTGTATCTAATTCAACCAGCAACAGCTTCTAAAAATCAGCCACTAGAACTGAAAACTCTTCTCTGTAACCTCTTGTCTTGAATATAGAGTGAAAAAATATTGCCGATTTGCTTGATCGCCCTTGTTGAAAGACAGTAGAAAGTGATTTACTGATTTGTGTGTGTGTTAAATTTTGAAACTTTAAAACATCAAGGTCAGATTGTAATGATAAGCTTATGGGCTGCAACTACAACTGTATCTTTGAGCAAGTGCAAAAACATTTTAAACATATGTACCAAACTTTTTACTTTTCCTTAGCAGTGCCACCTTAGGCTGCATTGTGAAGTATTTTTGAGACTCCTTAGAGTTTCAAAAGTGGCACGTAGGGAGAAAGATATTTTTTAAAAACTAGCTAGTTGTGTGAGAGGCCATATAACTGTAGCCATCAGATTGGGACCCTGCATTGCAATCACTGTTTGTGAGGAATGAACAAACTCCAATTCATCCGGGCATCCATAGTCATACGTATCAGAACTAGAGTTCTAAAAACACTTTGGAAATAATGGGAGGGGGCTCCATCCTAGGTGTACTTTTATGAGACAAAAATCATGTGGGATTGCAGCTCCAGTAAAAAAGAAATTCAGCAAGATTGAGCAGGAAGGTTGGCAGGGAATGCATGGAGAAGTGGCTCAACAATCTCATCCTTTTAGGACATTGGCTCCTGTACATTAGTAAACAATGTCCCCAAAGTACAACCACTTACGCTTTCCATTTTGAATGCAGAAAAGCACCCAGGGCATAAGACAGCTCCAGAAGAAATCTATTGATTATGTCCCTAGGATACTTTTTTACACCACTCCATGTGCTGCTTTGGGGTAGAAACTGATCCAGGAAAGCTTTGACATGAGGTGTAAGTTGTCAGTAGGTTGGTGCAAACAGTGGGCTTACGACAGGTAGATATATGCTTAGGAGTAAGAAGAATAACTCTTGAAAACAGCTGTGTTAGTGATTAATAATAACTGATGTTTTTCCTTATAGTTCATGTTGGCTTTTAAATACCTTGAATTCAAAGTTTGGGTATTGTGAAATCTTTTAAAACTTTTTCACAGACTTTCAAGTTGGTTTAAATTGTGCTGGGGGGACCAAGTCATGTCTGTGCCTGTTGTGGAAATTGTGGTTTAGTGTGACACCTGCTTTGTGCATTTAAAGATGGTGTCACAAATGAGTTTGTTCCCTGCCAACCTTTCTGCTCAATCTTGCTAAATTTCTCTTTTTTACTGGAGCTGCCATCCCGCATGATTTTTGTCCCACAATCCCTGGCATAGTTTTTTCAGTTTTGAAAAGGGGCCTCATCCTGCAGCTTTTCCCAGCAGAAAATCTAATAGGATATAAACCACTATTCTTAATTTGAAGTTAGAAAACCCATTTTAGGATATTCAAATAGAGGAGGGAGAAAGTGAAATAGAATGCAATACAGTATCTAAGATTGAGATTGCATTGAACACAATAGGTTGGATCTCATGGTGTCCTTTTGTTGTTCGAGGGGAAGCTTTTCATTGGATTCAATGCTGTATGTATGTTTATAGCCTTATACTCTGTCCGCCGTTTGGTTTCATGGTCGGTCCTTGCACCTGTTCCAAAAGTGGTGTAGAAAATGTGAAGTATATTGAAAAATTTTCTTTGGTGATAGATGTAAAACACTTTGCCATTCTATGTTTTCTTGAGTTCGAAGAAATGGCAGACTTCCTGTTTGAAATTAAACCCAGTTTTATGGTGTGGGAGAAGGTGCAGGTATCTGTAATGAGGCTTTTTTAACAGTGCTACTTTTAAATCTTTCTGTCCCTAGTAGGGTCTCAGTCTCTGGACCATTCCCATTTTTATAGCATTTTGCTAGAAATTGTGCTATTCCATATAAAGTACTGATGGCAAGGGCTCATGTCACTGCTGCTGTTGAATAAATATAGGATTGAAAAAATGGCCATGACTGGTGCAAAAAATTACGGCTAATTCAAGATTCATAGCACTTCAACATGCAGGAAAGTAGACCTCTCTCATGATTATCACATGTGGTATTTGGTTTACTCATTTCTTTGCAAAAATATGACTGTCAAGCCCGTATTTTGATTATCTGAATAATTAGTTTGCAATTCCAGATGAGCAGTATTGCAAACTATTTTGCTTCTGTACGTGACTACGTTTGACATGTTAGCTGGTAGCCTAGCTGCTAATTACTACTATGTCATTATTATCTTGAGATGATTCTTTTAAAAGTTAGGTTGTATTTCCTGCTTTTGCACCTGCATAGCTGGGGGCAGTCACCAGTCGGCAGCTCAAGTACTTTTCCTTTCCTTTTTAAAGTTCACTTCTTAAACGTGCATTTCTCAATGGCTAAGAGAACCCCGTGGCGCAGAGTGTTAAGCTGCAGTACTGCAGTCCAAAACTCTGCTCACGACTTGAGTTCGATCCCGACGGAAGTCGGTTTCAGGTAGCTGGCTGAAGGTTGACTCAGCCTTCCATCCTTCCGAGGTCGGTGAAATGAGTACCCAGCTTGCTGGGGGTAAAGGGAAGATGACTGGGGAAGGCACTGGCAAACCACCCCGCAAACAGAGTTTGGAAGCATCAGGATGTGACGTCACCCCATGGGTCAGGAATGACCCGGTGCTTGCACAGGGGACCTTTACCTTTTTTAAGAGAACCTTGGTTAATTTCATTTCAGTTTCCTAGGCTGGAACTTCATCTCCAAATAAATATACTAGGAGTGCTAAACTGAGAATAGGCTGAAGATGGAATTGACAAAGGCTTTTAGTGACTAAGAAAACCCTGCTCAGTTTCATTTTCAGTACAGATCTGCTGGGCGCAGCTTAGAAACTTGAAATGAAATTGATCAGGCTTTCTTAGCCACAGAGGTGCTCACCTTTGGAAGAATACAGAAGTCAAAGGAAAGCAAGGGGTTCCTGGCTTCAGAAGGCTTATCCCTGATTAAGTGGAAACCTCTTTTGTAATTTGAAATGTTTTGTGTTTTCCTCCCCACTTTAGACAGAATAGTTTGGGGGAGGAAATACCCATGTCAAAACCTCATGAGACATACCGATCCAATTCTGAGCATTTTTCATTGTGTGGGGAAGGTCTTTTCTTAGTGTTCGGGGGTGCTTATCACAGTTTGTGATCTGTTTGTGATCTGAAGAACCATCCTGATATGGAATACTTTTTATATTAGATAACCATAATGTTTGAAATGGCTCGGGGTCACACCGATAGTGGCATGTGCAGTCATCTTCTCAGCTGCATCTATCCATTAGCCGCAGGTAGAAAAGAACTGACTCTGTATGTCTGGGAGAAGTCTCTTGTTCATAAAGGGGAGTGACTTGTGTCCTCAGCTGGCTAGGCATTTTGCCTTTCTGAGATGGTGTGCTTTGATATTGTTTGTGAGACTGGGTAATAGCAGAAAGATAGAGATTGTTGTAGTTCAAAGGAGAGGAGGATATGGTTAAGTTTTGGAAGACAACAATCTCCTTTTTGGCAGGTGTTTTGGTTGCACTGATGGCACATTTTTCATATTTTTAATTTCCTTAAATTATTTATACCCCACCTTCTGCTTGTGACTCAAGTCAACTTGAAATTCCAAGACTGAAAACACAAAATAAATCAAACTCTATCAACTGCCCTCTCTGAGAAAATGTCTGCAGCTTTACCCCCATTAGAAGCCTTTGCAAATAAGACTTCTGTACAGAGCCCTGGATGGCCGAGGCTAGCCTGATCTCGTCAGATCTCAGAAGCTAAGCAGGTTCAGCCCTGGTTAGTCTTTAGATGGGAGACCACCAAGGAATACCAGGGTTGCTGTGCAGAGGAAGGCACTGGCAAACCACCTCTGTTGCCATGAAAACCCCAAAAGAAGTCGCCATAAGTCAGCTGCGACTTGAGGGCACTTTACACACACAGAGAGCCCTACTGCAAATGGTGCCCCCTTCACCATCCCAGGGAACTTGTTCCACAAGGTGGGGCCACTAAAGAGGGAGAACGGGTTCTGGCAGATCCAAATGGGTGGCCTTAAGCTAGAAAGTGGTAACTAGAAAACCACATTTGGTGCATGGGTAGGTATGGGGAAAGATGGTCCTTTTGCTGTGGAAGTCCTAAATTCTGAAGGGCCCTAAAGATCATTACCAGTACCTTGAATAGAACTTGGAAACAAACTGGCAATCAGTGTAGCTGATTTAAAATAAGTGAGATGTTTTCCCATTCTTTAGCTTGCAACAAAATTTGGGCTGCTGCATTTGGAACCTGTAGTAGTTTCCAGGTTGTCTTCATAGAGCATGTTACTGTAACTGCTAGGTTAAAGTGTGGGCAGGTCAGCTAAGGAAGGAGGTTAGCAAACCAAGGACAGCTGATAGACACTGCATCAACCTGCTTTTCAGACAACAAGCCTTATTGGTTACTTTTATTGTTTTTATCCCCGCTATACCCTGGAGGACAGATTTGGTCATTTTAGTTTTGATTCATTCTGCATTTATCTGCTCTGCCTTGTATCACTTTACTGACTTTCATATTTGTGTGTGTGTGTTAACAATGCTATTCGATTGTAAAATCTTTTTAAAGTTGCTTTTAGAGTCTTTGAGGAAGTCTGAATTTTTAATATTGTTTACAGTATGAACAACTACTATAAATTGGAAAAATGGGTTCTGAGAGTTGTATTAATTTTAAAGAAATTACGGTGCACATTTCTTCTGTTCCATGGTTACGTTCTGTGTACTCAGGACTGCGTGAGTTGTAGCTGTGCCTTGTCCCCCTTTGTGTTTTCTCGATTGGCTTACAATATGTATTAGACAGTTTTGCATTAACTGGAAGAACTTCTCAAATCCATTAGCGTAGAACACACAGTAAATGCATCATATGGGCGTCCAGTAGCATCTTAACAGGCTAACAAAAATTTATTCCAACATGAGTTTTTGTGAGCCAGAGCTTGGCTTCCTCAGTGGCATGGAGCCTCTATCAAAAGTAGCCGATTCAGAACACCTAATGTAAGACTTGAACCCACTTGGGGGGCGGGGAAAGCGAGGTTGAGGTGGTATTCAAAATTTCTTTCTCAGTACAAGTGGTAGAGGTCATGTTGTTCAGAGGTGCACACAGTTAAACAACCAAATTTAAGGTGTTGCTTTTTGCAATCACTTAAAGGATGCTGATGCCATTGGTATGTTTCTGAATGTCCAGCCTGTATGTGTACTCAATCTCTGGATACTGCAAGAACAACCAACGTTTTGTGTGTTTGGTGTTAGTGCAAAAAACCACATTTCACTCAATTCATTTTAGAATTGCACAGATTTGGGGAACCCGTTAATTCATGGTTAGGGTGTGAAATCCACTGTGGTGTGCTCTAAAATGACCTTCTATAAAACATATTTAAATGTTCCCTAGGCGCCTTTTACCTTGTATTTGAATATATGGATCATGACCTGATGGGACTCCTGGAATCTGGCTTGGTTCATTTTGATGAAAATCATATAAAATCCTTCATGAGACAGTTGATGGAAGGCTTGGATTATTGCCATAAGAAGAATTTCTTACACAGAGATATTAAATGCTCCAACATCTTACTAAACAACAGGTAATGTGTCCAGATTTAGCAATTCAGAATAGTTCACATCTGATTTCTGATAGCCAGATTTTACTTCCCTGAGGGCCGTTCTTTGAGGTCTGCTTCACATGTTAGAATTTCCTCTGTGTCTGAAAAAGTGGATTGTTTAAAAGCATACTTTGTATCATTTGCAGAGTGGTTCCGGTGATCTTGTTGCCAGCAGGACACTGATACAGTAGCTGATATGAAACATACTTTTCAACACATTATATTGTTGTAGGAAACTAACATTTGAATTGGCCCTCATTGTAACCTAGTAAAATTACTTACAGTTTGGCTGATGCAACGTTCTGTGACATTTTTATGTGAAAATGTTTAATATGCTATTGTGTCTATCAATTGGGTGATACGAAAAAACTGCAAAAGCAGGAAACAGGTATTTTAGGGGTTTTCTTGTTCAAGGCAAATGTAACTCTGAGCAGACAAATGGGCCAGTGTACATACTGTGATACTTAAGCAGAACCTCTCCATTCAGTGGTAGTATATCCTGAATGTCGGATGCAGGGGACAAACCGCAGGGGAGGAATGTTGCCTTCATGCCCTGCTTGTAGACTTACTGAACTAGACGAGCTCTTGTTTTGTTCCAACAAGATAGTTCTCACATTCTTCTTTTAGGTTCAGTTGCATACAGTGTCCAAGATATGCACAAGCAGTGGGGTGCAGGAGTAAGCCTTAGGTTTTCCTCCACTGCGTGTATAATGTTAACAGGCTGGATCCTGTAACTCTTCTGCAAAGTTAGGAGGCTTGCTCGGAGTCTAATGGAAGGGACTTGCGAGAGCCAGCTCAATCCGGTGCAATCGTAAGGCATGCCTTGTACATTGTCAAGTAGCAAAAAGACTGCCTGTTCAGCATGTGCACGTGCTTGGGCATTCGGCAGTGGAGCTCTCAGTTCACAAAGATTTCTTGAGGTAATGGGGTGCATACAGAAGTGGATCTGCCCCCTTCCTTTTTTTTCTATACTCCATGGGATCCTGTGTGGTTCTCTTTATAAGAGCACACATTCTGTGCCTATAGCCAGCCCCACTGCTTATTCTGGGAGATGTTGGGATTTGGAAAAAACATACTTATTTTGTAAGCAAGCAAAGATGGTTTTGTTTCATCTTGCTCTATGGAGTTATCACTATTTTTGTTGTACAGCTTTTCAATACTATTCTTGTTAGGAAAAAAAACATTGTTTTGAAAATTGTTCTACCCCTGCTTTAGAAGCATAAGCTGAAAAATGATTTATACACTTTGTACATTAAAAATAGAAGATGGTCCATCATGGCTCAGAAGCCCTGATGAAAGTCTGGGTTAATATCTCAAAATAAAACTACACGCTGAGAAGTGGAGCAACAAGCATAGCTCAGAACGGCATCTAACCCTTGTGATGTGTGTTAAAATAACTGTTGCATTTTAATTTACAACATTTTCAGCAAGGAAGATTTCTTGCATCCTTTATTTTTCAATGTACTTTCTGCATCCCTAGCTAAACACTGTGAAGCATGCAAAATAGCTGTTTAGACAATTAAGAATTATGTCCTGGCAGCAGACAATTGATCTAATTGTTCTTTTCAATTTTTAAACATGGTGTAAAATCTTTACTCTCTCCACTAGAGGGCAGATCAAACTTGCAGATTTTGGGCTTGCTCGGCTGTATAGCTCAGAGGAGAGGTAAGACGAATATAATAAAAAACAGAATGTTTGTAGTTTAGGGGAGTTCTCTGGGAAATATAAACATATTTAAAATTCTGGTGAACTTCTGGGCTGATCACTAAACATTTTAACTTTTCCATTGCTTTGTTTAGGTACATGATTTTAATGGCAGACGTAGGCTGGCTAATCTCATATTAAATTACCCTATTCTGTATGTGTAGCAATAATATAATTCAGTTAAGACTAGAGATTTTTTGTATTCCGAATTGTTACCTTTGTAAAACTAAAAAAAGTTTCTTGCTGGGACACAGAACTAATGTCCACTTGCTTTGCAGACAGTTTAAGCTCTGAAATCAATGGGGATAGAACAGATAATTCTAGTAGAATTTGGGGAGGTAATATGTGCAGGTTATATTATATGATTCTCTGGATAAACTTTCATTCAAATCATTGATTCATTATGTAAGTGGATCGTCAATGCCCCAAACTGTTTGCTGATTGAGGTCTCAAACCAGCGTGGTGCAGTGGTTAAGAGCGGTGGTTTGGAGAGGTGGACGCTGATCTGGAGAACCGGGTTTCATTCCCAGCTCCTCCACATGAGCGGTGGACGCTAATCTGATGAACTGGATTTGTTTCCCCATTCCTGCACACAAAGCCAGCTAGCTGGGTGACCTTGGGCTAGTCACAGCTCTTAGAGCTCTCTCAGCCCCACCTACCTCACAGGGTGTCTGTTGTGGGGAGGGGAGGGGAAGGTGATTGTAAGCTGGTTTGAGTCTTCCTTAAGTGGTAGAGAAAGT
Source organism: Euleptes europaea (assembly GCF_029931775.1). Lineage (NCBI taxonomy): Eukaryota > Metazoa > Chordata > Lepidosauria > Squamata > Sphaerodactylidae > Euleptes > Euleptes europaea. The sequence goes on along the minus strand of NC_079322.1, from coordinate 20,212,278 downwards.
TGCCATATAAAAACCAACTCTTCTTCTTTGCATGTTTGTCCCTGAGGTGATAATCGTGGGTCTGGATTTCACCATATCAGACTGTGTGGTGGAATGTTGCTTTGTGCAACAATTCCATCCCTAGACACTGCTGAATGTCAGGGAGTGGGATTCTTGCCTTGCCTTCCTCCTCCTGATATGTTGGTTTTCTATGTGTCCAACTTTTTTTTTAACATTGATGCGGAAGCATTTCGTACACGTAATCTGAAGTGGTATTGTTAAGACACAGCTCCCATTGCCTCAGTAAAACTGAGACAGTGTTTCCCTAGACTTCTGATTACTGCACTGCCCCTTAAATTAAAATTAGAGGCATGTTTCACTCTTGCACCCCAAAAGGCTGTTTTTTGAGTATGAACGTGGAGAAATAGGTTGCCCTTTCTATGTGAACCGCTGCTGTGAGTATGACTCCTCACTTGGAAGGACAGAAGCCGAGGGCAGTGACACCCATGAGGTGCATCAGGCAGCCTCCTTCTAAGGACCAAGAATGGTATTGCATCTCTTGATAGTGCTTTGTAATTGCACTTGATGCAGAATTTGCCTCCTAAGTGGGAGGCTAAGTGGACGGAGGCAAAGACTGAGTCATCGTCATGTAGAGAAGTGGGCTGCCTCCTCTGGGGTGGGGAGCTCATGGCACACTGGCGCCCTGGCATACAGATGGGAATGAAGAAGAGTTGGTTTTTATGCCCCTTTTCTTCTCCGAGGCAAGGGCATCTTATCATTGGGTGTTTTCCCGCTGCTCCCAGGAGGCAGGACCAAACAGAACTTCCTGTCTCCTTGGCGGGAAGACCGCCCACTATCCTCAGTTTTTGTCCTGCCTTGTTTCGGAGAGCAGCGACTACGTTTAGCTCTAGCTTGTTCTAAAAATCCCTTTTCCATTTGTGTCTGTTCGACTGTCCGTTACTGTAAGTCATACTTAGTTCGTCTCCCCGTTTTTGTCTTCCCCCCCTTTTCGTTTCCCCTCCTTCCCGCTAGTGCGGGTTAGCCTGGGGCTGAAGGCATCGGCCCAGCAACCAATATGGCCGATGCAACAATAGGGAGAGAGGACAATCTCCTCTCCGTGGAAGATTACCAAGCCGGCAGGCTGGTCCATTCCGCCCAGACCCCCGCCAATGACCGCACCGGCGGATCCTTGGAAAGGGAGGGAGCCGCGGCGACGCTTTCGGGCGAGGAAGGAGAGCCAGCACCACCAAAGAAAAAGGCGCAAAAATCTGCGCCGAAGGTAGCGCCACTCCCTGGCGCGCATAGGAGAAAGAGGTGCTCCAGCAAGCTGAAGGTCAGCTCTTCCAAGCCTGCACACACATCATCCACCAGGCAGACGGCTCCAGTTCCGCCTGCAACCTTGGTGCAGCTTTTGAACTTCATCGGATTACCGGTAGGGGGGCTCCAGGTGGGAGGTGGCAATCCCCCCCTTCGAGCGCTGCAGGTGAGGGGAGAACATATACCAATGAAGAGGCTAACGACCTGGTCAACCTGGCCCTGCAGAGGCAATGGCAGGCTTTCCAAGCCTTTCAAATGAGGCTTTCCCCCCCTTCCCCTGGGTGGTGCAACAAGCTTCCCCACACTCATCTTCTTACCTCTGGATAAAGAAACTTATCCAGCTGGTTCCTGAGGAGAACCAACGTGTGTCTGCTGGCTTGGATAGGGTCCTCAAGGCAACTTCCTTGATGGCTGATGCTTCTCTGGCGCAATTTCTTTCTCAGCCAAGTCCATGGCATCGGTCACCTCCGTTAGAAGATCCCTATGGCTCAGAACTTGGCCTGCCGATTTTAAGGCCAAGTCTACATTGATGGCCTATCCCATTCAAGAAGGGAGGTTATTCGGAGAGAAGTTAGACAAAATCCTAGTGGAAACTAGGGATAAAAGACACGTGATTCCTAAGCAACTGAGAAAGGACAATCACCCATCTGGATATCAGTCCTTTCGTGCCCCCAGAACTCCCTTCAGGTACAGGTCAGAGTCCAAAAACGGATCTTGGAGCAACAACAACAACTCCCGACCATTTCGTAAGGGCGGCAGATTCTTTAGACAAGGCCAACAAACCCTATCGGACAAATATGACAAGTTTGCTAAACCTAACTCCCAATGACTCCAGGTCTCTCCTCATAGGGGGAAGACTGCAGGCGTTCACGAACAGGTGGGAACAATCAAACCCCGACAATTGGGTTATGCCAATTGTTTCCAGGGGCTAACTCCTGGAATTTACTACCCCACCTACGGATCACTTCATCCTTTCTCCATTGCCAGCAAAGAGGAAGAAACATCAAAGAATACTTCAGGCCATTCTCCATCTCCAGCAGTTGGCAGCCATAGAGATGGTCCCAACCCAAGAAAGGTTTCAGGGAGTGTATTCCATCTTTTTTACGGTTCCCAAAGCAAACGGGGACTGGAGGGCAATTTTGGATTTGAAATTTGTCAACCGCAGGATCCAAAAGAAGCGTTTTCGAATGGAAACAATGTGATCCATTGTGGAATCCCTCCTCCCGGGAACCTTCATGATGGCGCTGGACCTAAAAGAAGCCTATCTACATATCCTTATCCATCCTATTCACAGGCGATTCCTCCGCTTTACCTATGCCCAGGAACACTATCAGTTCAGGGCACCCTTTTGGGCTTTCCTCAGCGCCCCGAGTCTTCTCCAAGATCCTCAAAACCATCATGGCGACCCTCAGGCAGGAATCTATCCAAGTCCACCCTTACTTGGACGATATCCTGATATTCGCCCAGTCTCGACACCAGTCCCTGGTGGACACCACGAGAGTTGTACAGGTCCTGCAAGAACACGGATACATTCTCATCTTAGGGAAGAGCTCACTGGAACCCTCCCAGAACATCACCCATCTCGGGTGATAAATTCAGTCACGAACATTCTTTCCTTACCTCAGAAAAGGATCCACAAAATAATCACCTTAGCCAAAGCCACAATACTGAACAAAAGATCCAGTTTAAAGGCGCTAGCGAAATTCATGGGTCATATGGTCTCATGCATAAACATCGTCCCATGGGCAAGATTCCACCTTCACCCCCTTCAGTGGATGCTCCGGCCTTTTCAAAGAGACTTCACCCGCAAGACACACAAACTCATCCAAGCGCCATTCTCCGTGAAGTACAGCCTCCAGTGGTGGACCAACCCATCCAATCTGGGCAAGGGTCAGAAGTACATCCACGATGATCTGCTGCAGGTCTTCACGGACGCAAGTCTGGAAGGTTGGGGAGCAACCCTCAACTCCAAAGTAGCACAAGGTCGTTGGTCACCACAGGAAAAGAAGCTCCACATCAACCTCCTGGAGCTTCGGGCGGTACGGCTAGCCTTGCTGACGTTCTCAAAGGACCTTCAACATCATCACGTCCTTGTATGTTCAGACAACATTACCACGAAGGCGTATATCAACAAGCAGGGAGGCACCAGGTCCTCGGCCCTTCACCAGGAGACGTCACTGATTTTCAAGTGGGCACAGACCAGCGTGGAATCGTTAAAGGCAGAACACATCAGAGGAGTCCTGAACACCCAAGCGGACTGGCTAAGCCACCAGACAGTGGAAGAGGGCGAGTGGTCCCTAGACCAGTTGACCTTCCAGGCCATCACGGACAGGTTTGGTCAACCCGCAATAGATCTCTTCGCGTCTGCCACCAACCACAAGACCCCTTGGTTCTTTTCCAGGTACTACCATCCAAGAGCAGAGGGAACGGATGCACTTCTTCTCCCCTGGCCTCAGGGGCTGTTATTCACCTTCCCACCGATTCCAATTCTTCCCAGAGTCCTGCGCAAGATTCAGCAGGAGAGAGCCACAGTTCTTCTAGTGGCCCCCTTTTGGCCACGCAGACCCTGGTTCGCGACACTCCGCAGACTCTCTGTACAGGAGCCCTGGAAGATTCCGACCACTCCAACTATGCTTCAGCAGGGCCTTCTGACCCATCCAAAGCCCCAGTGGTTCTGCTTGACCGCATGGCTCTTGAGCGCTCAAGACTCTTAGCATGCGGGTACTCACAAGAGGTGGTGGGTACCATCCTAGAAGCTTGCAAGCCTTCTACACAATGGATATACACGGCATCCTGGAAGGCCTTCGTTAGGTGGGGACAGAGAAAGAAAGTGAACCCCTTAAATCCAGGAGTTAATAAAATATTGGAATTTCTATAGGAGGATGTAAGGCTGAAGTTATCAGCCTCAACTCTCAAACGACAGATCGCAGCCATCTCCACGGTTGTTCCTTCTGTAGAGGGCGTTCCTACCTCTCAGCACAGGGACATCTCTGCCTTCTTGAAAGGTGTCACACACATACGTCCTCCGACCATCCACTGCTTCCCCACATGGAAGCTGAACCTAGTCTTACAGGCACTCACCTTGGCCCCATTCGAGCCTCTGCGGAAGATACCCCTTCAGTTCCTTCGGATGAAGGTATTGTTTTTAACGGCTATCACTTCGGCCCGCAGAGTCTCGGAGCTCAGAGCCCTTTCAATCCACAAGGGTCTCTGTACGTTCCATAAAGATAAGATTGTCTTAAGGTTGGACCCAGCCTTCCTACCAAAAGTAAATTCCTCATTTCATAGAGCCCAGGACATTTCCCTACCATCATTCTGCACGAAACCGTCCTGCCAGGCCGAAAAATCATGGCACACCCTGGATCTTCGCAGGGCTATCCACATCTACATCGATAGAACAGAAGAGTTCAGGAAATCTGACTCTATGTTCATCAACATTTCCAACCCCAACAAGGGGCTAAGAATGTCGTCCGCCTCCATAAGCTACACTCTGCGTAGGTGCATCATAGAAGCCTACAAGGCCGCTAAGGTCACTCCTCCAGAAGGCATCACCGCTCACTCCCTTCGCAGCTCGGCAACCTCAGCGGCGTTCAACCGACAGGCCCCATTTGACGAAATTTGCCGTGCGGCTACCTGGTCTACTATCAACACGTTCATCAAGCACTACAGAATTAACACCTGGTCATCTGCACAGGCGGCTTTTGGGCGCAGGGTCCTACAACATGTGCTGGAAGAGAACTGACCCACCCAATCTGGGAGCTCTAGAAGGTCCCAATGATAAGATGCCCTTGCCTCGGAGGAGAAGGAAGCCTTGGTACTCACCGTGAAGGCTCTTTCTCTTCTGAGGCGAAGGGCATCTGGCCCACCCGGATGAAATATCTACACACCTGCAGACCAGGACGCACCTCGTTCCATTGGACGAAAGACCAGGAAGTTGATGACGCTCACTCTGCCAACAACTCGTTCACCAACACTCCGTCAGTGCTGATGGATCCGTAGTTCTCAAGTTTCCGCTCGTTTGGCGGTCCAGTTACCATTTAACCCTCCGGGGTCATTTAGGTTCACTGTTCAATGTTTTTAAACACTCCTGTTTCCTTCCTTACATGTGTACTGTTCTCAGTCTTGTTTAGCAGTTCTCTAGGAGCTAGGCAAGCCAGTAACTGAGGATAGTGGGCGGTCTTTCCACCAAGGAGACAGGAAGTTCTGTTTGGTCCTGCCTCCTGGGAGCAGCGGGAAAACACCCAATGATAAGATGCCCTTCGCCTCGGAAGAGAAAGAACCTTCACGGTGAGTACCAAGGCTTCCTTCTCTACCTTTAAGGAGTCTCAAAGGGGTTTACAATCACCTTCCCTTCCCCTCCCCACAATAGGCACTTTGTGAGGTACAGTGAAGGGAAAAAAGTATTTGATCCCCTGCTGAATTTGCCCATTTGCCCTCTGACGAAGAAATGAACAGTCCGTAATTTTAATGGTAGGTTTATTGTAGCTGTGAGAGACAGAATAACAACAGGAAAACCCCCAGAAACCCAGAAGACAAAAGTCAGAGATTGATGTGTATTATAATGAGTGAAATAAGTATTTGATCCCTTATCAGCCAGATTAGGGTAAGGGTTAGGGTTCTGCTGTCAACAGAAGCAATCAATCCATCAGATTCCAAACTAGCCACCATGACCAAGACCAAAGAGCTGTCCAAGAATGTCAGGGACAAGATTGTAGACCTGCACAAGGCTGGACTGGGCTACAAGACTATTGCCAAGCAGCTTGGTGAGAAGGTGACAACCCTAACTGTCAACCTCCTTCGGTCTGGGGCTCCCTGCAAGATCTCATCTTGTGGAGTTACAATGATCATGAGAACGGTGATGAAGCAGCCCAGAACTACACGGGGGGAACTTGTCAATGATCTCAGGGCAGCTGGGACCATAGTCACCATGAAAACAGTTGGTAACACACTACGCCGTGAAGGACTGAGATCTTGCAGAGCCCTCAAGGTCCCCTTGCTCAAGACAGCACATGTACAGGCCCGTCTGCAGTTTGCCAATGCACATCTGAATGACCCAGAGGAGAACTGGGTGAAAGTGTTGTGGTCAGATGAGACCAAAATTGAGCTTTTTGCCATCAACTCAACTCACCGTGTTTGGAGGAGGAGGAACGCTGCCTACGACCCCAAGAACACCATCCCCACCATCCAACATGGATGGGGACATATTATGCTTTGGGGGTGTTTTTCTGCTAAGGGGACAGGACACCTTCACCGCATCGAAGGGACGATGGACGGGACCATGTATTGTCAAATCTTGGGTGAGCACCTCCTTCCCTCAGCCAGGGCATTGAAAATGGGTCGAGGATGGGTATTCCAGCATGACAATGACCCAAAACACACGGCCAAGGCAACAAAGGAGTGGCTCAAGAAGAAGCACATTAAGGTCCTGGAGTGGCCTAGCCAGTCTCCAGACCTTAATCCCATTGAAAATCTGTGGAGGGAGCTGAAGGTTCGAGTAGCTACACATCAGCCTCGAAATCTTACTGACTTGGAGAGGATCTGCAAAGAGGAGTGGGGCAAAATACCTCCTGAGATGTGTGCAAACCTGGTGGCCACCTACAAGAAACGTCTGACCTCTGTAATTGCCAACAAGGGTTTTGCTACCAAGTACTAAGTCATCTTTTGCAAAGGGATCAAATACTTATTTCACTCATTATAATGCACATCAATCTCTGACTTTTGTCTTCTGGGTTTCTGGGGTTTTTCCTGTTGTTATTCTGTCTCTCTCAACTACAATAGACCTACCGTTAAAATTATGGACTGGTCATTTCTTCGTCAGAGGGCAAACGGGCAAATTCAGCAGGGGATCAAATACTTTTTCCCCTCACTGTAGGTGGGGTTGAGAGAGTTCAGAGAGAACTGTAACTAGCCTAAAGTCACCCAGCTGGCTTAATGTGTAGGAGTGGGGAAACCATTCAGGTTCACCAGATTAAAGCCCGCCACTCATGTGGAGGAGTGGGGAATCAAACCCGGTTCTCCAGATCAGAGTCCCTCTCTTTCCTTTCCTTTTATCCCTTAGAAGCTCCTTGATCAATTGATCTTGAGCAGCATATATCTAGTGTTGGAGGGATATAAGGACTGAAACAAATCTTGCCACTGACAGTGTAGCCTTGGGGTCCCTATCATTTAGTAAAAAAGGCATTATGTCAGTCACAGAGGCATTGGATTTGTATATTAAAAGGGGGGAAATATAGTGCGATCGAAGTTCCTCGTAAAAGTGGCATTCCAAAAGGGCATGGGGAGTCCCTCTCTTAACCACTATACCATGCTGGCTCTGATGAGCTGTGATATATTCTGCCATTCTTGTGAGTGGCACAAGTCATTAACAGGTTATATCTGGAATTTGTTCGTTTTGCAGCCAATAGTAAGTTTAAAATAAGTTTTATAGTTCTTAACTGTATGTTGTAACAGTCATATTCTCTCTGCTGTCCCACCACAGACAGTAATCCTCTCCAGCAGTTTTATATGTTTCATCAATAATCAGTGTGAGGAACTGAATATTTGTTTCAATCTAGCCAGCATTTATATGCCACTAACAGTATTCTAAAATGGTATCTCTCATTCATAGCAGTAGCATGGACAGGATCCCATTAAGAAATCTCTGTTCGTTTCCTGTAGGTGTATATCATTATTCAAATACAAGCAACAGGTCCTACCAAATGATGTCTGAAAATTCCAGTCAAAAGCAACTTCAAGATGTTGTGGTCCCGGCCCTGTTCAGAATAGGCTTCTGTGTCCTCCGTTTGAGATGTTTAAGGATTAAGGCCTGTGTTACGGGAGGAAACTGCAAGGATGATAAACCAGTTGCAATTTTATGCTTTCAATTCCAAAAGGCGGATCATGGGAGAAAACCCATGGTCCTAGTGGAGAGTGTATCCATTCGCATGCTGCCCCAGTCATCCTCTGACTGGGGTCAGGAGCCCTGTGTGATATTGTTTCACTTCTGTGATACTTTGAACCCTGCAGTAATTCTGTCTGGGAGAAAATTCAGCTTTGTTTTCTTTTCCAGTCGACCCTATACCAACAAAGTTATCACATTATGGTACCGTCCTCCTGAACTGTTGCTTGGAGAGGAACGATACACTCCTGCAATTGATGTCTGGAGCTGCGGGTAAGACTTTTGATTCGAAGAGGAGGCTGTGAAACAAAGTAAGCTGTGTAAGAGCAAGCTCTGATGATGAAACGGCTGCATATTCTTTTCCAGGTGCATACTAGGAGAACTGTTCACTAAAAAGCCAATATTTCAAGCAAATCAGGAACTTGCTCAGCTGGAACTGATAAGGTCAGTTGTGTTGCCTAATTGATTCTCTGAAAAGCTTCCATTTTAAGCAAATAGTCACCAACTTTTTATCCCATGGTGCTTTTGAGAGGACTGAAGGTTGGCGTTTTTGAGAACTGGAGACTGAATTCCTGTGAAGTCCCTCAATGCAGTTAGTGGAGCCAGCTTGCTTTGTATCTTGAAGTCATTTTATAGTGAGGGGAATATGCCCTATACATGCCCTTCATCATAGAATCATAGAGTTGGAAGGGGCCATACAGGCCATCTAGTCCAACTCCCTGCTTAATGCAGGATCAGCCTAGAGCATCCCTGACAAGTGTTTGTCCAGCCTCTGCTTAAAGACTGCCAGTGAGTGGGAGCTCACCACCTCTCTAGGTAGCTGATTCCACTGTCAAACAACTTACTGTAAAAAAAATTACCCAAATATCCAGCCAGTACCTTTCTGCCCTCAATTTAAACCCATTATTGTGAGTCCTATCCTCTGCTGCCAACAGGAACAGCTCCCTGCCCTCCTCTTAGTGACAGCCTTTCAGATATTTAAAGAGAGCAATCATGTCCCCCCTAAACCTCCTCCAGACTAAACATTCCCAACTCCCTCAGCCTTTCCTCATAGGGCTTTATCTTCAGGCCCCTGTTCATCCTTGTCGCTCTCCTCTGCACCTGCTCGATTCTGTCCACATTCTTTTTGAAGTGAAGCCCCCAGAACTGCACACAGTACTCTAGGTGCAGCCTGACCAATGCTGTGTACAGCAGAACAATGACATCTTGAGATTTTGATGTTATGCCTCTGTTGATGCACCCCAAGATTGCATTAGGGTTTTTTTAATCACTGCATTACACTGGCTGCTCGTATTTAACTTAAGGTCCACCCATACCCCAAGATCTTGCTCATACACACTGCTACCCAGAAGTGTATCCCCCATCCAGTATGCATGTCCCTCATTTGTGTTATCCAGATGTAGAACTCGGCATTTATCCATGCTGAATTGCACCTTGTTCACAGCCGCCCACTTTTCCAGTGTGTTCAGATCTCGTTGAATTCCATCATCTCTAGCCTAGAAAGTATATAGCGGATGCATGCAGATAATACAAACATACCAGCAGATAATGTTTCAAAATAAGGAAACTCTTACAGACAGAGGCTGCTCTTTATGTTACTGGTCTTGGGCTTCTTGTACAGAAGAACGGATAATTTTCCCCTCACAGAACAATAAATGTGTTGTAAGAGAGACCCATTACAATTTTTCAAGCTTAAGTGTAGTAGTTTTTTGCATTTTAGCAGCAGTGACTTCTCTTTCAACAACAGTTTGCATTAGGCCTCTCTCCAGGTTGCATGAAATCTGAATCTAGGCTCAAGGGCAATGTTTGTATTAAAAAATATTCTGGAAAATTCACATTGGTGTGTAAGAGGGCAATTTCCCTGTTGCTTCTTTAGGTAAAGGTAGCCCCTGTGCAAGCACCAGGTCATTACTGACCCATGGGGTATGGTCACATCATGATGTTACTCAGCAGACTCTGTCTAGGGGTGGCTTGCCGTTGCCTTCCCCAGTCATCTACGCTTTGCCCTCAGCAAGCTTCTTTAGAGTGAATTAAAATCAGAATGTACTAATTTTAGTTATAACCATTAGATGGCAGCAGAGTATTAAAAACGTATTGGTTTTTCTGTGTGAGTTGTCTGGCTCAAAACAGCTTATTCCCCTCCCCCCCAATTAAAAACAGAAAGTGTCTACACTATTAGCCAGCATTGATTTTAATAATTTAATTAATGTGTCAGTAGGTACCTAAACCACCTTAAATGTTTACTGTAGTTATATTAATTTTAGTGCATCTCTTTAGTGCCAAAAAAAGAAACCAAGTTAGAGAAGAATGGGAAGACTTGAGCTTTCAGTTTATCTCAATGTAGGTTTCCTTTGGTACAGTAGATCGGCCTGTTGCTCTTTAGGTCTTTTCTTCTTCTAGCTCAAAAGGCATCATAGATTAAAGAAGGTTTAGATCAGATTGTATTAAAATATCTGTTTACACTGATTGAAACCTGCTCCCTTGGACATAATGCTTACTGGTGATGGCTTCCAACTTGGAAGGCTTTAAGAGGGCAGTTCATGGAGGATAGGGCTATTCATGGCTACTAGTCAAAATGAATACCAGTCATGATGCATACCTATTCTCTACAGTATTAGAGGAGCATGCCTATTATATTAGGTGCTGTGGAACACAGGCAGGATGCTGCTGCAGTCTTCTTGTTTGTGGGCTTCCTGGAGGCACCTGGTTGGCCACTGTGTGAACAGATTATTGGACTTTATGGGTCTTGGTCTGATCCAGCATGGCTTTTCCTTATGTTCTTATGTTCAGCATGCCTAGTGTTAAATACAGAGTAAGAAAACCACACGTAGAAGCACCGTCATATTCTCAGTGTGTTACTAGAACTATGCAGAACTCTGAGTTTAGCAGAAAACCTCGATGTAGATGATTACTCTCTATGGGAAACAATCACCTGATTGCCACTTTGATCTTTTGGGCTTTGTCAAGTTCTCCTTTCCTTCAGCATGTTCAGATTTTAAATCAGAAGAAAAGATGCTTCTCACTTGGATGTCAGTCTTATCAGGCCAAAATCAAAATCGATTCCTGCTCACTGGATAGTCCTGTCATCTTAATTGGGTCTTTGTTTTACGTTTCTCCCCTAATCACCTTGCCTATGATTACCCTGAATTAAATTAAGGGACACAGTAATCATTAAATGTTTGTTTGAATCTTAAGCCTTTGGGATTCCCTGAACTATCAAATCAGGCAAATCCAACATTAATGGAAAGTGACACTTTCTCTGTTTTTATGAGGCCACCCACCAAAACTGTTGCACTGTTGCTGGTTTGACAAGTCTGTTATGTTTTTGAGCTAATGCTATCTGGTGTCTGTTTAGCTGCATACATTCATTGATTGACTTTGGTGTTTTTCATACAGCCGCATCTGTGGGAGTCCCTGTCCTGCAGTATGGCCTGATGTGATAAAATTGGCATATTTCAACACCATGAAACCAAAGAAGCAGTACCGTCGACGGCTGAGAGAAGAATTTGCTTTGTAAGGAGGGAGCTATTTAATTTGTGGTGTTTGTTCTGTTTGGGGCTTTATTCCCAAGGTTGACTCCTGGATCCCATGTGAAAATGTGGCTCATAATGTTCTGTTGGTGTATCTGCAGATAACAAGGTTCATGGTTGGGCATGTATCCCTTAATGTATGTTGTCTGTTTTCTCCTAAAGACAGGCATCCTAAATGATGTCACAGGCCCTTCTTGCATGACTCAAATCAAAAACGTTCTACTTTTATTCAGTTGTTTTGAGACTGCCTTCTGAAGCAATGTTACAGTGTATAGGCCAGGGCTGCTGGGGTTGCTTCTCACACAGCTGTCTTTGAAGCCAGGCCTTCAGCCACTGCATGAGAGCGCTTGACCAGCCTACAGGTAACCTGCGCTCAAGCAAGGCTAGCTAGTTTAGATGAGATGCTGGGCTCTTGGATGGCCACAACTGCCAATTTTTGGACCTTAGCCTGGCATGTCTGGGAGGAGGTTGGCCTACAACTGCCTCCCTGATGTTCTGTGTGTGCTGGAGCATTCAGACGCATCAGCCTTTATGTGGAGTCTGATTGATGTAGTCTGGAGGAAGCTTTGTTACGTTTTCTACTGGTTGTGCAAAGATGGCCATATTTTATTTTTAACTTGGTTTTCCAAACATAACTCGTAACACTGGAATTTGCTATCATTTTTTAACTTGGTTTATGCTTATGTGGAGATGGGAATATCGAGTCTCTTGAGCATATCTTTTTTGATTGTAAGATCTATAGTCATATTAGGGAAACTCTGATTACCCCCATAATTTCCCGCCATCCCGGTAAAAATAGGACTCTTCTCTAAGTTATGCTAGCAGATAAGAATAGAGGTCACTTTCAAAGTCGCCAAGTTTGGATGGATAGCCTATTAGTCTAGGAAAATTTGGTTAAGCCATATATAGGCTATTTAGTTATAATTTTTATAAAGATATTGTATAATTCTGTGAATTTTATAATTTTAAAATGTTTCTTTGATACTGGAAGTCTGAATTATTATATGGATTGTATTTTATAGGTCTTAGACTGCATTAAATAAATAAAAGGGTGTTGATAATACATAAAAACAAGTTTAAAAATACAGCATGTCTTCATGGCTTCACTTTCTTCATCCTCTTGACAGTATCCCATCAGCTGCCCTTGACCTCTTTGATTACATGCTCGCTCTGGACCCCAGCAAGCGCTGCACAGCTGAACAGGCTCTTCAGTGTGAATTTCTTCGAGACGTGGACCCTTCCAAGATGCCTCCACCAGAGTAAGTATCCTCTCTTGAGTTCCTCCATTACAAAAGGTTGCAATGCCTTGCCAGCACAGCTGATCAGTGGAACCTCAGTGTGTTATATAGCTGCTGGGCAAGTATATTGGTTAACTTCCTAACATTCCTTCTAAGTTTAATGGTCCTTATGCCAGTAAAGAGGGTAGTCCCATAACATATAGAAAAGAAACACATCTCAAATTGCAGGAAGAATTCACCCTGATTTTAATGTTAGTGCACTAGCAAATAAATGTTAGGCGGAGGTATACAGGTAACGGTGCTAGGAAAGGGTCCAGTCATGCTAGTGTAAAATTATAATATGATACTTACAGTTTTGCAGATAGGAAAAGATGCTTAGTAACTTGAGTGTATGTCTCAAATACTTGTGGATGTTCTGATGCAGCTTGCTGAATATAATGTATGCAAAGTCTGTGCTTGCTCATTAAAGCGTGGTGCTAATGGGATTCTTGTTTTAAAGGCTGCCTAGCCTAGTATCAAAATATTATAGCTTCAGTGCACATTTGAAATAGGTCCAGTAGCACAGCTGACAAACAAAATATCACTGGCACTGCTTGTTACACAACTTTACTGTCCCATAAGTTTCTCTTCAGAGCGTCCTTCTTGGCACCTGAGCATCTTTGTAAACAAATTAAGGACTCATTCTTAGTTGTAAGGTGAGAATGTACCTCAAAATGTTTTTCCTGCATGTTATGGAGAGAATTAAGTGAAAAAGATGGTACATGTGCCATACAAGGCTCTCTTCTGCAAGATAATTTTCATTGTCTGAGGTAATGTAATGTATCCCAATGCAAAGAGAGAACTGGCAAAATCATGGAATGTTGATCAGAGGGATCACGTGATTTTGGATTATCAAATAAAGAGACTAAGGATCAGCAGAGGTTGCCACTGGTACCCCCTAGACTGTTGGCTCTGTTTGAAGGTGGAATGTCTTCCCTGTTGCAGTTCCAATTTCTGTAGTGGCAATAATGCCAGAAAGTTGCAATCTTTTAACGAAGAGAAAGATAGTAGAAGTCAAGTGCTGTAAACTCGAGAGTGCATTTTTGTTTTGGTCATGGAGTTTAGCCAAATCCAGGATATTATGGAACTCTGTGGAATAATAAATGTTTTCATTACAGCCTCCCATTGTGGCAGGATTGTCATGAGTTGTGGAGTAAGAAGCGCAGAAGGCAGAAGCAGATGGGTATGACCGATGATGCCACTAAAATCCCAAGAAAGGATTTGTCCTTAGGCATGGACGACAGCAGAACCAACACCCCTCAGGGCATGCAGACCTCTTCTCAGCTGAAAATGCCAGGCAATTCTAACATGGCACTTGGTCAGTAGTTCTCATTTTTCTTAATTGCATACTCCATTGCCAAGTATATTTCTGGGATTATGATTTAGTTTGGCTTTCTTGGGGGTAAGTAAATACAGTCTGTTAGCTGCACTGTATGTATGTATGATACTGCTATGTGTGGGCATATTCCATTAAATTCAGATGCTTTTTTTTTTAAGGACTGGCACATTTGTGAAGATCAAATCTGCTTATCCCCAGATATTTTTGTGACTTTGTCCAGTGTAAATAAATTACTGCTGCTGGGTCTGAGTCACTATTAAGTTTTTGTTGTTCAATCATAACTGCACCTATGTGCCTTGGAGCTGAAAATGTTGTCCTTATCTTTATCAATAATGTAGTATTCACAAAAGATTTACTGGAAAAAAATCTTGTATGTTTTGCTGCTTTTTCCAGCTTTGAAACTTACCCTAATTTCAGAAATGTACAGCTTATTAATTGTTTAGCCACAAAAATGTTACTCTAATCAATCATTTTGCTGAGAATTGTGTTGGAGCTTCTGTCAGGCACGGTTCTGTTTTGCGAGGAGAAATAAAAGGGCTGCACCAGTCACAGGAGGTAAAAAATAAGGCCAAGGCCAATGGTGCAAAATAGGTAAAAATATATTGTATTACTCAGATAGAAATTTCTTATGTGTTTCTCCCAAGAGGTGAAACTTATACTCTACTTTGAAGGACCACTGCGAAAACTTCAGATTCCCCTAAGAAGCCTCTTGGGCGAAACGCATTGGAAATTTCTATCTGAGTAATAAAAAATATTTTTACCTATTTTGCACCATGGTTCTGTTTTGACCAGAGTTTTAACTGGTTTCAGATAATTTTCAGTACTTTTAACTGGGTACACTTTTGTTTCAAATGTCTTGGGTATCCACGTTTTCTTCTCATTAAAAATTTATTTTCATTTAGAATATGCAAGCGACCACTTAGAAACCTCTGCTGCTTTCATACCTGGCTTTTCCGTTCCAAAAGCCATTTCTTTTTTAGTACTTGAGGTTAGGAATGTGTGCTTGGCAGATGGTTACCCCTAGACCAGAAAATATTAGAGGAGGTTTTCTAAGTATTAAAGTTATAATCCATTTGAATGTGGTGGTCCTTTTTAATCTGTGGACCTACATAGGTATAATTAATTTCCATAGTATTGGGTCATTTTGCTCAGTTATATGTAAAGACCTTTTTCCAAGCGCAGTTTGCAAAAATACTTTTCTCCTATTGCCAAAAGTGTCTGTGTGTGCTAGTAAGGCAATCAAGGCACCTCAAGGTAAGTTAAGTGTTTGCTTTGAGCCTTAAGTAGGAGCATACTAAACACTTCTTTGTTTGCCTTTAGCGAAAGGAGGCAGCGGACAGCCACTAAATCAAAATGAAGTAGCTCTTCTCCTAAACCTGCTTCAGTCTAAAACCAGTGTTAACATGGCACAGTTTGCTCAAGTACTGAACATTAAGGTGAATCCGGAGGCCGAGCAACAGCTGAATAAAATAAGCCTTCCGGTTGGCATTTTGGAAGGAGGAGAAAAACAGCCGGAACAACAGCAGCCACAGCCGGCCCCCCAGCCTCCTTCCCCAGAGCAGGAGCCTGTAAAACCACCTCCGGCCCCTCCGCCTCCCACGCAACCCACTCCACTGGCCCAAGCAAAGGTTGACACCGAGGTCACGCAGGCAGCCGTGCAGAGTGCCTTTGCGGTTTTGTTATCTCAGTTATTAAAGTCTCAGCAAGCCAAGCAAAAAGAAAATGCGCTGGAAGAAAAAGAGAATGGGTCAGGAAACGAAATGGCATTACATCCCAGGCAGCCTCCAGAGCCAAGTACACCTGCATCGGCCAACTGGGAAATTGCGGAATCTCCAGCATCCATTTATCCCCATCTTATCAAATCATTATACGGATGTGCAGGTATGATGGTCTTTAGTGCTGGAAAATTTGCACGACTTGAGAATTTCTTTCCTTTTTGTTTCTGCTGCTGCTTTTAAAGCTAGATGCACCTAATGGTGTAAGCTTGACAAGCTAGGGCTAAGATCCAAGTAGCTAATTAAGGCCAGCTCTCACAGAGGGATTTTTAAAATTTTTTGAACCCCGTGTTATATCGCGAGCCAATTTGGAGAGTGTCCCCACTTTCACAAAATGCTTGGAAGGCAGCACAGGTGGCCAAAACAAACACTCTTCCCCAATCTATATTGAAAGAAACCTTAGGCATGGGGGTCTAGTTGAACACACTATCAGATCTCAGCCATATTGTATAATTTCTTATTGTTCTAGTCAAATAGCATGCATATTCTGATGAATGGCAGGGTGTCCAAATATTTGCAAAGAACAAGGCCTTGGAAAGAGATACCTAATTTTAATTTTGGGAAACGTTTTGGGTGCAGCTTTCCCTGCTACAGTAATTTGAGAAGATTGTTATCACTGGTACTGCCAATAATGTACGACAGGCTACCCCAATTACGTATCCGCGAGGTTGATCATCATGGCCACTGTTATGACGTAGTGTTTGTAGTCTGACTTCCTGGTTACACCTCTCACTCTGATGCCTTTTAAAATTCCTGTAGGACAAGATGAGTTAGTCAGGCAGCCTGAGATGAGGCCTCAAACACCAGAAGAACGGCCTCGTATCTTGCCCCCAGACCAGCGACCCCCTGAGCCACCAGAACCCCCGCCTGTCACGGAAGAAGACCTTGATTATCGGACAGCAAACCAACATTTGTCTGCTGTTAGTGGCTCTTCAGGGATGGATCCTCACGCTGGAGTAAAAGCAGCTCTTCTACAGCTGCTGGCTCATCATCAGGCTCAAACAACAACTGAGGAGCCAGCATCCTCTACTGTGGATTTCCAACCAAGAGACTCCTTTATGGCAGCTCCAGACTACAAGGATAGCTTTGTATCGTCTACGTTCTCTTCTGCGCACTACAGTAGTAGTGATGGAATAGGAAGTGGATCGTCTGGGGCACTCGAAAGGGGGAATTTTGTTGGAAACTCAGAGGTTCAACCCTTGGAGAACTACAACACCGCTTCATCTCACTCTAGTGGTGGCCCTCCACCTCCTGCCTTCTCGGAACCGTTTCATAGCTCAGTAACTGGTTATGGAGACATTTACCTCAACACTGGTCCCATGCTATTTAGTGGTGATAAGGACCATAGATTTGAATATAGCCATGGCCCTATCGCAGTTCTGGGTAACAGTGGCGACAATTCTGCCGGGTCAGAAAGTACTCATTCTTTGTCCGCAAAGATGCAGAACTATAGCTATGGAAGTAATTTACAAGAGCCCCCTGGCAGTGTCAGCCACCTGCATGGACAAACTTGGACTTCTCCCGTCCAAGGGCCTGGCTATTCACAAGGATATAGGGGACATATCGGCACACCGACAGTCAGAGGTCGAGGCAGAGGGTTGCCCTATTGAGCGTCTGTTTTGTTTTTCTCCCCCTTCCCCCTCAGGCACATCGTTTTTACCTGGAAAGACTTTGCAGCTGTGATTTCAAAGCAGCATCCAGCAGACTTGAATAATGTTAATTCAACAGCTTTATTTTTATGTGGGAAAGGGTCTTGCGTACAATAGGAAACTTGCTTACAATTCATGCTGTTCGGAGAAACCGGATAATTGATTGTACATCTTTGCAAATTCTAGCTATAAATTTTATATTTTGGCAGTTTTAAGTCAATGCTAAATTTAGGGACATCAGCTTTTTATGGCACTCTTGTCAGTTCTGAACTATGCACACAACTTGTGCTTTTTTTTGTAAGTTTGGACCAACTTTTATGTAAAGATTTTACAACAATCAAAGCAGGGCACTGATTTATTTGGTATTTCTTTTTACAAAACTACCTTTACTCAAAAAAAAAAAAAGTCACTGTCAGTCTTTGCACTGCTTTCAGTGTTATCTGTGGAAGGTGTTCTTTGTGCTCATTTCAGACAATAAAACACAGTCTCTCTTGATACAACAGTTTTATATATATATTGGCATTGATTTGATTTACTTCAAAAGTCGGTCATTCATCTAGTGAATTATCCTGTCCATCTTCCCAGTGTTTGTATAGAAACTGTTTTACTTGAATGGTAAGTGCCTTAACAATGTAAGCTTAAGGTCTGAAAAACATTTCATTAAATTAAAAAAAAAAGCTGTTTAAAAGGTACTTTGTAGTTTAATACAAAGATGTAATATTTACACTTCGTTGATAGTAATATATGGACGGGATAGATGGCATTTTTATGGATTCTCACATGCCGCTGTTTTAGGTGAGTCCAGTTAAGAAACACTTAGCTTTCTCTTTCCTCAAATGACCTTCCCTTACTAAATCGACAATGGTGGACAATAAAGAAAGGTAGGTTTCCTTAAATTTTCTGTATGAGCTTGTTCAAATTACTTTACCAAATAAAATTTAGTGTCCTGTTTTATTCAGTCTTATTATTTAAAAACGAGCAGCATTTTGTTACACATCAAGTTACAATAACTAGTTTTGTGTTTGAAAACTGCTATTTTCCAAATAATGTAACTAAAGTTACATAACCAGCATCTATTGGAACAGAAGCAAAAACAGCAGTTAAATTTTTGGAAACTGGGACTGTGCCAACCAATTCTGTATTAAATTATTCCTCTGATAACTTGCAACTTGATTTGGATGTTTTGGAACAATTCCATCATATGTTCAACCTTAAAAGCAAAAATGGTCCCGGAAAGTATCACTGTGGCTCTAAAGATAATGCTCTCCGGCATTATAAACTTGTTTTGTGAGAATGTCTTGCGTGCAGAGTTTAGGGCACTGGGTATGTTTTCCATGTACTGAAATGTTTTTAAATGCCCATATTGGAAAAAGTTTCCCAACTGATTATCCAGTTGACAAGCTAGTGCATATGTAGCTATTTTTAAAACATGTAACGTTTCTATTAACTAAATCACAACTGTAGTCTTGTTGGCGGTGACTTGACTCTTACAAAAGCGAGCCTAACATTGTCTGCTTTAAATTCTTCACTCTGATTCCAGTGAATATTGCCTTGTAGGGTATCAGTTCTGTTGAAGCTTCCCTGTAAATGACATTATGTCATCCTCAGTATCATTTAGAGAATCCTGACAAAATAAAAGCCGCTGAACTGGAAGAAAATGTTATCTGAACAGCTTGTGTTGGCATTTCATATCTTTTGTTTTGTAATCTTCCTGTGTAAAATACAGTTAAGACACACTTGAGAGAGCAACATCAACTTGTAGCTCTTTGCTAAAATTAAAACTTAAAAAAAAAATCAGGGGAAAAAACAAAGAATATGGCCTGCATCCAAAGCGTGTGCTTCTATCCTGCAGCTCTCCTGGCTTTTTTTGGAATGCAGTTTTGTGCTGCACTGGAGGCGCCTTCAGATGGTTTCCTGACCTATGGTGAGTTGGCCTGAGGTACAAAGGCTGGTGGGATGGGGCATTTCAGAGTACATGCAAATCCTCTGCTTTTAGTTTTTTGACTCCTTCAATTGTAGAACATGCAGAGTCAAAAGGGAATTCTATATCCAGCGGCTGAACCAAGCAGTTTTACTCTTAAAGGGCTATATAAAGAGTCCAAGGGTCTTCTAAGTGGTGATATCAGGTCTTTTGAATGTTCTTTCTCAGATCTGAAGGAGACTCAGCAAGGTTACCTCTGAATTCAGCAGCATAGATGGAGAGTGATGCTCTTGGTCCTTATTATTGTTGGAATTAAGAGTAATGGCCTCACTGTTAAAACAAACCAGCTATTGAAACGTCTTTTCATACAGTGATTCTGAAAACCTCTGCTTCAAAATCTGGTCTAATGCATACTTTAATGTCCTTAGAAGTGTCTTTCAGAAAGCAGGTAAGTGAAATGGTAAGTATTCTAGATGTCCATGAGCACCTTAAATATATTAGTTAGAATTAAACCCTTTAGCTGTGAAATTAATTTGAACTCAAGAATGTAAGTTTGCAACAGCTTGGAAAAACACATTGCTGACATGCAAATTAGGGTCTGTTATGGCTGTGTGCTCTTCCTGTCAATGCGGGTTTCACAGTGGGGTTTTGATAGTTATAAATCTGCTGATAAGACCTGAAGTTGCTTCATCCCTTCATCGGGTTGGATTCACTAGCTCTCTTCCAAGTAAGAAATCTGTTGGGAGAATAAGCTCGGTCCACTGTTAAAACTCAGCAGAAGGGAACACTCTGGATCTAATCCATAGTCAATTAAAGCCATGAAGCGATACTAATTATTTATAGTTCCAATACTTAACCCAAGACTCAGAGTAATACAATTAAGAAATTGTTTACATCTCTGCTAGTCAAACACTTGACCCAGACTCAAGTCTCTCTGCAGCTTGCTTTGAACAGAGCTTCAATGGCTGCTTTGTCCATTTCAAAATCTTTTTGGCTCAGGATCTTTATTATAAAGGCTATATTGCTAGCAGTAATAAGATGCTATATATAACATCAGCCAAAGAAAATTAAAACTAACATGGGGGAAACTGAACAAGATGGTTTTTATATATATGCCAATGCTTTAAACTAGTGTGTATCTTTTAAAAAGCAGATGTTACATTCTTATGAATGCAAGTTTCACATGTATCCTCCCTTCAATAGATGCAAAAGTCTGAATTGGGAAATTGTTCTTGTCTCAATGCAAAGACTAGCTTTCTTGTTGAAACACTAGATGCGGGTTGGTGACAGAAGCTATTTGTAGGCAGTCACTGAATCTGGCTTAATACGACACCAGCATAGCTCATTTTTTTGCAAAACTGACTTTGAAGTTTTGACTGTATAGATGTAATGAGCGTACTGGTATATAAAATATTGTAAGGACTTAAAACCTTTTAGCATAGTTTCCCCTTAATTGGAGACACTAAAAGAAGTTAATATTTTTAAGCAAGGTCTTGCATGTTTTATAATGACTGTAAACTATTTGAACCTTTATTAATGAATCACAACCTTTTTTTGTGTCACAATTGCAGGTAATCAAAGAAGGCAATCCAACAAGGCAAGTTTTAGTGGAAATGTGCATCGTAGAATGGGAGATTTCTGTATGTGCACAGCCCCCCCCCCAAGTCTTTCATTTCTAAAGTGATATATATATATATACACACACAGTGCAATCCTCAGCAGAGTTACTTCAGTGGGTTTAGTCTGGAGTAACTGCAAAGGGTAAGACTTGACCAACATAGGCTTGTGGAAGTTTTTTGGATTTCTTTCAGATCCCCTATCCCAAATGGGACTGCTACCATTTTAATACTACCTGGATGGTAATATTAATATGGATATTAAACTAGAGTAATGTTGTCTACAGGCCCAAAGTATTTTAAGTAAACAATCTTGTCATCTTGAATTACAGAAGCATCATATTGAAGCCTGCACATTCTCCCTGGCGAATAATGCACAGAGAAATGGCTCAAAAATGTTGTCCTCCTTGGTCATTAGTAAATGGTACCCCTAGAGTGGACTCACTGTTTTCTTTTTGTTAAAGACACCTGGGGCATGAAACTCAAAATTATGTTTTGCCATGGTGGTACTATTTTGTCCCAACCTATGTAACGTAGGGTAACAGAAGTCCTTTAAATTCTTGTAAAACAGCTAATCCAGGGAAGCATTAAAGTATTGGAGTTAGCTGTCCAAACAATTTGGCAACACTGGAAAACATTTACCTTACGCTTAACAGACACGCTTACTTGAGGAAGACAAACAATCCCTCAAATACCAAAGAAGGTAGTCATGATTAATTTTGAAACAGGTATGAAAATTGCAACAGATGCTGCGTTCTCCCATTACAAGTAGATATTGTTTGATATTTTACTACCCCCAAACACACTGGAATTTGGCTTAGGATAGTAAACATACCTTTAATGCAATCTGTTATAATTTTTCACACTTCTGTTTAAAAGCCCTTTAAACCAGCAACTACCGTATATACCCGTGTATAAGCCGAGGTGCCTAATTTCTCCCCAAAAATGGGGAAAAATTAGGCACCCCCGTATAAGCCGAGGGTCGGCTTATAACCCCTCCCCCTCCCCCCCCGCAAACTTACCTGGGCTCCCAGCAGCAAGTGGCGCGGGTCTGGCGGTGGCAGCGGCGCGGCCCAGCGGGGGCAGCCTCCCTGCAGTTGCAGGGGGCCTCCCCGGCCGGCGAGAAGCGGTGGCCCGGTGCGGCCGGGGGCAGCCTCCCTGCAGCCGCAGGGGGCCTCCCCGGCCGGCGAGAAGCGGCTGCGCGGCCCGGCGCAGCCTCCCTGCAGCTGCAGGAGGCCGCCCCAGGCCGGTCTCGGCAACAGGAAGCGGCGCGGGCCCAGCAGCGGCGGCGACAGTAAGTTCCCCCCTCCCTCCTCCCCTACCCTACCGTATTGACCCGTGTATAAGCCGAGTTCGGCTTTTTCAGCCCTTTTTTGGGGCTGAAAAACTCGGCTTATACGCGAGTATATACGGTATTCTTCCATTTATTTTTATTCAAGTATATGTCTTGTACAGTAGTAGAAAATTGGTTTAGATAATAGTGGGATGTTGTGCAGATGTCCTCAATCTTAGCATGAATAACTTAAGTTTCTGCAATCTGAAAGGTAGGAAAAAATAAAATCTGTTTCTATTCAGATAGGTCCTATTATGTGTGTAACAGCATATATAGATATCAAGTTGAACTTTATAACACTGAAATTGGGGAACTCTTCAATAGTGTCTCATGCACATTATAGTGGACAAAATTAGTGTGGGTATGCAGCATACAAAAGAACTAATCTGATGCCGAATATTGTGCTAGAAGTCCTCAATAACACATTCTTGGAGAATAAAACTTTTGTCTGATAAAAACATTTCATTAATCCCCAGCAAATATTTGATTTTTTTTTTCAGTGCTCCCCCAAATTTCCAATTTTTCTGTCAGGAAAACCAAAGTTGTGTTTTTCCAGAGCCTTCATATAGCCATAACAGACTCTGCAGGAATTTATTTCTTAAAAGCATTTATTAGATGCCTTTCTCCCTTGCAGAATTCAAGGCAGCTTACGATATTAATAAAACATCATAAAATTGCATCGTTGACAGATTACAGCATGCAGTGTTTAATACTGTGCAAGAAAACAAGCAGTTTGGTGTAAGAATATATAGCTGTTTACAGTTTGTCAAATCTGTTTAGGCATGGGCTAACCAAACTGCATAAAACAACAGGAATACAATTGCTATTTTAATGAAATACAAAAGTATGTTACCCATTTTTGCTAGCTTTCTGAAGAGTATTTCCTTTAAGAGGAAGTTCACTTCTCTTTCAAGACATAAGCATCTTGACCAGCTGTCTCAAGTTAATTATGTTAGCTGTCAAATATATTCTTGACCAGCTGTCTCAAGTTAATTATGTTAGCTGTCAAATATATTAATTCTGCTAGTATTATGAAAGAACTATGCCCCAAATAAGCTAAATGTATACAATGATGGTTTGATACCTAAGAATGACCTTGATGTTTTGCCAGGCAAGATTACCGTCATCTTCTCTTGTAGTTGGCCTTGAGCATGCTTGAGGGTCAATAACTGCGTTTTAGGCAACAGAAATGTCAGTCTGCCTTGATGAGACAAAGCAGCTTTAACACCATGATCTAAACCACCTTGGTCCAAATCAAGCTCCCCATTTTTCTGTTCTTAATTGTATAAATTTTGAGCAAGCTCAGTTGTCCTTTTTGCATCATTAATTACATCTGTTCAGGTCCACCCACTGCTTTTTGGTGTTCCCTCTGACCCTGCAAGGATACTAAGTAAGATCACTTGGGGAGGGGGCATGGCTCAGTGGTAGAGCATCTGCTTGGCATGCAGAAGCTCCCAGGTTCAATCCCTAGCATCTCGTTAAAGGGACTAGGTGATGTGAAAGACCTGGCTGAGGCCCTGGGGAGCCACTGCTGGTCTGAGTAGACAATACTGACTTTGATGGACCAAGGGTCTGATTCAGTATAAGGCTTCTTCATGTGTTCACTTGCTTGAAGGCCAAGGATGAAATCCCATTCAGCATAGCAAGACTTATTTCTAAGGAAGTGATACATAGCCAACTGGTTGTGCTCTATGGGAGGGCGAGAAGGTTTAAATCCCACCAGCTGCATAAGTTGCTTCAACATGGAGACTCACCACACATTTTCAGCAGCAGAGGGAAAGAGAAAGCATGCAACTTTCCACAACAACTAAAGTGCTTGACCAGACAGAAATAAATTGCTTGGCTCATGCTGACTTAATGGCAAGAGAAAAGTAGTGTGCATTACTTGCCACTGATCAAAACACACAATGCTTTAATCCCAACATCTTAATTTTTCTCTCCCATCCGCTGGAAACTTTTTATAACAGAAATCTGACACAGCTGCACCCTGTTTGGTTTCCCCCAAGGAACAGCAAACAGTAACTGCACTGATATCTACCACATAAAACTGAAATGGAGAAGCCATGAATTTCACAATGGAGGCTATGATAGAATCACACATGGTTACTGGTTGTATTTCAACAATTCCATTCGCAGGCTTCAGGTTACTTTGTAAATGCACACGTTTTAACAAACAATTTTGGCATTTATAGGTGAGCTACTGAAAGATGTGAGGAACACATCTGTCTCTGATACTCAAACATGACCCACACACTTCCTTTCCTGGTAAATATATTTAATTCGTTCATTAGATTTAAATCAATACGTCTCTGTATGTTCTACATTCTTGCTGGTGTGTCCACAGTAGTTTCATATATAGGATATATATAAAACAAGCCCAGAAGTTATAATTACAGGGTGGCAGCTGCCAAATAAATTGTTTTTACAAAGCGTTAAAAGTTTTCCATTTGACAGCCTTGTTTGCAGTGCCATCTTAAAGCAGAATTACACCCTTCTACGCTCAGCGTCTTCAATGGACTTAGGTGTAACTGCTTAGGATGATACTGTTAAGTATTGCAAACAAATGGGTTGTTCGTGAAGTGAGCAGGCCAGGAAGGCCCCAAGCTTTTGTGCCCTCTTCCTCCTCCTCTTGCAAGCTGTGCCAAAATCGAGGACTGCCTGGGTTGACTGTTGTGCTAGTTGACAAGCTGCTATTTGTTCCCTGCCTGCAAATCAGGATTCTGAATAAGGAGTATACTCTGGCAACCAACAAACTGCTAATTGTTGTGCCATCCAAATGTGGCAGTTCAACTTGTGGTTGGTTCTGATCAAAGAAGCCTTCGTTCTTTGCGTGCAAAGGAACTGGGAGGGAGGAGTGCGAGCCTGAAGGCTGGTTATCCTCATGAGCCAACTGGTTTCTGACATCTAGATATTGCCAATGTTTCACAGGAGCAGAGTCTTAATTTCTTGAGGGTCAACAAGCCATTACAAAACTTTTGTGATTTCTGTAAATTAAACTTGAAGTAAATGACATCATTCCCATTAACTTACTTTCCTGAGAATCTCAATACACCTCAAATGAAGCTTCTAAAAAAATTATATGGACATATATTAACCCTTTTGAGCAATTATCTCAGCTGATATTTTTGACTGACAGATAGAGTTTTGCAGACATTTCATTTTTAATAGCTTTGTCCAAACAAAAGCTGTCATTTAGGAAACCTATGAAGTTATTAAATTCAGCCAGGCAAAATGTATACTGATTTACCACCAGGTTTAAATAATTCTAAAACTTAACATTTTTTTTAATCCATGGATAATTGGATACAGGTTGAACTTAACTGTTTGTACAAATGCAGTATCCTGTTGTAAATTAACAAGTTATTTCTAAATACAACTTTGAAATACAAATATATACTATTGTAAACCTTTCCAAAGAGAATACATTTGCCAAGACTGCTAAAATTATTTAACACTAGAATGTTCAAGGCTGTATAAAAATGTTTACCCTAACCTACAAGTGTTTACAGAAAACACAATTTCATTTGTATTACTTGAAGCATGGCTTAACAAAAAAATAGTAAAATATTTGCACATACTACAAAACGTTTGTTTTATTTCAAAGCTGCCTTTGTTCTAAAAAATGCTGAAACATAAAAGGATACTCTTTCCTAAAGAAGTTAACAATAATAAACATATTGTACAATCTGGCACAGAAGAGGTAAATATTAGAAACAGTCACAAATGAATTTGCTGGTGACCAAAGAATATTTTGTTCTTCACAGCTGGAAGGCCCCTTCCACACAGCCAGGAGCATTAAGATATCTCTTTACTCCTTTCTTCGCACTTATAAAAATACACAATGCAGTAAAAAAATGGTAAGATAAAAGAACAGGGAGTTCAAATAAAAGCATTGCCTATGTCCTTGATTACTTGTCATCGAATATGAAGATTTTTGTCAGTTTCTCACAGCGGGTGTTATTTCACTTCTAGAAATGTTAACTGAAATACCTCCCCTTTTTACCAGTGTATGTGGTTTGCTCCCTGCCAAATTGCTGATTAACATCAGTGACAGATACTGGCACTAGGCCAGCCCACGGGTCCTCAAGCATTGAAGGTTTGTAATAGCTTTCCACATCATTAGATACTCTTTTCTCTCTGCCACGTGGTGTACCAAATGGAGTTGATGTCCTGGGTGATCCCTTTGGGGAAAGAAAGCCATAAGGCAAAAGAAAATAGATAATTAAAAATGTAAGTTTTTATCCTTAGTGTTCAGGATCATCTAGATCATGTGAAATCATACACCATTTTTTCCTCTTTTGAAAGGTTTACTTTCTATAAGCTAGTCACAAGCTTTCCCTGTGAAGTCATGTCGGTTGCACAAGTATTGTGCTTTTTATTTATCGTAGTAAATAAAAATACTACAACAGGTGCCTTTAAAAAGTGGAAAGGGCTAGATTTGGGCATTTGCCCAGCAGTTTCTGACTGGCTGTGCAGATTAAAAAGGTTTTTGGTTAAACAGCTTCTGCCTGAAATATTGAAGAGGTACTATTAGAGTTATATATAACCTTGCTCCCTGACATTTTGTGGCTGGCTTTGTCTCCTGCAGCAGCTATTTAGTAACTGCGCTCACTGCCCTGGGTCAGAATACCAAAGGTGCCCACAGGCTCAAAAGGTCGGGGACCCCTGTACTAAAACTAACATGTTCAAAGCAGGCCTGTGCTAAAGCAAGTATGGGTTATGTACAGCTGCATCTTTCAGCCTTCCAAAACAAAATGACTGGTGTCCAAAAATCCACAAGTGTTAGCTTGCGGTATGCATCTGAAATTCTACAGCTTCTGTTCCCAGGTGCAACTCATGACAGAGTCTGAGATTGCTTGCAGTGGTACCTCAGTTTTTGGAGGTGCAAGCATCTGCAGAAAAAAAAACCCTGGAAACACTAACCCACTGAACCTTAAAGCACATGACACTAAGGGTAAACCTGGCTTGTGAAAAGCTGCTCACCTGGCTGACCAACTAAGAGCTGCCACTAACAACTTCCCATTCTTCTTCCTAGTCTTAGAAACCTATGAGATTATTCACTTCCTGGAAGAGGGAAAATGCATAGGCCTGAACCCTGCCTCCAGAAAACCATTTTATGTTAAACAAGGCTGCATACTGAAGACTAGGTTTTACTGAGCTAGAAGCCCAGCCAGTTATCTGCTGTGTTTGTCATCTTTCCCAGCTGAGAAACATAGCATGTAATTGCTGGGGCTTGCTAGCTCACTAGCCTTGAGAGGAGGGGCCCCTGAATTTTCCCAGGGCTTCATGCTGCTGTCTTCCCCAGCCCCAGCATTTCATTCATGTTCCCAAATACAAGGTGAGTGCTGAAAACCAGAAGCAACCCCATCTGGCTCTCTTCTTATGGCTAAAAGAACCCGATCAATCCAGAGGCTGCCATCCCACTCAAGGAGAGCAACTGCAGCCCTGCCTGGCTCTCTCAGGGTCTTGAACCTTAACCTAGGAAGGGATAGCAAAGTCAGGTAGAGCAGGGTATGCATAACTACCCTCTGTAGGTCCCTGCTCATAATCTTGTGTATGTGTGTAAAGTGTTGTCAAGTCGCAGCCGACTTATGGCGACCCCTTTTGGGGTTTTCAATAAACCTTTAATGGCAATAAACCTTTTGGGGTTTTCATGGCAAGAGACTAACAGGTGGTTTGCCAGTGCCTTCCTTTGCACAGCAACCCTAGTATACCTTGGTGGTCTCCCATCCAAATACTAACCAGGGGTGACCCTGCTTAGCTTCTGAGATCTGACGAGATCAGGCTAGCCTGGGCCATCCAGGTCAGGGCCATATTATAGTAGACATACCTAAAAAGTGAGGCAGAGATTAAGTCCGAGGGCAAGTGTTCAGGTGGTCATTAAAATCAAGCCAAATAGATGTTATCACTATCATCCACATAATTCTTTACCATGACAACAACTTCAGCTAAAATACCAAAAAAGACTGAACATTCCACTCCCCAATTAAGTAATCCATGTAAGTTTAAAGCTTGTTCATATTTTAATGTCACCTGAATAAAGCACAGAATTAGCAAAAGCAACCTCCTTAGCTGCTGTATGAAGCCAGTCTACCTTTGACTCAGTGAGTATTTTAAGCAAACCTCATTTTCAAATGGAAAACTGCTTAGTATTCTTTAAACTCCTGCAAAGGTCAGTTATGCCATTTCATTTCAGATGTAAACAGCCAAAGAAATGTTACAACCAGGTTTCTTACTAATGGACCACCCAGTCCAACATATACTATTTCTAATATGGAAAGTCGCACGCCACAGAGAAGCCAACAAACAGGAATCACAGACAGCAAGAGCCATCTTGGAGCAGGTCTACCCAGGATCCTACTGAGTTCTATCTACTAGAGTTTAGGAAAAGACTGAAGAGACAGATGAGCAACTGCTCAGGGAACGCAGCAGTTTCACCTCTGTAATAGCCTCTTAATGTAGAGGGAAAACATTTTCTTGGTGAGTCATTATTTCTGTGACTAATTGGTTAGTTACAGTAGTAGAAAAGAGCAAGAGTCCAGTAGCACCTTGAAGACTAACAAAAATATTTTCTGGCAGGGTATCAGCTTTCGAGAGCCACAGCTCACTGCTGTGGCTCACGAAAGCTCCTACCCTGCCAGAAAATATTTTTTTTGTTAGTCTTCAAGGTGCTCCTGGATTCTTGCTCTTTTCTACTACTGCAGAAGTGAGCTGTGGCTCACGAAAGCTCCTACCCTGCCAGAAAATATTTTTTTTGTTAGTCTTCAAGGTGCTCCTGGACTCTTGCTCTTTTCTACTACTGCAGAAGTGAGCTGTGGCTCACGAAAGCTCCTACCCTGCCAGAAAATATTATTTTTGTTAGTGTTTAAGGTGGTACTGGACTCTTGCTCTTTTCTACTACTGCAGACAAATACGGCGACCCACTGTGGTTAGTTACAGGCAGTAGCTGGGTTAACTCTCGAAAGATGATACCCTGAAACTCCACGGGCTTTACTTGCGAGCAAACAGACAAGAGTACCCGGGGGGGGGGTGGCGTCACCTCTCCTTTCCTCGCCTGCTTCCAGCCCGCCCCCCGCCCTCCAATACCTGGCTGTATCTCTGGTAGCCGCCCGCGTGGGGCTGCTTGTAGGGCCGCGCCTGGTGGGCGGCTCCGCCGGGGGACCAGCCGCCGCCGTAGGGCGCCGAGTATGCGGGGCTGGCGCTGTGGGGCCTGCGCGGCGTGTGTGCCGCCGCCGGCGGGCCTCCGAGCCACTCGCCGCCTTGCTGGCAGTTGGCGGGGCTGTCGTAGGGCCGCGAGCGGGGTCCGTAGGGCGGCGTGTGGCGGGGGCTCCGGTAGGCCTGCGGAGAGGACGGCGGAGCGCCCCCGGGGGGAGGGCTCCGGAACCCGCCGCCGGCCACAGACGGAGGCGTCGGGGGGCGGAAGCCCTGGCGGTACATGGCGGCGGCGGCGGCAACGACAACCGTCGCGGTTCCACGACGGACCTCCTGAGGACGGGAAGGCCGCAAGGGATTGTGGGCGGCGACGCGCACGGAAAATCCCTTCCGCCCTGCGCGCCTGACGCGACGTCACAAACGCGCGTGGAACGTTCCGGGGTAAAGACGTTCCGGGCAGTCGGGCGGAAAGGGAAAGGGGGGACGCTCCGTGGGTGTCTGTTCTGGCGACGGGCCGGTGAGGAGGGAGGCTCGGCCTTGGGGTTGCCGCTCTCTGGAGGCACATTTGCCCCATCCAAATCCTCATCCGACTCCATCCAACTCATCCCCCATCCAACTCCGAAATGAGCCCCCCATGCAGAGTTCTGAGAATTCAGATGGGGAAAATGTGCTTCCTTTGAAATGGGGTGTTGGAGGAGAGGGTGACGGATACCATGGACGGCCAAAAAAACAACAAATCAGTGGGTTCTAGATCAAATCAGGCCTGAACTGACCCTAGAAGCTAAAATGACTAAACTGAGGCTGTCGTACTTTGGTCACATTACGAGAAGACAAGAGTCACTGGAAAAGACAATCATGCTAGGAAAAGTTGAGGGCAGCAGGAAAAGAGGAAGACCCAACAAGAGATGGATTGACTCTATAAAGGAAGCCACAGCCCTCAGTTTGCAAGATCTGAGCAAGGCTGTTAAGGATAGGACATTTTGGAGGACTTTCAATCATCGGGTCGCCATGAGTCGGAAGCGACTTGACGGCACTGAACACACAACAGGCCATTTATTCATGGAAGGTTTTGCATTGGATTTGCCACTCTTTAGATGCACTTTCCCCCCATCCATATTCTCAAAACTCAACAATAAGCCGCCATGCAGAGTTTTGAGAACTCGGATGGGGAAAATGTGCACCCATAGAGTGACAAATCCAATGCAAAACCTTCCATGAATAAATGGCCATGAGAGCGCCAAATCTGAGGCAAAGCCTCCCATGCAGAAATGGCATTGGCGTTTCTCGCACGGCACACGGGGAAGCAAAAGCCTCACGTTCCCCTCCCTTCCTTTAAATCCCGAGCCCGATGAGCAAGCAATTAGGGAGGATTCAAAAGTTGGGATGTTTTGTTTGCTTCTATTTTTTTCTTTAGGTATTAGATGCCTTTTGGAATTGTTGAGGTGCAGGAGGGTTACCTACAAACAGACGAAGGGAGCATTGCTTGGAAAGCGTATACCTCGAAAATCTTGTTAGTTTCCAAGATGCTACTGGACTTGGCCATAGCTGGCCTACTGCAGAGCGACACGACCATCCTCTGAAACTACCAGTTTGGTTTCTGATTCTGACTTGGCCAGGTTGATTGTTTTGGGGAATGGGTTTTTTTCAAAAAACATGGCACTTTTGAAACTGCTGGACCCCTAAAGGGGTTCATTCAGTATTCACATGGAGTTCAGTTTTTTAAAAAACAAATGTTTCTACAAGTATCTACAGGGTGGCTTACATAAGTAACATCGATCAATAAAATCTTTAAAAGCACACTATCAAAACAACAGTGATGAGCGATGTTTGCTTCTGAAACAGCATACTAAGAAGTCCATTTTGTACAACTTCTGCAACTTTATTAACTAGTAGTAGAAAAGAGCAAGAGTCCAGTAGCACCTTAAAGACTAACAAAAATATTTTCTGGCAGGGTATGAGCTTTTGTGAGCCACGGGCTCACGAAAGCTCATACCCTGCCAGAAAATATTTTTGTTAGTTTTTAAGGTGCTACTGGACTCTTGCTCTTTTCTACTACTGCAGACAGACTAACACGGCTACCCACTGTTTATTAACTGTAGTTAATAAAGTGTGCATATCTGGAATTCAGATTTTGACTTGCCAAGCTTGCAAGTATCCCCTTTTGCAGTTTGGTTCTATGGATTAAGTGGGGAATAAGTCCCATTGTGTAGAATTGGGGCCCTGCTGCCCCATACTGACAGATTGGCCGTATTCAACACTGGCAACGAATTTGTACTCTAACCATTTGTTCCAGTGGGAAAGTAAAACCCCTTTTCCACATGCTAGTGCAACTGTAATATGAATCCACCACATATACAGGAACTGAAGAGAGCATGCAAGTCATGCATGACTTACAAAATAAACAGGATAGGGACCCTGGCTGTTAGAATTACTTCAGAAAAGGTCTGTGTCTCCAGCATCAACTCCTTCCTCCTTCTTTGCCTCAGTCTGTGACTTGGGTAACTTTGAGAACAGAGTGTTATATCTGAGCTAAGTAAATAAATACTCCGTGCACGCTACTAACTGGAGTAAACCCCTATTGAACTCATTAAGATTCATTTCCAAATGCTTGGGCTATGGAGGCTAAAATTAAGTTATATTTTGAAATCTTGTTTCTATTCGGGGGGGGGGGAGTTACTTATGCCCGCCATTTGTAGATCACTCTTGCTTGGTGTGACAAGTGTCAAGATGGCCCCCAACCCGTTCGACATCTGCGTAAACGGGAAAACCTTAACAAGTGGAGCTTTTCCAGATATAGGAATCCAGCGGTGGCAAACCTCTTGGTTTCAGTTTGCTATGTAGTTGATTAAAGACATGGGATCTCCTTTCCCACAAATGGTGGGAACCTGAACAAAAAATAAAAAGAAACAGTAGTTTCAGGTAACAGCAATGTTTCAAAAAGGAGAGATGTGGATACAAAGAAAGATCTAGAAAGCAAAGACAGAGATCTGTAAGAAAGAGATCGGGTATCATAACTGTGGGTACACACAGAGGGATGTTTCTATTAACAGAATCCTATGCAGAGTTGCTGCAGAGCAGTAAGAGCACAGGATTGCACTGTAAGCAGAAGTAGAAAAGGGCCAGAGTCCAGTAGCACCTTAAAGACTAACAAAAATATTTTCTGGTAGGGTATGAGCTTTCGTGAGCCTGTGGAGTAGAAAAGAGCAAGAGTCCAGGAGCACCTTAAAGACTAACAAAAAATATTTTCTGGCAGGGTATGAGCTTTCATGAGCCACAGCTCACTTCTTCAGATACAGCTAGAATGTGAATCCATCTGTCTTTAAGTAGAGGAGAGTGAATTCAGACAAGCATTAGTATGTAAATATTAACAGTGTGTAAATGTGAATAGCAGGCGTGATGGGATTAGGTGTGGTCTGCAGAAGAGTCTGTGATGTCCAGGGGAGAGATAGGTGTGGAGAAATCAGCATTGGTCATGAAGCATGAATGCAAGGTCTTTATTCAGCCCAGGCAAATGCATTGACTTCAGTATGAATATCCACTGCAACTCAGCAGTTTCTCTTTCCTTTCCTTTCATCCCTTAGAAGCTCCTTGATCCATTGATCTTGAGCAGCGTATATCTAGTCTCCCTTTGAAATTCCTCTGTAAGAGAACTGCTCCTCTGAAATCTGCAACAGAAATGCCCTGGAAGGTTGAAATGTTCTCCCACTGGTTTTTGAATCTTGCGCTTTCCGAAGTCAGACTTGGGTCCATTTAATCTTTGTCTAAGACCTGCTTGTCCAATGCAGATTGGGGAAAGGCATTGCTGGCACGCGATGCCATAAATCACACATTAGGAGACGAGCAGGAGTAGGAACCGGAGCGGGCAGAGAGGATGCGCCTCTTTCTGGCCCCTTCCGAGCGGTCCAAGGGCCGTTTTTCATTGGTCGCTGTCCAACTGGCCGGAACAGTGGCAAAGGGAGGGGGGAGGGGACGCCGGAGCGACAGCTCGGCCCCGCCCTGGAAGGCAAGGACGCGGGGAGGTTGCGCGTGCGCACTTGAAACAGAACGTTCCCCGCCGCCGCCGCCGAGGGGAGGGGGGGCGAGCCCAACTCCGGGCGCCTGCGCAGTGCGCGCCTCTGGGGCAAGAGTCCCAACGTGGCGCTGCTGCTGGTCCTGTCCGCTGCGGCCATGCGGGCTGCTGTGCTCGGAAGGAGTCTCGGCAAGAGTCTGTGCCCGGCTTCCCGCCCCCTCTCCCTTCCCCTCTGCTGCCCCCAGCCCCTGAGGCTTCCCTCCTACCTTGGGGGCTTCAGGGGGCTGCAGCAGGAAAGCTGTCCCCGCGCAGGTAGCCGCTTTTGCCGTTCTTGGGTGCTCGGTGCCGTCGGGTCGCTCCCGACTCGTGGCGGCCCGATGAATGAAAGTCCTCCGCAATGCCCTGTCTTGGACAGCCTTGCTCAGATCTTGCAAACTGAAGGCTGGGGCTCCCTCGATTGAGTCCGTCCATCTCTTGTTGGGTCTTCCTCTTTTCCTGCTGCCCTCCGCTTTTCCTAGCATGACTGTCTTTTCCATGGAAGCTTAACCATGGTTAAAGGAGCTTAACTAGGGTTGACCATGTTCGAATGGAGAGGCAGATGCCAAACTCTATCCCTGGCATCCCTGTGAAAGACTTCTACCTGAGACTCTGGAGGGGCGCAGCCAGTCTGAGTAGACAATACTGGCCTTGATGGGCCAACAGTCTGACTCAGTGTAAGACAGCTAGGGCTGTTGGGGAAAAAAAAAAGCCTATTGGTAGACCTGGTCTCCGGCTGAGTCCCATTGGGAGGCCAGGTCCGTGTGTGTGTTAAGTGCCGTCAAGTCACTTCCGACTCATGGCGACCCTATGAATGAAAGTCCTCCAAAATGCCCTATCTTTGACAGCTTTGCTCAGGTCTTGCAAACTGAAGGCTGTGGCTTCCTTTATTGAGTCCATCCATCTCTTGTTGGGTCTTCCTCTTTTCCTGCTGCCCTCCACTTTTCCTAGCATGACTGTCTTTTCCAGTGACTCTTGTCGTCTCATGAAGTGACCAAAATACGATAGCCTCAGTTTAGTCATTTTAGGTTCTAGAACCCACTGATTTGATCTAGAACCCACTGATTTGTTTTTTTGCTCGTCCACGGAATCCGTCACCCTCTCCTCCAACACCCCATTTCAAAGGAATCTGTTTTCTTCCTATCAGCTTTCTTCACTGTCCAGCTTTCACACCCATACATAGTCATAGGGAATACGACGGCATGAATTAACCTAGTCTTGGTGGCCAGTGACACATCCTTACACTTCTGACTCTTTTCTCGCTCCTTCATGGCTGCCCTTCCCAGTCTCAATCTCCTTCTGATTTCTTGGCTGCAGTCTCCCTTTTGGTTGAAGGTGGAGCCAAGGAATAGAAAGTCTTGAACCATTTCAATTTCCTCATTGTCAACCTTAAAGGTGTGTAATTGTGTACCATTCTTACATTCGCCCAAAGCCGTCGGGTGCTGGTAGAGAGGGTGCCAAACACATCCCCACGTGCAAGTATTGACGGGAAGAGGAGAAGAATGTCTTCAGTAGGGAAGAGTCGCCGCTTCACTCCAGAAGTTTTAGTCCCACTTGCAATCCAGTCCCAAACGGAGTGAGGGCCTGCTAAGAACATTGACTTGAGTGGGCTTAGAAGGGTGCAGCTCTGTTGAGGATTGCAGAGCAGCTGCAGCACTATCTTGTGCGTGGCTACTCGAAAGTAATAGTATTTGCTCCTCGGTGAGTGTGCCTGGATGGCCCAGGTATCCTGATCTCCTCAGATCTCAGAAGCTAAGCAGGGGTCAGCCCTGGTTAGTATTGGGATGGGAGACCACCAAGGAAGACCAGGGTTGCTGTGCATGCAGAGGAAGGCACTGGCAAACCACCTCTGTTAGTCACTTGCCAGGAAAACCCCAAAAAGGGGTCGCCATAAGTTTGACGGCACTTTACACACAGCCACAAGTGTGCATAGGGTTGCAGCCGTATTTACCACTGGCCGGGAAAAGTCCACAGATAGAAAATTAAACTTTCTCCTTTGTGTTGTGCATAGGCTGCAAACCTGTACACACTTTACCTGAAAGCAAGTCCTAGTGAATGCAGTGTGATTTGCTTCTGAGTAGACCTACCTAGGTTAGCTCTCTGAGAATCACTTCCAAATAAACGCTTAGAACTGGGCTTGTAAATTGCATTTAAACAATGTTTGTGATTGGAGTGTAAACACAGAGTTGTTGCAAGGATAGGATAAAATGGAGGATAAGAGAACAACGTAAGCTGCTTTGGGTCTCTGTTGGGGAGAAAGGTAGGGTATAAATGAAGTAAAGGAACAAATGCAATGAATATGTACGGAGCAGCGTCTGTCAGGTGGATGAGTTACATGGGTGTGTATAACAAAAATGTGACAAATGTTTTTATATAAATCTTTCTTTACAGGATAGAGTAAAAAATTCTAGTTCAGGGGCGGGGAACGCTGGCTCGCGCCGTCCCTATGCGCACGCGCCCAGCCGGCATTCGCTCCATAAGACGCACGGACATTTCCCCTCACTTTTGAGGAGGAAAAAAGTGTGTCTTATGGAGCGAAAAATACGGTAAATACACAGAAAAATAAACACTATGAATGTTTAATACATCAAGAAGGAGTTAACACACATGACAAATTGTGGATTGCCAGCCAAATTCTGTTTTGATTAGATCTTCATTGAACCATTTCTGGGTTGTCCTATTAATTCAGTTTTAGAACAGTTCAAAACAAGGAGCCAAAAAAGGTCTCTTGTACATGCTGTTTGGGATGCAAAAGGGGGGAAAAAAGAAGCCACCTTGAGCCACAAGGAAAGGTGGGATATAAATGTTTTAACAAATAAAAATTAATATATAAAAATAACACCTGCTGATATGTTTGTATCGTGGGTTCAGGTGGAGTTCTCAATTCTCAGTTTATGATCCACCCCCTGTTTCTAACATACCTTCTTGTACTAGTGCACTTTGTTTTTGTCCTTCCTGTTCTGCCTCTCTTAAGGAAGTTAAGAAGACTTCCACGCAGAAAGGTCAACCGTAGAATGGACTGATGACCTTTTCTCTGTTTGATAACCAGGTGTTAATACTGTGAAGCCCCTTGATGGTGTGAGGATTCTTGACCTAACAAGGTACGTGTGTCTTCTGACTCGTGTGATGAGCACAATTTTTAAAGTGTCTTGATGTAGTGATGAGATGAAAGAGCTTGTTCTTTTCAACATTGCAGAGTCCTTGCAGGGCCTTTTGCTACCATGAATCTGGGAGATCTTGGAGCTGAAGTTATTAAAGTGGAAAAACCCGGTAAGGTTATATAGTTTACTCCTTTTCAGTGCCACGTGGTTTTGGAATGACTGTTGGATCCCAGAGAAATGGAGACAGAATATATATTTAGTAGGCACAATCCAACAGAGAGTGATGCATGCGTAAACCCAACATGCTCTTAATTCTTTGGATTATGACCTATAAATTGGATCTGTGAGCAGAGTTCTATTTATGGAATGGCACTTCCTTAATCTCTGCCGCAGTTCTACTGAACAGCTCCTCCTGAGGGTCAGGAATAGGGTGACCACATGTCCTTTTTCTCAGAGGACAGTCGTCATTTGGAGGTCCTGTCCTCTCTTTCTCTCTTCCTCATAATATCTGGGGTTGGCTTCAGTCTCATGAAATCTGCTGAAACGTGAATGTTCTTTTTCCTGAAGTTCTTCCATAAACATTTGAGCGACAGGCTGTTGCTGAAGAACCTGAGCTCTGCCTGCTGTCCAGAAACAGCTAGCATTATGAGGAGTTGTATTTATATTTAAATTATAGCAGTTATGTTTTAACTATGTAAATTAGAATATGCGGTTTTAACTATGTAAATTAGCATATGCTAATTTTGTGCTCTTTTTGAGGGCTCGAATTCTGTATGTTCTGGTGATTTGTAGATGGCCAACAACCCCTAGTTAGGAACCAGGTTGGCCACTGTGTGAACAGACTGCTGGACTTGATGGGCCTTGGTCTGATCCAGCAGGGCTTTTCTTAGGTTCTTATGTTCTTTACCGTTGGAGTGCCGTAGTGTAGATGGAAGGGAGTGTGGTAGTTGGGGGACAGTTGGCAGAAATTAATGACCCCTCTTTGGGCCTAATAACAATAAACTTCTTCTCTGTTCTCTTCGGTAAAGAATGTTAGTGTAAAACAAAAAGTTACATGTTTATTTGTTTATTTATCGAATTTGTATCCCTCCCTCCCCAGCGAGCTGGCTCAGGGCGGGTAACAGCATTAAAACATAACATACAATCCAATAAAACAATAAAAGCAGCAATAAAATCCTCAAACCCCATCACAGACCCCATAGCAAAGATGGCACGTAAATACTAAATTGCGGGCACCATACAGGTGGCCCCCCTTCCACTCATGTTGGAAGGGGGGGAGGCCAGTAATGCTGGTATCTGTGGCTGTCCTCAGATACATGTTCCTATGTATCAGAACATGGCCTAATGAAAGTTTATCGCTGTGGTGACTTTTTGATAAAATCTATTAATTTGATAAACACCTTTATATTTTTATAAAGATAAAAATCTATGTATTTATTTAAAACATTTATTAGCCACCTTTCTTTCTATGGAGATTAAGGTGGCTTACAATATTAATAAAACACATTAAAGTATTTTAAAAAATGAAACCAAAATTTAAAATCACAATTTAGGGCTGCTTTACTTAAATGCAATCCTAATAAAACAGTCTTCAGCTGCCTCCAAAAACGAGGGGGCCAGGCTCACCTCCCTAGGGAGGTTGTTCCATAATCGTGGGGCTGCCTCTGAAAAGGTCCTCTCTCGTGTACCCATAGGGTTGCCAACCTCCAGGTACTGGCTGGAGATCGCCTGCTACGGCCTTCTCTATGAACTAAAACAAGATCACTTCAGCACCCGTTGGATGGAAGAAATCAACAAAAAATTACAACTTTTTGTTTGTCTAAGGATATCCTACTAAATATGGGGAAAAGGAAATCTATTAAGAGATGCATAAAAGAATTAGACCACTATAGCTCCACAATGCGTGCCCGGAGAGTATAACTCAGTTCTATGGTATTCCTCCCCCTTTGCTAACTCCACTATACTTTTACAACCTGACAGTCCCTTCCTTCCGAAGAGCCTTTATACTCGCCCATTTAAATGCTGCACCCTCAGCAGTATTAAACGGTATAGAAATCTACCATATTTTGACAGACTTTGTTCATGCAATACAAAGAAAATTAACACATTATCTCATACGATGATGGAATGCCCCCTCTTTAAATACCACCGAGATAAATAGATTACCCCCGTATTGGCGAGAATTCCTGCCCCCATAACAAGAGACAAAATAGTCCCCTTTTTGCTGATGGATAGAGATTCAAATATAACATTGGCTGTGGCCAAATATCTCTCCATCATATTTTCCTCTAAGAAATAACTACTCAGGACCTATGGATCATAGGAGCAAAGAAGGAAAGAAAAGAAAGATCTTCTGCTATTACAACTGATCTCCAGCTGATAGAGATCAGTTCACCTGGAGAAAATGGCCGCTTTGTCAATTGGACTCAATGGCATTGAAGTCCCTCCCCTCCCCAAACCCTGCCCTCCTTAGGCTCCACCCCCAAAAACCTCCTGCTGGTGGTGAAGAGAGACCTGGCAACCCTATGTACACACCAAACAAGCCATGTACATCTACATTCCCAAAACAATAGATATTTATCGAAAGGCTACCATAGTGACAAACTTTCATTCAACCATCTTTCGACACATTATGTTAGAGGCATAATTTAGATAGTTGCTGTTGGTATTGCCCTGGTAATCTGTCTGAACTAACTACAGGTCCAAAAATTGGTTACAAATGTTAGGTTGGTTTACTTACAAATATATGGCAAAACTGATCATGTTAGGTTAGTTGGCTTACAAAAATATGGCAAAACTGATCATGTCATTATTTTGCTACTGCTTTTATTTTGTTAGATCTTATGAGCCGATAGCCTCTCATTTGTACTTCATTATCCCGGAAATGATATCCTTGCTGTATTTCCTGGTACTCCTTCCTAGGCCAGAAAACACTGCAGAAACACTCTTGTGACCTATGGAAACAAAATGCACCACCTGTCCTTACATCTGTCTTGAGTGAAGTTCTTGCTCCGGCATGTTAATTGCACATGTGTTACCTATTGGAGCTCCAGATGTCTAACTGGTCACTGTGGGCACTTATCTCATATCATGTACATCCATACGTAATTCCACTTACTGGAGGAGAAGTCTTTTGCAGAGTATTAGAATATAAACTGCTGTTGATTTATCCTTTATGTAGCAAAGATCACAGACACAGTGGGGATTGAATCCTGGCTTTCCAGCTGCCATCTGAAGGGCAGATCTATGTGTTCAGAAAAAAATCCTGCTGGTCAGGTCGCTTGGGATTGTACCACTACAGAATGAACATTGCATGTTTCAGGGGTCCTTCGCATTAAAAGTTTCTATCCCCTGGGAAAGGTTATCATGGAGAAAGGCTCTGTCCCAGTTGTCATACGGTCATGCTAGTTTTCTTCATGCAGGAAGACTTTTATGTATGGGGTAGGGCATTTAAACATGTGATTTCCCCCTCTGTATTTTTTTAGTAGTACTTTCTAGAAGGCGCTTTCACACCCGCTGAATAATGCACTTTCAATCCACTTTCTGTGCACTTTGCAAGTAGGTGTTACTGTGTGAAATGACAAAATCCGCATGCAAACATACATTGGAAGCAAAGTGAAAATGAGTTATTCAGCATGTGCAAAAGGGTTGAGTGAGCCTCGAGCTCACATGCTTCCCCCTTCCCTCCCCATCCTCCAGTACTTCTGGTTGTTGGCAGACTTATCATCTGAATCAACATTTGGAAAATTATATTTTGTGGCTCTTCTCCAAATTGCAAACCATGATTTTATTGTCATTTGCAATTTTAGTTTGAAGGAGAACTTTACAGGTGGCCAGTCAACACCAGAGATGTGGCTTCTCTGGAAACATCACAATCAGAACCCTTTCTGAAACATCCAGTGCCTATATTGCATGGAATCCAATTATTTTGACTTGTGTTTAGTAATCAAATTTCTAAACATACTTCACGTTAAGTTTATGTTTCAATAACAACACACTTGAAATATCTGATTAGGAAAAATCTAATCAAATGTGATTTTTATTTTATGTTCAAACAAATAAAAATGTTACATGGCAATTATTTTATTGGAATAATACTTGTAAACAATTAAAAGGCAATAATGCAGATACACCCCATGTTCAAATGTAAGAAGAAGAAAACTAAAGGTGCTGAAGACTGTTGATGTACTAATTTTAACAAATGCAAAGCACTGTGTATCATGTGCATTACCACGCATCATGCGTCGTAGATACAGTTGCCCAATCAAATATTTCAACAGAATTTAGCTCTCATCCACAGTGATCACTGAGCCCCTCATAATTTGCATTACATGTTAGTTCCATATTAGCTTGGTGATTAAAATATGTGAGGAATACTTAAAACTCTTCCTGCATGAAAAATTAACAAATAAAAATTTAGCTTTGATTTGACCCGCAAACTCAGTCATGAGAAGACAAGAGTCACTGGAAAAGACGATCATGCTTGGAAAAGTTGAAGGCAGCAGGAAAAAAGGAAGACCAACAAGAGATGGATTGACTCTATAAAAGAAGCCATGGCCCTCAGTTTGCAAGATCTGAGCAAGGCTGTTAAGGATAGGACACTTTGGAGGACATTGATTCATAGGGTCGCCATGAGTCGGAAGCGACTTGACGGCACTTAACACACGCACACACACGCACACACACACTCAGTCAAGTGAATTTGTAACTTGATTTTGGGGAGGGGGGCATTATTAAATATTTTTGTGGTTTTATTCCCCCTCCCTTTTAAAGGTAAAGGTTGTCTCCTATGCCAGCACCATGTCGTTACTAACCCATGGAGTCACGTCACATCCTGACATTTACTAGGCAGCCTATGTTTACGAGGTGGTTTGCCATTGCCTTCCCCAGTCATCTACACTTTACCCCCAGCAAGCTGGGTGCTCATTTTACCGACCTTGGAAGGATGCAAGGCTGAGTCAACCTTGAGCCTGAAACCGACTTCTGTCAGGATCAAATTCAGGTCATGAGCAGAGCTTTGACTGCAGTACTGCAGCTTACCACTCTGTGCCACGGGGCTCCTGTTGCTCTCTTTTACAAATCGATAAAACACATGAACTTTATCACGCAGTCTCTGAGGATAATCATCTGAAAAATCATGAATTATAACTTTGAGATAGCCACACTTGCCAAATATTGTTTTGTCTATGACATCTACTCATTTTTATTAATTGTATGAAATAAATAATCTTTAGAAATGGGATTGATATGCTATGTTTGTTTATTTTTCTCCCTTACTCTTCTTTTTAAAGTTCTGGCAATTGTATATTTTTGGAAGCATTAATAAAATAAAATATAGATATTCCCTGAAGACAGTCAGAATTAAAATTCAGCCACATCCACCCACCCCTTTCCTAACAAATCCAAGGAAGTACAGATTATGCCATATTCCCGTAACCACCTGTGTCTGATTTCTTCCTGGCTTAGTTAGCAAAAGAATGTAAATCTGAACATGTATTTCAATTTGATAAAATATATGCCCATACGCT
This sequence comes from Euleptes europaea, assembly GCF_029931775.1. Classification (NCBI taxonomy): domain Eukaryota; kingdom Metazoa; phylum Chordata; class Lepidosauria; order Squamata; family Sphaerodactylidae; genus Euleptes; species Euleptes europaea. The sequence continues at coordinate 20,169,839 of NC_079322.1, read as the reverse complement.
GTAAGACACATTACCTATGATTTGGGAGGGGGGAAGCAGGTGTTTCCCCTCGATGATATATTAATAGAAAAATATACCCTATAAGTAGAAGTGTTCATGTATGAGTAGGATCAGAGTTGTCCTTCCCTATAAATTATAGAGCCAGTTCCTTGCAAACAAATCGTTTGTGTGCTTGCTGTACTTTTAAAATGTAATAGAACAAGCTAGCAATATGTGAATATATTGTAAGAAACCAGGCCCATGATACTTAGTTGTTTCTTCAATAGTCTGGTTACAAGTTTCCTTAACATATTATGTATCATTTGTACTCATGACTGTTTAGAACAGTGGTTCCCAACCTTTTTCGAGTCGCAACCCCCTTTTACAATTGCCAAGTAACCTGCGACCCCCACCACATTTGCATAAAGCCATAAAATGACATTTTCAATAGGATAAAGAAAACACATTAAAAATAGATTTTTCAGAATATAATTCCAACGTAATATTTAGTTAACTAATTTCATTAAATAATTAATTAATGTTTAATGCGATGGTTGTGCTTGCATCTGGGTAACCAGCTTCCAAATTCGTGGCTGAGTGTTTGTTAAAGCCAACCTCATGTCATCCTCAACATTTAGTCTGTTTCTTGCCTTCATTTTGATATGAAGAAGCGTTGAAAATCCACTCTCGCAGAGATATGTAGAGGCAAATGGAATTAAAACTCGAAAGGCGAGCATGGTGACATTTGGATATGATTGATACATAGCACACCAGAACTGAGTCAGCAATTTTTCATAAAACAAATTACGTGCCGAAGAATCGTTCTGCAGATCTAAGAATTCATCCTGTATTTCATCGGGAATGCTTGCTACATTCAGAGGAGTAGAAAATGGGTTTCGTGCCAGTGCAGCAGATTCTTCTGTAAGCTCGGAAGTACTGCTGAAATTCCTTTTCAAGGGATTCAAGGTGCCCAGTAATCTCTTCCTTCAGATTATCATCCAGTTCATCTTCAGATTCCTCTACCACACCGCAGAGTTTTTCAAACATGGTAATGTTTCCAAGATTTACTTTCCAACGCCAGTTTTGCAGCTTGGATACAAACGCCCGAAAATTGTCTTGAAATTGGATAATATGCGTTTCTTTCCCTGAAGTTTCAGGTTCAGTTTATTTAGCTGGTCTAAGATGTCTGCTAAGTAAGCAACTCTTTTCTTCCATGCTTTATCATTAAAGTAAGCCACAAGGTCATGTTTCTCTTGCACTTCCAGGAACAACTTGACTTCATCTTTCAGCTCAAAGACACGATTCACAACATTTCCTTTTGACAACCAGCATACAGCAGTATAGAAAAGAAGAACCTCATGATCAGAATTCATGTCTTTACAAAGTTCTTTAAACAGACGAGTATTGAGGGCTCGAGATTTTATATAATTCACAATTTTGATCAGAGAATTAAGTACTGCTTGCAGAGGAGCTGGGAGAGTCTTACTGGCAAGAGCATATCAATGAATCATGTAGTGAATGCCCTTTGCTTGGGGAGCAAGTTCTTTCACTTTTGTTTGAAAGCCCGACTACGACCCTAGCATAGCTGGTGCTCCATCTGTACAAACCCCACAAAGTTTTTCCACTCTAGTCCTCCAGTTTCAAATAAAGTATTTATCCTCTCCATGATATCTTCACCTTTTGTAGTGGTTTCAAGTGCACTACAAAACAGGAACTCTTCTTTGATGTCATCTGAATGAATATATTTCACGAAGACAAGCAACTGAGAACATGAACTTATGTCGGTTGATTCATCAACTTGAAAAGAAAACAATGGAGAAGATTTGATTTCACTCAAAATTTGCTCTTTCATGTCGACGGACATATCTGAAATGCGTCTCTGAATAGTGTTATTGGAGAGAGATATTTGTCGCATCTTTACCTCGCTGGCTTCCCCCAAAATTAACTTAACCGTCTTCGATATACAGGGTTTGATGAGCGTTTCTCCAATCTTGTGAGGTCTTTTTTGTTTGGCAATTTCTAAACCGACTTCGTATGATGCTTGCACTGCTGCTGTGCTCTGTTGCTGAAAACGTCCTGTAGGATCAATCTTTGATGTTTGAGACCAGTTTCATGGCGTTTGAAGAAGTCCAAATCCTTTTTAACATGTTCTGAATGTTTTGTCTCTAAGTGACGTTTGAGTTTTGAAGGTTTCATAGATTCAGCACTGAGAACAACATTGCACAAAACGCATTGCGGCTTCTCTATGCTATTGCTGATCAAGGTGGTAAAGCCAAATTTTAGATAGTCTTCTGAATATTTACGTTTTTTCTCCATGAGTACGGATTTCTGAAATATAAATACAAAAAAATTAATTCTTTTATGTGAAATTTTGTTATTGTTTTTTATTATTTATTTGCGGGAAAAGGTTGTGAGAAGAGCATTTAGCACCGCTGTGACACTGTGGTGTCATTTATAATTTTTATTGTCATTAAAAAGGAGAAAAGTTTATGTTTGCACGAGGGTGTTCATAAGGCTTGGCGTGGCACCGAGTAAAAAAGTGCCAAGGCAGCACATCGAGAAGAAGGACACGATGCTCACAACTTCACAAGGACCTGGGGAAGAGGAACCCCAAGAGAAACTAACACGGTAGAATACCTGAATTCGATCGACTGGCGCTCTTGGGAAAGTGCAAACCACGTGCAAGCAGTATAGCTAATCCGTGCTCGGTAGCGAGTGGGTGGTTTCCATCATGGCGCCAACTGGAAGTGGTTGACTATTGGCGAGCTAAGTTTGCGCCAATTTGACGATTGCGGACATCATTGAATTACAATTACATTATTACAAACATGGCGGCACCAGCAAAACATACAAGGTAATCTTCAACTGTGTTAAGAACACGGCGAGCTTTTAATATTTTTAAGTATCTGTCGCGGTGGCTGAATTGTAATTCATTACATCTCATAGATGGCTGAATTTAATAAATGTTAAAAACCTCCATGTGAAATTTTTAGTAAAAATAATTAGAAGTAAAAATGACGTGGTGACGACCCCCCAGAAAACACTGGTTTAGAATATCTCTTTTTAACAGAAATGCAGTTTCAAAAGGTTTATCCGTTAAAAAAAAAACCTTTCTTGTACGCTGCCCTACCAGCTTCAAAGTCTTCTTATGTTCTAAGGAGTCTTCTTCCAGTGGAAGTGGCTCCAGTCAGAGGAAGGCTCCAAACTTGGCAGAGCTGTAGGATACAAGAATTCCTGTTAAACTGAGAGTTGTGAGTCTAGGTGTATGTCTATAAACCTCCTGAACATGGCTGCTGTTTTATTAAAGATATAACATGCCTCTTTGTGTGAGGTCAAGATAAGAAGGAATAGTTTCTTCTATTTATGCTTGGTAATTAGCAGCATGTTCCAGGCCGAAGTGCCCCGCATATTTTTTTTTTTGAGTTTTGCACTCTGAGCCGTCATTCAGGAAGTGACAGCAAAGCCGGCCCATACCTGCTCCACATTTCTTAAGAGCCCCTTTAATGCGACTTTTTGTGTTTGCTCCTCCCCCGCGTCGAAGAATCCCCTCGAAGAAGCATGCAAAATCACAGCCACGCGTTAGTTATGCAAATGGTGGTTGCTAATGGCTATGGAAACGAAGAAACGAAGGAGCAAGCGAGTGGTGTGTGTGCAGAATTTCTCCTTTTGCATCGGGACCGTGAACAGGCATTTTAAAGGTCGCGTTAAAAAAAAAGAGCTTTGAGCAAGCATCAAAATTGACCCTGCATAAATGGCCCTAATGTCCTTGTTTTTAGCTCTCGCTGCAATGTGGTGTTAGTCTATCAGAGTATGCATCGAACAACACTCATTTCTGCTATTGTAACGTATTTGGAACTTTGAATGTCAGAGCACCATGTCTTGGGTGGAAGCAACATGAGCCCAGTAACAGGGGGCTCAGCAGGGGTGGGGGGGATGGGAATCTCTGGGTTGTATCCAGCCACCTTTTCTGCTGGTGGGAAAAGGAAGGCGACATCCATACCCCAAAAGGCTATGGTGACATAGGGTTCCCAGCAACCTGGAGAAAAAAATGTCCTGCCCCTTTAACAGAGGCTTAATGGGATGTTATTTGCCAGGTGATGTTATTTACTTCTGTGCTGAGAAAAGCTTTAGCTGCCCACTTTAACACATGAAGCCTCAGTTAAAGGGGCAAGATTCTTCTTGCCTAGGTTGTTGGGAAGCAGAAGATGAGAATCATCTGACCTGCATGTACAAAAGTCATGTAGGATGGGGGTTGTAGTATGGAAGGCAATTGGATGAGAAGTTGGCTGGATCCAAAGTGGTTACTTTAAATCAATTGATTAGTGTTGATTAAACACCATTTTAAAACGTGACTGAACTTGCTAAATGACAGGAATAAAGATGCAAGCAAAAAGTAGGCCATATTAAAAAAAAAAAGGGAAATTTATGTTATCAAGTGTGTTAGGTGCTGCTGTCAAGTTGATTCCAACTCATGGTAACCCTATGAATCAGTGACCTGCAAAATATCCTATTGTTAACAGCCTTGCTCAGGTCTTGCAAACTGAGGGCCGTAGCTTCCTTTATAGAGCTAATCCATCTTATGTTGAGTCTTTTTCTTTTCCTGCTGCCTTCAGTTTTTCCTAGCTTTATTGTCTTTTCCGGTGAGTCAAGCAACTTGACGGCTCCTAACACACACACGTTGCCAAGGTTTTTCAAAGTCTTGCTCAGTTTTCAGCTTTGCAGGCAAAGATTTCAAAATTAGGGACCATCAAACTTCTTTAAAAACACTGTAGAACCTCCATCTTTAGCGCTGTCCTCCATTTTCTGGAATTTTAATTCTGTGCCAGCTTCACACAAAGTGGTTAGTGAGGAGACGACCGCCCCCTCCCCACATTCAAAGAATTGAGGGGAGGGGCGCATTTTGTCTGCGGGCGCGAAAGGAGAGCCAGTCCTCTTGCATCTTTGCCTGACGTGGGGAAGAGGGCGGGCCTGGGGGAAAGGGCTTAAGAGCGCCGGGGTGGAAATTTCCTCCCTCTTTTGGAAGCGGACGGAGCAGACATCCCACCCTCCCTCTCCGTGTTTCAGAGTAGGCGTAAGCTGGTCGCCCGTCTGGGGGCCGGGTAGGAATTTTTTACCCCCCAGGCACCATTGGCAACTAGCCGAAGGGGTTTTTTCGCCTACCCTGCTCTGAAAGTGGTAGGTAGCATGCGGGAGCAGTGCGGGAGAAAGGTGGCTTCATGGTTCATTTTACAACTCCGGTGAGCACCCTGAGGCATCACTTGGGAAGATGAAGGAGTAACCCTCAAACCAGGACTGGGGCCTCGGTGCCTGGCAGGGAACTGGGACAGGAACTCCTTGAGGGGTGCCGCTATCCTTTACCTATAGACCTCGCGGCTAGGGTGGATTGGACGCGGCACACCTCCCTCGAGCACTAAAAAGGCTTGGCAAGGAAGAGCGGGAGCCGTACCACATGTGACGGCTCGGAGCTCAGAGCCAGGGTGGGTCTCGCCCTTAGAGCGGGGATGCAAAAGCAAGAGGAGGCCTGACTCTTCAGCATCCCCACAATGGCCCGCACTGCAGTCAGTTATTGGGGATATTTTGGTTTTGTGCGCTGCAGATCCCTATTGAATGATTAAATAAAGTTGGCCCTTTTATTATCCCAGCTCTGGTGTCGGCTCACATTATTTACGCATCCGCGGACAATTGCTGCAGGTAGGATTGTGAGGTCTGAACATGAAGATACTGCCTGCATCTTTAAGAACTCCAAGGCAGGGAGAGAGGTGGTAGTCACTGGGTTACCTGTCCTCCTGCTCCACAGATCCCTTTGTCCCGCAGGAAAAGAGATCAGTGAAGGGACTTAACACAACCACTGTGCCTTTTGCCCATCTTGCTACCTTTGAGCTTTTAAAAGAGCATGTACCAATGACTGGCAAGCCTGGCCGCAAAAGTGAGAGTCTCCACTCCCCCCCCCCCGTCCCAGTTTCATGGGTTCAAGTACAAGAATACTAGAATATTCTGTTTTTGTTTGTTTGTCTCATAATGTGTTCTCATTGAGTTTTATTGGTTATCAGTGGTAGTTCAGTCCTAAAATGAGTCACACCCCTTTAAGGCCATTGATTTCAATGGTCTTGGAAGGGTGTTACTCCGCTCAGGGGAGAATATAGATGGATAATCAAAATGTTTGAAGATAAGGTTGGAATAAGAACATGGTATCTGTGGTCTTCACAAGTTTGCACTGCAGTTCAGGACACGACTGAAAAATATACTAACAGGCCTTTATCCTTTCCAGGGTCGGGGGATGATACAAGATCTTGGGGACCACCCTTCGTTGGAATGGAAAGTGTTTATTTTCTCAGTGTAAACAGAAATAAAAAGGTAAAAAATGGTGTTCTGATAGTAGTATGAAGGATTTTAAAAGTCCCATTTGTGTGATCTTGGTAATGCTTTTATGTATATATAACAAACAGCAGAAATTAATTGTTGGATGCATCTTCAACATGTGTCAGAACTGATTTCTTTTTTGTAATGATAACTGTTGGAGGAACTTGTTATCTTAACAAAAACACTGTCGTTTCTTTTTCATTATTAGAGCATAGCTGTTAATATGAAGAATCCTAAAGGAGCAAAGATCATTAAAGAGGTATGTTTTAATTTTTTAAAATCCTGTATTTATCCTGTTGTAGCTTAAGTTTCTTTTCATGCCAACTGTGCAACAGTTACAAAATGGTTGCTCATGACCCAAGCAATGTTCTGCCATTGAGTTAATATATTGTGGGGAAATTGCCTTGTCCCGAATATTTAGTCACTCTTCTACTTGCTCAATGTGGCAGTCTGAGAATGGTTAACGTGTGCATGTTTTGTAACTTTTCTTCCTAAGCAGTGTTCAGCTATTCCATTTATGAAACCCAGAACCAAGGCTTAGCTCAAATATTAACCACAGGCATTTGCTGACCTCTACATCAGAAAACAAAACTTTCACTTGCAAACTATATAACAGGCAGAGTTTCCATCTGAGCTGTTGATGTAGCTCAGCTGCACCAGTGTATCAGGGTTCTGAACTTGGTTTAATTCTGGTTTGCGGAGGAGTGGAAACACAGATCTTTTATGCATGGCTGTTTCCCTCACCATCACTCCTTTGATGGCTTTGGGTCTTTGTTTGGATTATGCATGCCCTTTCCGACTGGCAGAGGTCGCCTTGCTCTCCCCCCTGCATTTCCCCACTTTTTGCCCATACTTTCAAATTCAAGATAAAACAGGTCCCTCAAAGCGTGGGCAAAACGCGGGGAAATGCAGGGGGAGAGCGAGATGACCTCTGACGGTCGGGAACAGCATGCATAATCCAACCAAAGATTCAAAGTCGCCGGAGGGGTGACGGCGAGTGAAACCGCCATGCATAAAAGACCACAGATGCCAGTTTACTGTGGTACCTCTATTTGGATGTCAGTGCTTACTGGAGTTTAATTTGAGCCTCTCTACAGATTAGGAAGGTTTCAGTTGCACTCCATGTGCACTGGGAAGAAGAAGGAGCCAGGAGGATCAACCTATGCATGTAAAGCATGGAAACAACCTGTGTTTGTTCCCATTATGAACAAACCCGCGTTTCGGCCGATTGGGCCTTCATCATGGTTAATTAAAACACATGTTAAGCCTGCCCACAGTTACAGAAATAAATCAATACATATACAAACTGTTCAAACCCAACTAGGCATGTGTATAGGTTGTAAAATCTATTACCAGTTACTCAAACATCTGGTCAGATTTGTTCTAGTTGTAATACTGGTTAGTATATGTCTCTCATATACTATGTGTGCAGGTATCAACCTAGTAGAGCAGTTTGCCCATGTCATCTGAATACTGCCATTAAGTACTCGTGGATAGTACCATTTTCCTTTAGATAGCTAAGCTATTCATAAATCATATGACTTGTTGTTTTTCTCTAAGTTCCCATCTGCTGCTGTGAATATTTGTTGGCCAGGCTTCTTCTTTAGTCTTAGGAGCAGCAATGCAATCCACTGGCTAGAATAATAAGAGTTGTGATTGCTGATACGATGACACCGGTTTATGGTAACCAGTTCCAATGTATTCATACTAATCAGCTAGATATACGATATTTTTGAAAAAGTATGATGCCTTGGCCAATTTAAAATAATCTAAAACAGGTAACTTCTGAACAAAATCTGACCTTTAGTATATATGTACGTATATACATACGATGAATAGAAAAGGTATTTGGGAAGTGGGAAGGATTGCCTTGAAATGTTTGAATAATAGATCACTGTTTCGGGAAGGAATATGTTGGTGTTCTCAGGGTAATGGGGGATGGAGCTCTTGCAAACCCAGGAGAGCATGTGCATCTGGTGTTATTATTTCAGATACCAAAGGAAGCACAGCCAGAGAAGAATCCCAGTAAGGTCAGAGCTGTGAAGCCGGGTAGGAGAAAGAGAAGGAACTCAGTACTCAGTCATTAGTCTCCTCCCTTCTGATGTTATTTTATTTATTCATAAGATTAGTGTGCCTGCCTTTCACCTGAGCATCTCAGGACCCACGGTGGGTAGCAGCGGTGTAAAAAACTGACATTAAAACAACATATATAAAAACATGAAAACCAATTTTTAAAACACCTTGTGCCCTCAGCAGTGGGTATACCCTCTCTGCCTTGGCTCACACTGCCCCATAAACTCTCTGCGACCATTCTGTTTCGCAGCCTCAGCAGAAAGTGACGGAAGTAGGAGCCCCCTAACTTCTTTCAGGTGGCTGTCCAAGGCATGGGGTGGCCACTGAAAAGGTCCAAGTGCATGGGTATTGTTGCTGAATGTGCCTTGGAGAAGGGAGGGGCTGTGGCTCAGTGGTAGAGCATCTGCTTGGCATGCAGAAGGTCCCAGGTTCAATCCCCGGCATCTCCTGTTAAAGGGACTAGGCAAGTAGGTGATGTGAAAGACCTCTGCCTGAGACACCCTGGAGAGCTGCTGCCGGTCTGAGTGGACAATACTGACTTCAATGGACCAAGGGTCTGATTGAGTATAAGGCAGTTTCATGTGTTCATGTGACAAGGAGATTATTGATGGTAGACTCTACTGGGAACAACAAAGTTGCTGCATGGGAACATGCTGGGAAATATGGTCCTTCAAGTATCTGGGCACCAGGCCATGAAATATTTTAATTGTCAGCAACAGCACCTTGAATTAGACCTGGAAACTAATTGGCATCTAGAGAAGGATCTTCAGAATAGGAGTGACATCTTCAGATAACAATTCTGCACTAGCTGCCATTTCCCGATCAATGGCAGCACCGTGTAGAGCAAGTTACAGTAATCTAGCCTCAAGGCTATCGAAGCACATATAAGCTTCAATAGCCTCAAGACTATTAAAGCATGGTTAAACATGACTACCCCTCAGATGCCTAAAAATAGGGAGCCATCTTCCTAATTAGGTGTGGCTGGAAAGAAGCATTTTTTCACTGTCCTGGACACCTGTTTCTCTGACAGGAGACCAAGATCCAGCAAGACTTCCAAGCCCTTCACAGAGTCTTTCATCAAAAGTGGCATAGATAGCAGGAAGTGCAATTCGCTTTAAAGCTGTGCTTTTCTAGCCAGCAACACCACATCCATCTTATCTGGATTCAGCTTCAGTTTGTTCTCCCTCCCCCACCTGGCCGCCACATTGAGGCACTGAGCCAAGAAAGAGACAGCAGCAGGTGATGATGTCTTCAGAATAATATATAGCAGGATGCCATCTCCATACTGATGGAAACCTACTCCAGATTTTCGGATGGTCTTAATAAGAGGCCTTACATAGATATTAAACAACATGGGAGATAATTGGCCCTTGTGACACCCACCGTGTCACCTCCCAACAAGATGATTCAGCATCTCCCACTTCAAACGTTTGTGAGCAGTCTGATAGAAAAGACCGTAATCAGCTCAACACTGCTTCACCCAATCCACATCACTTTCCAGGTGTCTCAGCAGTATAGCACAGTCCGCCAGATCAAATGCTGCTGACAGCTCTAACAAGAACGTTAGAGATGTATTCCCTTCCTTCATATGCTGATGGAGGTCATCCACAAGCTCCTCAAAAGCCATCACTGTCGCAAACCCAGGTCTGAGACCAGCTGGAAAAGGGAGATTAACAGGGTTGGTTCTTGTAGGTTATCCGGGCTGTGTAACCGTGGTCTTGGAATTTTCTTTCCTGACGTTTCGCCAGCAACTGTGGCAGGCATCTTCAGAGTAGTACCACTGAAGGACAGTGTCTCTACTTCAGTGGTACTACTCTGAAGATGCCTGCCACAGTTGCTGGCGAAACGTCAGGAAAGAAAATTCCAAGACCACGGTTACACAGCCCGGATAACCTACAAGAACCAATGAACTCTGACCGTGAAAGCCTTCGACAATATTAACAGGGTTGTTTCTCAGCATCCTCTTCTTTGCAGACCAGTCCCTCTGAAGCGGCCTGGAAGATGGCTTCAGGACAAGTTGTCAGAGGCTCATGGTGAATCTGTCCCAGCATGCCCTAGAATTATGGTGTCTCACCTGCCAGGTCTACCCACTGGTGTATGAGGCAGTGGTGATCGTGGCAATGAGCACCGTTGGTAATGCATTATCTGAACTGGATTCCAGCTATGCTTTTCTGTGAGGTTAATTTGGAACCTGTTAAACTTACTGATGCTCAACACTAAAAAATTTCTTGTTTGCTAATGAAGTTGCCTGGATTCAGACTTGACTTCTGTTGGGTTGGGGCCAACCAGCTTTTCTATCAGTGAAAAAGGGAGGGGGATCCCTTTGACCTAGAAGGAGAAGAAGAAGAGAGTTGATTTTTATATGCCGACTTTCTCTGCCACTTAAGGAAGAATCAAAGCAGCTTACAATCACCTTCCCTTCCCCTCCCCGCAACAGACACCCTGAGAAGTAGGTGGGGCTGAGAGATTGTGACTAGCCCAGTGGCTTCATATGTAGGAGTGGGGAAACAAATCCAGGTTACCAGATTAGCCTCTGCCGCTCATGTGGAGGAGTGGGGAATCAGATAAGACTCCACCTCTCCAAACCACCGCTCTTAACCACTACACCAAGCTGGACAGTGCTGGAGATCGTGGGAGCTGCTCGAACAAAGAGCCTTTGTGATTGAGGCTGTAATAAGAAGGGGAATTGAGAGAGATTGAGGGAGGGAAAGCTGGCTGGATCGGACCCACTGAAGCTTTGCATTTCGCACTTTTCTCTGTTTGGTTAAGTGTTCAGCCGATCAGTTTAGCACTTGAAGCATCTTATCTCCAAGAGTCTACACAACGGTAAAATTATCTCATTTGAAAATGCTAGCTGTGATATTTTTTTAAACGCTGTTGCCAATAATAGCCTTTTCATTAGTCAGCAAGGCACATTAATAGATGCTTTGTTTTCTCTCCACCTGCTCCTGGTACAGTGATTGACAACTGCTATGTAAGCGCCTTCCCTGTTGTGCGGAGGCAACCCCGTGGCCGGTTGCCACAGTTGTCCCATTGAGACAGCATGTACTTGACAAATTCAAGATTTTAACTGTAGGATCCCCTCAAAGGCAGACATTGTGTCTGCTGTGTAATTGTCTAGGGTGTAAAACAAATCACACACGCGCACACACATAGTGGTTCAGGACTGTAAATTTTAATTATGCAAGACGTATTTGACTTGTATACCGCAACTATGCCGGAACGATCTTGTTTACTGAAATTCTAAATTAAGTTATGTGGGGGAACTTGTTGAACTTTTGAAGTTCATTAAGAGTCTGACTCATCTTCACCTTTTATTTTAGCTTGCAGCTGTCAGTGATGTTTTTGTGGAAAACTATGTCCCTGGGAAACTGGCTGAAATGGGCTTGGGGTACGAAGACATTAACAGGATTGCTCCTCATATTGTGTACTGTTCAATAACAGGTATTTTAACTTGCGTAATGGCTCAGTGATAAAGTATTTACTAATTTCCTTCATTCTGTCTGGTATTTTTCAGTAAGCCTTCCCCCACCCCCAATTCCCTCTTATTTTTCATTCTAATTCAAATTACCGTATTGTTCGCTCCATAACACGCACTTTTTTCCTCCTCAAAAGTGAGGGGAAATGTCTGTGCGTGTTATGGAGCGAATGTGCGCACAGAGCCGGCTGGGCGCGCTGGAACAACGCGAACCGGCTCTGTGCGCCCCGTTCCAGAGCCAGCTGGGCACGCTGGAACAGCGAGCCGGCTTTCCCCGCCCGCCTCCCAGCTGGGAGGTGGGCGGAGTGCACAGAGCCGGCTTGCGTCGTTCCAGCGCGAGCTGGCTTTCCCCGCCCCGACGGCCAGCTGGGGTGTGTGTGTGTTATGGTCAGGTGCGTGCTATGGAGCGAAAAATACGATAGTGGAATGGGGATTGTGAAAATAGAACTGTTTTTCCCCACAGAAAACCAATTTTAGGAATCCTTATAGACAATTAGCAGGGAAGCTTTTGTTCTGACACTAGGTCAAAGCTGGAGTCTGGTTGTATTTTTGTCATACTGGTTGTGGCAATGAGAACCGTGATGCAAGCATCAAGTATCTACTGGGACACTGTTCTTACATGGTAATGTTGAGGTTTGGAGAACCAATATTGTTAATGGGTGTGGTCAGGGGGAAAAATCTGGTTCAGATTCACTCTGAGTAAGCTTGGTCTTCCTTTTGCCGCACTCCTTTTATATGACTTATATATTGCATTCTGCTTGAGAGGGTAAAAGATACACAAATGAGATCATTTTTGGCAAGTTAACAAGCCTCAAACAGCCCATTCCTGAGCTGGCGGGGGCCGGGGACAACATAGACAAGGCGCCACTGCAACGCCTCCAAAGAGGTTCCCCTGCCTCTGCGAGGCTTTAAAAAGCCTTTTTTAAACTTTAAAATTCTAAAATGGGGTATTTTCCACTACAGAAAACAGCAAGGCTGCGCCAGGAAAAACCTGGCGCAGCAACGCTGTTACTGGAGGGGGCATTCCCGGGCTGGAGGGGCTTAGGAAACTGTCAGCTCCACACCCGGGAACGCCCCCCATGCCGGCACTGCATTTCTCTTCCGGGATTTAGGTCCCAAAGAGACTGCGGCATCGGGGGTGGGGGTGGGGGGAGCAGCGAGCAGCTCCGCGAAGCCCATGTGCCGACAGAACTGCCCCTGGCGCTAGTGTAAGTGCCTCTTTTCACGGGATAAGAGAGCACTTATGCTGGCAGCGGGTCATGCCACCTCCTATGCACTTTCAGCCCAGTTCTTAGGAATGGGGTGTTAAGTTATAAAGAGCCCTAAGACCTGGATGCAGTGAAAACAGATCTTATTAAGGGGAATAATCATTACGTTCTAGCATACAAAAATATCATCAAATACTAGAATGCTGAGATGCAAATACTCCACACATATATCCATTCTTTTTAAAATGCATATCTCTCAAGAAGGAGAGGCAGGTATGCTAAAAGAAGGAGAGTAGAAAGAAAAAACAGATGTTTATATCGACTTATCCACACTGGCCTAAATTGAAATTCCTCAGGTAAGAGTCTGAGGCACCTAGGCAGTCAATAATTCAAAAAGGTCCTCGGGACCACTTGAACGGGGTGGGATAGAGGATTTTGAGCCAGACTGAGATACAAGAAAAATTCAGGTATGGATTCAAAGATAATGGAGAGTAGGAAGGCACTGGAGTTTGTCATGCAAGGTAGGACTGATCATAACAAGGGAGTTGAAATCGGGGCACATGGCAGAGCAGAGAATGAGTACATGTTGGGGATAGATTCTGGCTTCAGAATCTGAAACGGTTTGAAATTCTTTTTCCTAGACTTGGGGAAAAGGAGGAAAATCTAAAGATTCTTCCACATGGGGATGATTCTCTTTAGCTCTCATTGCTGCCGCAAATGCAGAGACATCCACACGGCAGTGTTGTCTGCACTAGCATTGCCCCAGTCCCTTGCAATATGTATATGCATTGTATATATCCTGCTGTATATCAGCTGATCCATGGGACGTGCCAGGCAACTAATGGCAAGTACTTGTGGAAGTGGTTAAGAGGGGTCGTTTGGAGTGGTGGACTCTAATCAGGAGAATAGAGGGGTTTGATTCCCCACTCCTCCACATGAGCGGTGGACTCTAATCTGGTGAACCGGGTTGGTTTCCCCACTCCTCCACATGAAGCCAGCTGGGTGACCTTGGGCTAGTCACAGCTCTTTAGAGCTCTCTCAACCCCACCTACCTCACAGGGTGTCTATTGTGGGGAGGGGAAGGAAGGTGATTGTAAGCCTGTTTGATTCTTCCTTAAGTGGGTAAAGAAAGTCGGCATATAAAAACCAACACTATTTCTTCTTTTCTTCCCTCTGGTGCTTTTGGCCTGAGAGTCCATAGTACTTTCATGTGTCTGAGCCCTGTTTGTCTTCATTTTTGTTATATTAAATCAAAGGAAACAACACACACAATGTTTTATGCAATCATGGAATCTTGTGTACTGGTGCTCTGTAAACATAATCCATGATGCATACAAGTCTGATGTCCCCCCATTTCCCTTTCCATAATAAGCCATAAAAAGAAGAGGTACAGGCCAGATCTTTTTGTACCAGTCCATTACTGTTCCTGTTTATCTTTCCCCCCACCCCATCATGGTATTGGAGCCATCAGTAGATGAACAAAGCCAGGATTTAGGCACATTACTTTTTTCTATCCCCTTTAATTTTGGTTCCCACATATTATATCACACTGAAATTCTGGCCTGTTTCTTTCTTTCTGCTTTCCTGTTCCAGCCCTGAGCTGCTTGCCTTCCTTCGCAAAGTCTGTGCCGTTTCAGAAAGCATGTATGAAATCAGGAAAATGTGTCTTAGCATTCATATATCTTCTTCGACACGTCTTCTGGGCTGGGTGTCTTCCCATTCATGTGTACAGTTGTTGGTGCATGTCTGTTGTTCATTGCTTCAACTTTGGAGGTTTCTCATTTTGGGCAGTCAGCGTGACTCTGGCATGTGTATGTAGGGAGAAGAGCCGGTGCCGAAAAGTCTAGTCCGGTTGCTGCTTTGATGCTTCAAAGGGTGTGGTTATCCCATAGAGACTGTGCCAGCCCAAAGAATTCTTTCTATTACTAGGGCAGGATTCCTCATGTAATAGTGAAAGGAACTTGCACAACTTCTAGGCATGTAAATCCATTTTTTAAAACCACATTTTCAACTTCTAAAAAAATGCCCGAATTCTTGTTTGTAGATAATCTTTAAGGCTAGGGGGGAAAATATTATCTTTAAGGCTAGGGGGAAAAATATGTGTTTGAATTTTAAAGGGACCCAGGGAATCCCTCTCAAAGTATTAAGGTAGGTTTGTATGATATTTGTTTCCACAGTCCTGCCTTCTTTTACTGACAACATTCATTCAGTTATTACAGAGACTCCAGAGGACACTGCTGCTAAATCATTGCATCCCAGTGCTACCCCTGTTGACTTTCTGTCTTTTAAAGACCCAATTAATGGCAATTTTTCTGACTTCTAATGCAATTGCATGAGAACCAGCATAGTGTAGTGGTTAAGGTGTTGGACTAGGACCTGGGAAACTCAGGTTCAGATCCCCACTCATGCCATGGAAGCTTGCTGGGTGACCTTGAAGAAGAAGAAGAGTTGGTTTTTATATGACAATTTTCTATACCACTTAAGGAAGAATCAAACTGGCTTACAATCACCTTCCCTTCCCCTCCCCACAACAGACACCCTGTGAGGTAGGTGGGGCTGAGAGAGCTTGAAGAGAGCTGTGACTAGCCCAAGGTCACCCAGCTGGCTTCATGGGTAGGAGTGGGGAAACCAACCCAGTTCACCAGACTAGAGTCCACCGCTCCTAACCACCGCTCTTAAGCACTACACCATGCTGGGCCAGTCATACACTCTCGGCCCTGACCCTGGCAAGTATTTGGTGGGAGACGTCTAAGGAATACCAGGGTCGCTACAGGGAGGAAGGCAATGGCAAACCACCTCTGAACGTCTCTTGCCTTGCAAACCCTACGGGATTGCCGTAAATCCGTTGTGACTTGACAGCAAAAAAATAAAATAAAATGCAGTTGCCATGCCAGCATTTCACACATGAGCTAGCAAAATACTTTTGACTCACCTGGTGCAGAGGGGCCGAGGAGTTGTCTGTAACATGGTCTGATTCTGTATACGGCTGCTTTCTGAGTTCTCATGTGTTCAGGGGCTTGACTGTGGAAGGGCCCCTTCTGAGAACTCACAGTTGCTTTGGAGCCTGTGCAAATTTGCCATAAAGGTAAATTTTACTCAGGCATCAATCATTTTAATAGTAACAGAGAAGTGGAAAGAAAGGAAAGAAAAGAGTTTCCAAAAAGTTTTGAGAAGCAAGGTGAGCTTCCAGTGATGGTTAAAGGGAGGGAAATAAGAGAGCTGGGCAGACGTCTGTAGAGGGGTCTTAACTGGTGGTATGGCATGGCCAGTGGGCAGAAAGAAGAGAAGGAACAGAGACAGAAATGTGAGCCTTACGAGAAAGTTAGAGGAAGGCGAGCATGGGGCTTGTTGGGGGTGGTGAGCAGACATGGAAGAAGTCAGTTACGGAAGGAATCTGTGTACAACTGCTGAAGGAAAGCCCAGTTGGCATGCACCACGATTAAGGCTGATGCCAACATAACATTTAACATTGGCTAATTTGAATAAAGGACACACTTGAGAGGGAGGGATAGGAAGAGGGAACACAGAAACCATAGCTTACTTCCAGTCTAACTGTGGTTAAAGGCCTAGGAACGTGAGATCTTCACTGCCCCTACAAGAAATGGCGGAAGTACAGTAATTCATTCAGTCTAAATTCTCTTTTAGGATTGGTGTAATGGTTAAGAGCAGCGGACTCTAATCTGGTGAACCGTATTGGTTTCTCCACTCCTCCACACGAAGCCTGCTGGTGTCCTTGGGCTAGTCACAGTTCTCTTGGAACTCTCTCAGCCTCACCTTCCTCACAAGGTGTCTGTTGTGGGGAGGGGAAGGGAAAGCGATTGTAAGCTGCTTTGAGACTCCTTAAAGGTAGAGAAAATTGGGGTATAAAAACCAACTCCTCTTCTTCTAAAAGAGAACATGTAAACAGGCGCGCTTGAATGTAAATCACTGAAACGGATTTGTCTCAAGCAAGTATGCTTGGGTTTGCATCCATAGTCTACATTTTGGTTAGCTGTGAGACAATAGCCCTTCTTAGTTGTTACATCCTGTCACTTCAGAACGGATGTGTCACACATGATCTTCCCGATAGGCATGATCACCTTTTCTTTGAAAGGGGCAATATGTGCTATTTCTGCCTTGTTACATGCATAGTAGACTCCTAATCTGGGATCTGAGACACATGTTCTGAAGGTGGAATATATGCACATTACACCTTTTGGAAGAAACAGTGAGCGTGTATATTGGAAAGATTGCCTGTAGCACATTTGTCTTGTGCACATAACAACTGAACAGGACTGATGAAGTTTTAGAATAGGCTCACTTCTACTTTATTTGCTCTGGAAGAGTTAAGGCGGTGATTGTTGACCACCTAGAAGATAAGTGGCATTTCAGCATGTGGAAGTCATGTGTGGGAAAATAGTTTGTGTCGGTAACCCAAATATGAACTCCTTTTGGAATTTTGGAAATTTTGATTAGTAAACTTTTAAATGCCTTATCTAAATAAGCCTGATTGAATCTCCATAGCCCCTTGCCCTGATGATTGCTCCAATGCTAGAATTTCCACGATCTTTCCCGTCATTCTTCCAGCTTTGTGAATGTTCTCAGGGTTCTCTCTGCCTATTTTTGCTCACCGGTTGGCTCAGTTAGTGCAGAGGGGGTAATCTTAGAAGTAGTGTTAGCTTAATATCTTATGACAGTTGTCGAAGTTGGTTTTACGTTTACTATGTTTGTCCAAATACAGTAACCCACAGATGGTCACCAAGGAATTAGTTGGCGAGGTCTGGTTTAATTAGAAACTAAGCAAGGAAAGTAAACCTGTGTACTAAAAATAGGGGATAACCTTTAGATATAAAGTTTAGAAGGGCAGCTTCAAATAATGATGCTCCTAACTAAAACATGTGGAGTTGTATAGATTATTTATTTATGAAAAGAAAAACATTTTGTTGCCTCCTTTCCACCCTCTCGCCTGCCTACCTGTCTATCTACAATTAGGTAAAACATAAAGAAGAAGAAAAATTGGTTTTTATATGCTGACCTTCTCTACCTTTCAAGGAGAATCAAACCAGTTTACAATCTCCTTCCCTTCCTCTCCCCACAACAGACACCTTGTGAGGTAGATGGGGCTGAGAGAATTCAGAGAGAACTGTCTGTAGCCCAAGGCCACCCAGCTGGCTTCGTGTGTAGGTGTGGGGAAACCAACCCAGTTCACCAGATTAGAGTCCGCTGCTCATATGGAGGAGTGGGGAATCAAACCCGGTTCTCCAAATTAGAGTCCACCGCTCTTAACCACTACACCACGCTGGCTCTCTCACATGGTTGGAGGAAGGTGGAGGTGTCAACTGGTTCAGCTTTGGGACAGACAAGAAAGTTCTACAGTAGATCACAAGCTGAATTGGAGTTAAGTTACCCCAGAACTAGTAACTAGTGTTTCATGGCCAGGAATTAGATTCTGTGAGCCAGGAATTCTCAAGATTACATCTCACCTGTGTTACAATCTCATTAGGGATGCTCGGGCAAGAAACTATGCTCTCAGGTCTACATCATCCCCCATCCTGTAATATGTTATAGTAATACTGTAGTGACATGGTTTATAATTTAGGGATGTTCCCTGGTTGTTGACGGTGTAAGGGAACTGGTAGTTTTGAGGACTACCCCTAAGATCACATGACCGTAGTTATTGAACAAGGCTTAGAGACTGCTGTATGAAATCTTTTTAAAGCCATTTCTCATTCTGTTACTCTCTCTATGGACCCAGAAACGTTGCAAATACTCATCTCCCGTATGTGAAGTGCTTTGATGGGAGGCATCTGAAGTCCATTTTGTCCAACCTTTCCTCCACACAACAGCCAACATCCACACTATATATTAATTTAACTCTCCTGTATATTCAGTATACATAATCTTGGCTTTATCTTTTTAAACATTTTTAAACAGAATTATATGTGTTTTGGAAGTCATGCCCTTTTATTTCGATGAGAGTATCTCACAATACTTTTGGGGGAAGCTGTTTTTGGAGCGCAGATAAGAGGCTGCCTGTCCTTTCTACCCAAAGGAAGACTTCTCTTCATCCTCTCCTGCTAAGGCTGCCCTTGGCATAGAGCTCAGTTAAAAACTTACCGTAAGAGCAGCAGGAGGAACCTTTTGTCTCTTTTGTGGATGGGCTGTGAATGTTTCATGAGCATAAAGCATGGTGATGGCTTCAAACCTTCAAAGACGAATGCAGCAGTAGGAGGATTTGACCTACCCTAATATCTATCTATCACTGTAATATTATAATGGGAAAGGTTTTGTGTGGTTGTCCTAAAGTATAAGTGCTAGATGAGGATGGTACTGCTTTTTAGCAGGTATAACCTGTTTCTGTGTTTCACAGTTCTCTTAGTCATTGGTGATGTTAATCCTTTGCTAGTCTCCTAATCACGTTGGGGAGATTGTGAGCATGCCGTGGCTCATAAGCTTCTTCCCCCTTCACGTTGTTCCAAATTATAACCAGGGCTGCCCTTGTAACAAGGATTTGGAGTGGGCGTGCAACCCCTGGTTTCAGGACAGTCCTGTGCTACATTCACATACCATTGTTTATTCCTTATGAACAGAGGCTATGGGTCTGCCCACAAAAAGAAATAGAATCTGTCGAGCACCTGTTATTCTAGTATATCTTACACAATGAAATTTGTAGCAAAACTATTGGACTGTTGCTAGAAAGGTTTCCCGTAAGATCTAGCAAAATTAGACTTGAATATCTTCTGTCAGATAAGAACCACCAAATGACACGATTGGTTGCCCGGCTTTACACCCAGGTCTGTAATCACAGAAGAATTGAGAAGGGCCTTTAATCCTGAAGAGTGGCAGAGATTTTAGTTCCTGAAATGGCTTAATCTCTAGTGTTTGCCCAGGAGAGTGTCGAAGTGTTAAATTGCTGACAGGTATGTGTAGCTTTAGCTGGTTTTTATTAGGACTATCCTATGTTTACCGAGATCATTCGTATATAAATTTTATTCTTAATTTAATTAAGAATTAATTAATTAATGTTTCCTTTATATACCTACTGGTTGTGGACTGTAATAATAAAGAACTGAATTTTGTATTGCACTATTGTGGCATAGTAGTAGTCATTTGCAACTGGATTGGCTTGTCCACCCAGGACAATTCAGTTGTGAATGAATGATACAGTGTGACTATAGTGTTATAATCAATGATATGTGGATGCAGCCATGGTTAGCACTGACTAATTAGCAAGCTTTCCTCTGTTATTTTATTCATGGCAATAATGAGCACAGGATAGCTGGTTTTGTGAGATCCCTGTAAGATCTTCGGTAAGGTAGTAGCCCTGTGCAGGATACAGTGAATAGTCACTGTGTGTGTAAAGTGCCATCAAGTTGCAGCCGACTTATGGAGATCCCTTTTTGGGGTTTTCATGGCAAGAGACTAACAGAGGTGGTTTGCCAGTGCCTTCCTCTGCACAGCAACCCTGGTATTCCTTGGTGGTCTCCCATCCAAATACTTACCAGGGCTGACCCTGCTTAGCTTCTGAGATCTGACGAGATCAGGCTAGCCTGGGCCATCCAGGTCAGGGCGAATAGTCACTAGTACCAGTCAAACTAATTCTTGACCCATCACCTCTCTGTTGGTGCCACTTATGGCAACCCCATAGGGGTTTCAAGTCAAGAGACAAACAGAAGTGGTTTGCCATTGCTTGCCTCGCCCAGCTAACCTGGACTTCCTCGGTGGTCTCCCATCCAAGTACTAATCAGGGCCAACCCTGCTTAGCTTCCGAGATTTGACAAGATCGGGCTAGCTAGAGCCATCTATAGGGTTGCCAACCTTCAGGTACTAGCTGGAGATCTCCTGCTATTAACAACTGATCTCTAGCTGATAGAGATCAGTTCAGCTGGAGAAAATGGCCGCTTTGGCAATTGGACTCAATGGCATTGAAATCCCTCCCTTCCCCAAACTCTGCCCTCCTCAAGCTCTGCCCCAAAAACCTCCCACCGGTGGCAAAGAGGGACCTGGCAACCCTAGCCATCTAGGTGAGATCACCCCCCCCCCAAGCCAGTGCTTAATGGCTTGGCAAGACCCCACCGTGCAAGTCTACCACTCTATCCAACTGTAAATGAAATAAGCAGGTATGAGAGAACCAGCAACAGTGCTTGGGTGGAGGAATTATATCTACAGCTGCATCCATACAAAGATTGAGTGAAGTCATCTCTGCTGTGGAAATAGCAGTGAGTGGGATGGAGGCATGCAGAGATGGCGTCCACATGCCCCATCCCCACACTGCTCACTGCTGGAAGCCTCTCCTCCACGCCCCTTACCTGCTTGTCGCATAAGTGCAAAAGCACTGACCAGAGGACAGTCTCACCGGGCCCCCCTGCAGCCCGGCAATCCCCACCCCCACCCAAGTGCTCGCCCACAAATCACAACTCAACCATGGCTCAGTTATTGAAGGAAAGAATCCTGTTGAAGGGATTACCGAGGGTGGGGGATGCGGGCGCTATTATTGCCATTTTAAAGATGGTGATAAGCTCTCCCGCCCCCCCCCCCCGCCCCCGAGTGTCTGCAGGCAGAGTTATCAGACTGATGTTTCATGTCAGAAGCTCTCACTGAGGAAATGTTGAACAATCCTCTAAAACAGTGGTTCCCAACCTTTTTTCGACCAGGGACCACTAGGACTTTTTTGTTCGGTGCAGGGACCCCAAGGTTCAAAATAAAAATAATTTGAAAATAAACTTTAATCATAACTGTCAGTTAAACATTAAACTTAGAATAATATTTGAATATATATTTTTATAATAGAGAACTTTTAATTGAAAATATTAATTTATTATGGGTTTATAACTTTGTTTCGCAGACCTTAATTTAGTTCTCATGGACCCCTGGGGGTCCACGGACCCCCGGTTGGGAACCAGTGCTCTAAAACTATTAGGAAGCCATCATCCCGACAAAACATCTGTGTTTGATTTATGTGGAGGTGTGTGGGGGTGGGGGTGTAAGCTCTGTCCCCTGGGCATCTACCCTTGAATTGAGCTAGGGAGGCCAAATATTGCTCCCTCTGTAGCTTTCTATAAACAGGCTCTAATGAGCTTGTAACACAATGTCCCCCAAGGCTAAGACAAAGGATGGTTTCCCAGCATCCGTATTATCATGAACAATGTGGGAAAAGACCAGATTTGGAAGGAACAAAATGGATCTTGCTTGAAAGCAGCTACCTGACCATTGTGTAAAGTCTCTATTTTGAGGCATTAAGGAACTTTATGCGTAAATAGGATCATCAAACAATGGAAAAGTGATTATTATAGGTTAGATCCAAATACTCTCTTTAGCTAAGTCAGAGGTCCCCAACACGGTGCCTACCACCACCTTTCCTGGTGCCCACCAAGTGTTTTTAGGAAGTGGGCAGGGCAGAGCACATTAAAAAGGCTTTCTGCTAAACAGCGTCTGTCTGAAATGTTGAAGAGGTACTATTTATTGGCTGTGCGGATTTTTTAAAACGTTGCTTTGAAAATAGCTGCCACCGCAGGGCAAGGATCTGCACTGTGTTACTGAAGTTAAACTGTGGGAATCACTTTATGCCTGTGTCCGCCTCCCGCAGCAGCCATTTTTTTGGGGGGTGGCAGCCCTTTAGTTGCTGCGCCCACCATGCTGTGTCAGAATCCCAAAGGTGCCCACAGGCTCAGAAAGGTTGGGGACCCCTGAGCTATGTGAAAGCGTCTTTCTACTTTCAGTGAGAGGAAGAAGAGTCACGTTTAGACAGAAGAGGACTCCCGCTTAGGGAGAAAGAGAGTCTTTGGATCCAACTCACAGTAAAGTAGTGCAGTGCGTAGAAATTAATGATCGGCGCACAGGGCAGCGCAGAAAAGTGTATCTTGAAGCATTCCTAGAGCACTGTATGTTTACGCTTCAGATAAATATTATGCATTTTGTTTTTATTGGAGACATATAAAGGATGATACGGGAACTAAAAGTTGAATGTACTCTGAATCATACCCTGCTGCTTTTGTTCCTTGTATTGATTTGCTCCTTCTCATTGTTAAATGAAACCCTACATCTGGTAATGTATATTGGCAGAGAGAGATAAACAACGTTCCTGGTCTGCTAGGGAGCTAACTTGTTTGGCATGCAGCGGTAGATTTTAATATAGATGATGTTTCTCAGGGTTACTAGAAACCAAATGTGCTTTCATATTTCTGATGATAAGCAGCGTCAGTTTCTGAGGGATGAGGATAAGGAATGGCCTGCAAAGCTGCTGAGAAGCATTCTTACAGCTTATGCTTTTCAGGAGTTGCACAGATAAAACTTGCTGACAAAATGTTGAGGTCCTTTTTTATAAAGAACCTGGGAGAAAAATTAACAGTTGGTCATGTTATATGATTTTCAGAACTTACATCCGTGCACACCAGGAACCTCCTAGTTGTGTACAGAATGTTCACTATGTGTGTTTGTAGGTTTGACAGGTTCCCCCAGATTGGGCAACTCCTGGAGATTTGGGGATGGGGCCTGGGGAGGTCAGGAACCTTAGTGGGGTACAGTGCTATAGAGTCCACCCTCCAAAGCATCCGTTTTCTCCAGGGGAACTGATCTCTGTAGTCCGGAGATGAGTTGTAATTCCAGGGGATCCCAAAATCCCACCAGGGCACTGGCATCCCTATGTGGTTGCCATGTTGCCTGAACAGGGACAATTAGGGTTGCCAGGTCCCTCTTTGCCACTGGCAGGAGGTTTTTAGGGTGGATTTATTTTTCAAATGCAGCTTCTGGGACTGTTTTTTCCAAGGTAGGGAGGAAGGTTGGTAAGGGACTTTTTAACCTTACCTTTTCAGTTGAAAAAAAGGCATCGAAGCTGTTTGTAGACCTATAGGGGTATTAATGCAGGTACCAGTCCAAAATGATAGTGAAAAGAACAATAACATGGAGTTAAAAAATGCGTGTGTACAGTAGCAAAATGAGAAGAAATATAAATAATGAAGAATAGTCTGTTCATAAAACTCTATTTAGCTACAGACCAGTATGAATCGTTGGTTATATCAACCAAATAGTATGCATGGTTGCTTAGGCAATATATGAGTTTCAGAATGAGAAACTTCATTTAAATTTGTCCAGTAGAACATAGTTTCAAATGCTCATGCATAGTATTGCAGCCATGCCCTTTAAGTAAGACATCTTACTTCATAGCCTTACGGTTGAACATAGAGAACCAAAGGGAAGTCTGGCTCTTTTTTTTATCTCTAAGAAGATATAATTCTGTAGTACATGAGGTGTGCATGGCCAGAGGTTTTGGATTCTGCTCCTGGCAGGGTTGCCAACTTCCGGGTACTGTAGAAACCAAACAGAGCAGGCTCACAGATTTCAAAATTATCAAAAATGTATTCAGAGTCAGTCAAAACAAGTGCAATGGAACTCAATAGTAATGGGAGGGACTTCAATGCCATAGAGTCCAATTGCCAAAGCGGCCATTTTCTCCAGGGGAACTGATCTCTATCGGCTGGAGATCAGATGTAATAGCAGGAGATCTCCAGCTAGTACCTGGAAGTTGATACAACACAAAGACTCAAACTCACTGTTAATACAATACTGTAGAAACCAAACAGAGCAGGCTCACAGATTTCAAAATTATCAAAAATGTATTCAGAGTCAGTCAAAACAAGTGCAAACAAACTACAAAACAGTACAGTGTCAAACAGTATGATACAAAAACTATACAACAATGAACGAACTATTTACAAAAGTGTATAGCATCAACAAGCACACTGGCTGTTTCAAAGGCACTAACAAGCACAGGTACTTTCCAGGCTGATTACATCATCCTTAGATCCCTCTGATCTATCCTGCACCTGTCAAACTAACTGACAGACTTGTAATCTTGACATGCTTCACGTCTAACTTTGGAAAAAGCCAGTGTGCTTGTTAGTGCCTTTGAAACAGCCAGTGTGCTTGTTGATGCTAGACACTTTTGTAAATAGTTCGTTCATTGTTGTATAGTTTTTGTATCATACTGTTTGACACTGTACTGTTTTGTAGTTTGTTTGCACTTGTTTTGACTGACTCTGAATACATTTTTGATAATTTTGAAATCTGTGAGCCTGCTCTGTTTGGTTTCTACAGTATTGTATTAACAGTGAGTTTGAGTCTTTGTGTTGTATCAACTTCCAGGTACTAGCTGGAGATCTCCTGCTATTACATCTGATCTCCAGCCGATAGAGATCAGTTCCCCTGGAGAAAATGGCCGCTTTGGCAATTGGACTCTATGGCATTGAAGTCCCTCCCATTACTATTGAGTCCCATTACTATTATTGTATTTTGTTATTATAGAGATCTCCAGCTAGTACCTGGAAGTTTAAACAATAGGTACGTATGCTGAACGACGTTAGTTAAATTGCAACAAACAGCACCAAAGCTCAATGTACGTTTAAAGAATTAGTATTAGCAATGAAGCATTCATAGAAATATCCAACTGAACATCATCAAAAATACAGACATGGAAACAAAAACCTAAAAATGTCATAAGGTCCTTCAAGCAAGGGGTAACAGAGACTCCAGTTACTTCACTGTATGGAGTAGTGGGATTGTAGTGTGACTTCCTCGCCACCGCCTGAAATGGTATGTCCCATTCTACTCCCTCCGAATCCCATCTCCTCATTCTGCTGCATCTGTAGACCAGGTCTAAGTCTACCAGGTCTAAGCCAGGTCATGTAGGCCAGGTGTAAGCCAGGTCATGACTGAGCAGAGGTTTAAATTGGCTGCTTCCCTCTAGTAGCTCAGGGAAGGGAACATTTTATCTTTCTGGGAGCGCCTTAATTTTTTTCTTCAAGAGGCTTAGGAGCTCCCAATCACAGAATGGGGGCTTGGTGGTGGGGAGTTAGTCACAGAATAGCGGCTCGTCCAAACATTAACAGCAGTTCTGAACAGGAACACGTTCCTTTGCTGCTTTCCCAGAGCAAACTGCTCCCACCCCCAATTTGTACCTTGCCCTGAGAGGACATGTTAACACAGTGAGTGCACATACGTCCTGCCTGTGCATGTGTACTTTTATTTATTTTGTTTTTACAAAATTTGTTTGGAGGAAGGAGGCAAAGCACAACCACTTTACAAATGAAACCAGGGACTAGTTCCTGGATAAATACGGGTTTTTTTTTTAGCTGTACATGCATTGGCTAACATGAGAATTACTCAAGGCATGTATAAAGTATAGGGCTTCCAGCTCCAAGTTTGGAAATACCTGGAGATTTGGGGGAGTAGGGTGGAGCCTGAGGAGGATGGGGTTTGGGAGGGGAGGGACTTCACTGGGGTATAATGCCATAAAGTCCACCTTTCGAAGTAGCCATTTTCTCCAGGTGAACTGATCTCTGTTTCCTGGAGAGCAGTTGTAATAGTGGAGATCTCCAGCCATCACCTGGAGGTTAAGCAAATATACAGCACCAGCTCGATTATTAATATATCAATACTCACTCAGGTTTTCCTTAACCCACTATATATTAAAGTATACAAAATAAACAGAACTCCAAAAAACTCCAGCAATAAACTACATGAAAAACAAAAGTGGTTACATCACCTACTACATTCCAAAATTGGTTGCAAGAGAAAATCAAAATTGGTTACATCACCAAGCATATACTTTCCAGGGAACCTGACCACGTGTCCAAAGAAAGGTAGGAATTCAGCAACTCAAAATTCAATTGTCCAAGGTAAAAGAGTGTTTCCAAACACGTTTTTTTGTATAGTTCCAATGGGTAAGTGAATATTTCCAAAGCAAGTGAAGTTCCAAGCAAATTAAACTCCAAGTTCCAACAGGTAAATATTTTCAAAGCAAGTAATATTCCAAGCAAATTAAACTCCAAGGCGGGTTTTCCTGGAGGTTGGCAACCCTAATAAGGAACAATCAAGTGTACACTATACACATTTTGTACGCTACATGGATTGTACGTGTGTTCATTGTGTGCTGTGCTCTTGTTTTCCCTGGAAGAGGCATATAGCAGCTTTGTTTCGGGGGAAAGAGTCAGTAGTGCATTCAATTCCTTTCCAGAGCAAGACACATGCAGGAGGTAGAGGAGGAGAGGTACCAATGTTTTCTCATTCAGAGCAAAAATTTGTGCACGTGCCTTCTTTGCACGAAAGAAAAAGTGGAGAGAAGATGCTGCAGTAGCTTTAAAAGAATAAATAAAGGGATTGAATAAATAAATAAAGGAATCAATAGATAAATCGAAGGAATAAATAAATAAAAGGAAGGGTAAGAAAGGAGAGCTCCTTTAAATTGCTTGGAGCCTGATTGGTCCTTCTGAGGGACTTTCTACCAACCCATCATAGCTCATGTGTTTATGCAATAGGGTTGCCAACCTCCAGGTACTAGCTGGAGATCTCCCGCTATTACAACTGATCCCCTGCCGAAAGAGATCAGTTCAGCTGGGGAAAATGGCTGCTTTGGCAATTGGACTCTATGGCTTTGAAGTCCCTCCCCTCCCCAAACACCGTCCTCCTCAGATTCCATCCCCAAACCTCCTGCTGGTGGCGAAGAGGGACCTGGCAACCCTATTATCCAAACACATCACAAGGCTGAGGCCTGGCTTTCAAAGCATATCGATGATTTTGCCCTAGTTCAATTAAATCCAGATTAATTTTTCCACAGGTTCCACGCACACTTTATTCATTAATTCATCTCTATAGTTTAGCTCATCGCACTTGTGTCTGTTTTGTGGTATTTAGTCCTTCCTTTCTAGAACATTCTGCTAGTTCTTTGTAGAGATCAAGATGTGACCAACATTTTTTTAGAAGCAATTTTTCATTTCAACGTCTTTGGCAGCTCTGTAATTATAGAGATGCTTGCGCTGCTTTGCCCTGGTTTTTCTCATCATGGACCCATTGCTTGAGTTTTTCCTTATTTTATTAATCTTTATTAAAGAAAGATGTAGTCTGTTCGTAAAGGATAAGGGTGATATTTTGCAGAACAGGTCTTAAAGGTGTTTTGTATTAATTTTGCATTAAACAGGATTATTTAGCTACGTGCATTAAATCTGGGATGATATACACATGCCTGTTTGCAGAAATATCTGCATCAGATTTCTCCCCCCCCGAAAAATATCCTATAGATATCCAATATCTTATTGTGTAACTACTTGTGAAAAGATACCAGAATGTAAAATAGATGTGTGTTGCATCAATTATAGAGACAGCATGCATTTATTAATTGCTGATCGCCTCTCATGATACACTGAAGCTGTGACTGAAAAGGGGCTAGGCACTCCCTTTTGTTTCAGCAAGCAAACAATGCATGCATTTGCCTTTTCACAACTGATGTGGTGCACATGTGTTCTGCACTAGGGTATCTCTTACTAAATAGCCAAAATGTACTCAGCAAGCAATTTAGTTGCAATGCACTGAGGGCAGTGTTCATTCTTACGGGGTTTACACAGAACGACTTTCTGAAGGACTATGGATATTATTGTGGATATTATTCATTGAGAAGTCAGTTTGTGACAGGGGTCCCACAAGTGGTATAAATGTGTAGGTCTGGGCATCACCCTCGGGGTCCTTCTCTCCCATCCCATTCGGGACAGCCTTAGAATCCCTGGCTTGAGCCAACCTCAGGACTTCAGCCTATTGCTGACGCGTTAGGTCTTCCTTTCTCACAGTGTGCTGCCGCCTGCCCCTTTTGTTCAGAGAGCTAGAGGCAAAAGCATTTCAACACATGGGGGTTGCATGTGTACAGTCGCTAGAACAGCACTGGACTTCAAATTATGAATATTTATGACCCTGCCAAGCAGGCAGCATGGACACATCCCATTTGAAACACTGTTTTGCTCAGTTCTTGCTTCTGAAAAGTTCTGAACAATTCTTATGGTCATGCTTACTCAGAAGTAAATCTCACTCTCCCCCACTAACTTGGATTTATAAGTGTGCATTGGATTGGAGTCTTAGCACAGAAATTAGTGGCTTTGCTCAGTATCCTTGAATGTGTACTAGGTGGGTCAAAGCAAAATTTGTCTCCTCTTACAGCAACCGATTAATATGGAATTGGTTGCTGTAACAATTAAAACATAGTTACAGATTTTGCATTGTTCAGGAAATAAGTGAATTTCATTGTGGGAAACTAGATCTACAAGGTGATTTAAATCCATTCACCCTAGTTGACTTGAGGCATGCTTACCAAAAAAGACTAGTTACCACTGTTGTGAGAGACAGCATGGTGTAGTGGTTAAGAGTGGCGGAGTCTAATCTGGAGACCAGGGTTGGATTCCCCGCTCCTCCACATGAAGCCTGCTGGTTGTCCTTGGGGTAGTCACAGTTCTCTCAGAACTCTCTCAGCCCCACCTACCTCACAAGGTGCCTGTTGTAGATGGGAAGGGAAGATAATTGTAACCCACTTTGAGGCTCCTTACGGTAGAGAAAAACAGGATATAAAAACCAACTCTTCTTCTATATATTCTACTTTAATAATGTCCTTTCTCTGTTTTAGGCTACGGTCAAACTGGTCCAAAGTTTCAACGCGCAGGCTATGACTCAGTTGCAGCTGCTGTTTCTGGCCTCTTGCATATCACAGGGCCTGAGGTATACTACTGCAATTTTTTTTGGGGGGGGGGTCCTTCTTTTCTCATTTAAAACTTTGCTGGGGTGCACGATGACACTGTGCAGGGCAGGGGACAGTAGGAGGTTTTGGAGAAGGAGAAGGAAGATAATAACACCATTTGGATGATAACACCATTTGGCAAGGATTGTTTTAGCATGCTGTGCAGTTCTGTACAGAGTGATTTCAGTGGGTTTAGGCTGGAGTAACTGCATAGGACTGCAATGTAAATATCTGAAATGTTGTACTGCTTTCAGATGAGCTTCAATAAAGAATAGAGTGGCGTTCATTAGCGAAAGGAACCTTAATGGTAATGCTAAGAACTGTAAAGCGAGTTGGCTGAAAGCATTTAGAAAAATTTGAATGCTTTTCTTTTAAGGGCACCTGAATGCAGGGACAGCGGCAGATATTTTTGGCCTTTTGGCACAGCGTCTTTCTAGGTTCCACACTCCCATTTCATACCTCTATTGCCACCTCTAGCTTGGGAGATTCTTGGAGATTTGGGGATGGTGCCTGGACAGGGGAGGGAGCTGAGTGAGGACGTGATGTGGGGAGGGGCCGTGGCTCAGTGGTAGAGCATCTGCTTGGCATGCAGAAGGTCCCAGGTTCAATTCCTGGCATCTCCAGTTAAAGGGGTGATGTGAAAGACACCTGCTTGAGACCCTGGAGAGCCGCTGCCAGTCTGAGTAGACAATACTGACTTGATGGACCAAGGGGCTGATTTAGTATAAGGCATGTGTTTGTGCTGTAGAGTCTGTCCTCTAAGGCTGCCGTTTCCTCCTAAGCAGTCTGGAAATCAGTTGTACTTGGGGAGAACTACAGGCCTCACCTTGAGGTTAGTAAGGCTACACACCTCTCCTCCACTTCCCTACTCCCCACTACAAATCTATCCGGAGGGAGTGGACCATTACTTTTTCCATGTTTGTCTCCACTGCAACTGTTTCAGGGTTAACAGGACTATGGAAGGATTGTGCCTCTGCTTTCTCCATCCATCAGGAAATGCGACACCAGCCAAGAAGACTCGCTTCTATGCCACCAGTGCTGAATGACTGGGGGCAGGGAAGGGTCCAATGTACCAGTAGTGCAATATCCAGTGATGTGGGGATGCAGCCACAGTTTCCAAGGAAACAGTGAAGGAAGCAGTTAGTAGGGCAAGCCTAGCGGTGATTTCCAGCAACAAGTATGGCTTAATAATGTCATTGGTTTGGGATTCATTTAATTGCTGGAAGCCATTTTGTTCCTGAGTTATTCACACCCTTCCTTAGCATGGTGAAGTGGTTAAGAGTGGTGGTTTGGAGCAGTGGACTCTTATTTGATTCCCCACTCCTCACAAATCTTCTGAACTGGATTTGTTTTCACACTCCTACCCATGAAGCCAGCTGGGTAACCTCGGGCTAGTCACACTATCTCAGCCCCACCTACCTCACAGGGTGTCTGTTGTGGGGAGGGGAAGGGAAGGTGATTGTAAGCCGGTTTGATTCTTCCTTAAGTGGTAGAGAAAGTTAGCAACGCTTCTTCTCCTTCTCCTTCTCCTCCTCCTCTGCCATTCCCTCAGTGTCTACAATGTAAAGATAATAATACTGACCTATCTTACAGGGTTCTTGGAAGGGTTACTGAGAAAATGTGACTAACCTATGGTAGGGCTGCATGGCATCCCACTCTAGTGGGAGGCCTCCTGCCAGCAGTTGTCCTTGCCTGCCATCATAAACAGTGGTGGAAGAACAATTAAATTAAATTAAAAACTTCGGCATCCTGTGGGCCGCTTTGTCACTTCTAAAGCAGAAGTGGTGTAGTGTCACACGGAATGTCGAACTCTCTCTCTGTCTGTGTCCCTGAACCTCCTGCTGGTTTCCATGCTTGGCAACTCTATGCTTCAGTGGTATTCTGATGCTAAATATTAGATCCCACAAGTCTTGATCTGGGGACTTCAAAACAGCTGGTGTGTCTTTCTGAAAGGCAGATATTGTAAGAAGCTGTCTAGTTGTACAGTGACTAGACCTTTTGTTTTTTCCTGCATTGTCATTGTTTAGAAATGTAGTTCATGCATATATAGAGCTGATTACTGATGATGATTTAAATTTAACAAAGGCATGTGGAATTCTAAACAGTGTTCATAAAAGAATGGAGAAGACAGTTTATTCTGCAGGAATCCCATCTAATCATACATAATTTTGGTGCCATTAAGAAAAAATGTAAAAACATTACTAAGAAACGATAAATTTTGAGCTAAGGGTTTTCCATTGAAAAGTATAAAATAATTTGTTGTACATGCCATGCATTAAAATTGTAATCTTGCTAAGGCAGGGAGCTTCCATAAGAGGATAAAAATCTTGGGCAACTCTGATTGCATTACAACTAGAATTGGTTCCTGTTGAATTGGATCAGACTTCTAGGTGAAGTACATATGATGCTGCATCTGGTATTATCATTTGGTTATCAAACTTCCCTGAAAGGCTTTGATCTTGGGCCAAAAAAAATTGGATAAAGATTAAAGTCAAGGCAGTAGGGTCTAAAATGCATGAAGAAGAAAAACGGTGGCACACTTAGAGAACGCAATAAATCCAGAAGAGAAAATTGCTAACAGTTTCCAAGTCTGCTTCTTCTGAGGGTACCTTTCTTGTGCTTTTTATTATTAGTAGTACTAGGTGGTTATTATCTTATGAGTGCATTAAGCTATAATAATCATACCATGAGTAACTAATCAGTTTGAAATGTTCACATGGCATTATTCCTTTTTAATATTATTAGTCATGTTTAATAATGAAGATGACCACGTAACTGATGCAGATGCCGTTGTTTGGCGCCTGGCCATTAAAGAATAGCTCACAGGAATACAACCTGAATGATACCATATACTGGAAGTAATTTTAAACACTCCAGCCCCAACGATCATGACTTCCCATGTTGCACTGGTTTCTCCTTCCATATGTGCTGTTGGTTAGCAAAGAGGGCTGGGATTGATATGAAATTGGCTTCTAAATCTTGGTTTCCTGAGTGATGACTTGAGTGTAAAACAGTGAAGCAAAGTACAGATTACCTTTTCCACAAAGCATTTGGCTCAGAATGCTACATCTTATCCCCCACCCCAGTGAAAGCCTTAAGTGTGTGTAAATGCATTTACTTACTTTCAGTCGTTGTTGCCCTTCTCTCTACCTCCCCTGTGTTCTCTCCTTTAATTTTTGAAATTTAGATTGAGTTTCATTGCATCTACTGAAATTGAATGGGCCCTTCTTTATTGTTTATTACACATACATAAATGTGCTTTAGTGCTATATGAACAAGTGTGTATGTGTGTACATGTGTGCCGATCTAATCGAATCCAATCTAATCTAATATGTGCCTGGAATCTCTTTTTGGAATTTTGTTGTTCAGCAATGGAATTGGCTGCCTAGGGAGGTGGTGAGCTCTTCCTCTCTGGCAGCCTTCAAGCAGCTGCTAGACAAACACTTGTCGGGGATGCTCTAGGCTGATCCTGCATTGAGCAGGGGGTTGGACTAGATGGCCTGTATGGCCCCTTCCAACTCTATGATTCTGTGTTTCTTTGATTCCTTTCTCAGAACTTATTCTGACAACTCTAACCACTGTAGTCATGACTGAAGCCACTGTTAGTACTCTGGGATGATGCAAGGAATAAAGTAGTCCTTTTCAGTTCTCGATATCATGTCATTGTCTGACATGGGATTATTAAGATCTTATTACAGTGTGCAGCACAGAGCATGGTACACAGTACTGAATGTCAATTCTTCTTTCCTCTCTTGTTCTCTTCTTTTAGGAAGGTGAGCCAGTTAGACCAGGAGTGGCTATGACCGATCTGGCTACGGGACTGTATACATATGGAGCAATTATGGCTGCACTTCTTCAGAGTCATAAAACAGGGAAGGGTATGCACGTGGACTGCAATTTACTGTCCTCTCAGGTAAGGGCTTACTTAGCTGTTTGAATCTTAATACAGAGGCTTGGATTGAAGTAGCGTAAGCAGTCAAGCTAAATGAAGGCAATTCCTCTGCCCCCCTTCTCCCAGCCTTCCGCATTTCTCCCCTCCCACAATTTTGGGTCAGTGGACTCCAAGGAATAGTATGTGATGCAAAGGGGGGGGTCTGTAGTGGGAGGGGAGATCAGCAGAAATTGACCTCTTCGCTACATGAATGGAAATGTTGTTCTGCTAGCAGAAGTGCTATTACACCAATGGTATTGCAACTTGCAATCCAACCAAAGATTCATTTTTGCGTTAATTGGTATACTTTGGTGCGTGTAGTGAACTTCAGCCAAGAGAAAAAATTTGCAATTGTCTGCAGGGTGATTAAAAACCAAAAAAAGAGAGAACATTTTAGCCTCGCCTATGGATTAACCGATAGCATATTTACATGGTGTAAAAGTATTGCATGAACTTTATGAAGTTTTTAAACCCATGCTATCAGACTACTAAGAGATGGGATTGTTGACCTATCCTGACCAGTCTATTAAAAATTATTTAATTAAGTTATACTAACCTGTAAGTAGGAATCATGATTGCCGCAACATGAATATCAGCAACTGAGCTATGCTCATGAAAGATACTTTTTATTATTTATTTTTGCCCTGCTTTTCAGCCAGATTGAATTCCAAAGTGGATATGAGTGGATGTGGTGGGGAGAGGCAGAGGAAGGTTTTGGTTGCTCACTCTTCTTCCTCCCTCCCCCTTTCCGTTTTGGCCTCATTCAGACATGATGACAAACAGGTTTGTCCATGACAGACACAGCTTAGCGTTATGTGTTCCCTCCCTCCTCTCCCTGTGAGCCTAGAGTGATTGAACTTTCCTGATCTGTGACATTCAAAGTGACTGAACAAATTGGAGTTTGTTTCTTCCCCAGAAACTGGGATTCTTTACAGGGGCTTAGTCGTGATTTTAGTCCCCACAACCCCCCTAGTTGTGGGGAGAAAACGGATTCCTGTTTCTCCAGGCACCTATGTTTGGATGCTGTGGAAAACTGGAAGTTTCAGTGAAGCCAGGGCTGCTTAATTCATGCTCCATGCAAGGGGAGGAAGCCTATGAGCACAGCAACCATGAGTGTTTGTGCTCATTACAGACGAACGTGTTTGTGTTTTCTGAGTGGGTCCATTAAGTTGCTCTTGCCATACCATGTTTTCATAATAAAACATGTAGGATACTGAGTCCTATGGAAGTTCATGAGATTCCAGAACTTAATTGTGTACAGAGGATTTCAGATAGTAGTACCTTGGTCACCTCACACTGGCAAAGGCCATGCTGAAGGGTCAACAAGGCATGGGAAAGCGTTACCTCAAGATGCCCTTTAGCAGCAACCAATAAAATTAATTTCCATGTGGAATTTTTAAGAAAAAAGACAATTATAGAGGATTCAGAGCTGTGATCCTCAGCGAGAGGGAGAAGTATGGGTTTTGGTGGTGGGAACATCTGGGGGGGAGACCCTATGTGAGTGGTAGGGGAAGGGGACAGAGGCACCCAACAGGCTTGTACCACTTCAAGGGATGCCTGGTTGAAAATGCCCCACACGACCAGTATTGCTTGCCCCCTGGGATCGGTTCCATGCCCAGAGAGGACAGCTGCATTGAGAGGGAACAGCACACTTCAGGATGAGTTGGAAAGGAGAAAGTATGGCGTGGTGAACAGTCTGTGGAAACTAAGGGGTCAGGTAGAGTGTTTATCTTTCCATTACATTTCCAATTGTCTCTGGTTATTTAGGAGATTGAGGAGATAGCTCTTTCCTATCATTGTTGGTTTGTGAAAGTTACATTTTCAGAGAAATAAAGTACAGGGGTGGGGAGAGGAAGAGAAGCCCAAATTGCGGGCAGAAAGGTACTGGCTGGATATTGGTGTGTGTGTGTGGGGAACTTACAGAAAGAGTTGTTCGACAGTGGAATCAGCTAGCTAGGGAGATGTTGAGCTCCCCGTCACTGGCATTCTTTAAGCAGAGACTGGACAAACACTTGTCAGGGATGCTGTAGGCTGATTCTACATTGAGCAGGGGGTTGGACTAGATGGCCTGTATGGCCCCTTCC
This sequence comes from Euleptes europaea, assembly GCF_029931775.1. NCBI lineage: Eukaryota > Metazoa > Chordata > Lepidosauria > Squamata > Sphaerodactylidae > Euleptes > Euleptes europaea. Next base: position 20,134,198 of record NC_079322.1, on the reverse strand, counting down.
AATTTTATGATTCTATGACCTGTTAAAATAATTAAGCCACTATGAGCCTACAGAGATAGAGCAAGGTAAGAAATAAAATAAAATAGTCTCGCTTTCTCTGGAATGTTCTTCTGGACTATTCAGTGGATGCATTAACAATATTTTCAGAGGGTGGCCATGTTGGTCTGCATTAGAACAGCTACATTCGAATCCAGTAGCATCTTAGAGACCAACAAGATTTTGGGGGTATAAGCTTTTGAGAGTCTAAGCTCCCTTCATCAGATACGTCAGTATCTGACAAAGGGAGCTTTGACTCTGTTAAGAATATTCTGTCACAATTTGAAAGTTCTAGCATTTTAAGTTTCACTGGAGCACCCTGTGTGATCCTTACGAGCAGTCACAGTATTCCATGATGTTTTGCACGTCTCCTTAATATTATTAGTTAATTGTAAGTATGTAAACGTGAATGGCAATCTAGCTGTCAAAGGAAAAGATTTGTCTAGAGTAAAGAATCAACTGCTAATTTTAACTGCATTTTGCAAAGGTAATAAACTCTAATGTCAGCTTTCAAAAACATCTGTAAGAGCCACTGCTCTGTAAGATTTTTGTGATTATGCAGCTTTAGCAAACCAAACCATGGCTGAATAGTAGCTGATTACTAATTAGGGCCAATACCTTACCCACAAAAAAGAATGAAATTAAGATCCTTTTTAGAAAAAGGTCCATCCTAAGTCAAAAGCTATGGGTTTCCAAGGGGCAACAGCATTACATGGTCTCTTGATTATGAACTTTTACCCTTTGACTTAAAGTTCCTTTGAAACCTTTTGCTAGTACTTGATTTAGGATAGTGAGCTCCTTTTAGAGCCAGCATCTAAACAATAATCTTTAGATGATGGTAAATAAGAAGGAAGCGGTTTCTGGACTTGTTTCCAATTATAAACCGATCGATGTCTTCTGTTGTGGCCTGAAAATATCTCTTGGAAGTTTTTTTTTTTTTTTACATCAATCCTGCATTTGATTATAACCAGTTGAGGAACCAACAAACAAAACCAAAAAAAGACCCAAGCTATCCTAAACTCCTGTAACAAATTAGTTTGCCCTCGCCTGACATTAAGCAAGAAATCTTATGCTTCCATAAAATACAATCCATGTTCAGAGGCAGTGTATATTGGAATACCAGTTGTTAGAGGGCAATTATTTCTTGCCTGACATCTGGAGGCAACTAGTTGGATCCAGTGGAAAATAACATAGTGGTCAAGGCAGTTGTTACGTTCTCAGGTAATTTTGTCTTTAAGGTGCCACTGGACTCTTTGATACTTTGCCACGCCTATGAGATTTTAACTGTATTGTGCATTTTCTCAAACTCTACAAACAGAAGGTTCTGGCCTTCATCCATACTCCTAACTTCATGTGCCCTGTAAATGCTTACTTTATAATTTTCAAGCAGTAGATTTCTCCATTAGCCCCGTGTTACAGGCAAGTTGCCTTTTAAAACTCAGGTGAGTGTTGGAAGAACAGGTTTCCTCGGGAGGTGGTAAGTGCTCCTTCCCTGGAGGGTTTTAAGCAGAGGCTGGATGGCCATCTGTCAGCAATGCTGATTCTATGACCTTAGGCAGTTCATGAGAGGGAGGACAACTTGGCCATCTTCTGGGCATGGAGTAGGGGTCACTGGGGGTGTGGGGAGGAGGTAGTTGGGAAATTCCTGCATTGTGCAGGGGGTTGGACTAGATGACCTTGGTGGTCCCTTCCAACTCTATGATTCTATGAAGTTTGCAGTGCAGCATGGGATTTCCAAGAGAAAAAAGTCCAAAAGTGCTGGGCATGCACAGGCCCTTGGTGCACACAAAGGAAATCTTGGGATTGTGGCCTGTGGTTAGTATTGTTTGTGTTACATGATTTCTGCTAAGCCTCTTCTGCTTCTAATTATTGAATCTCAACAAGTTTACATTGTTAAAAATATATGTAGTATCTTCTTTTAGTTATACAGTAACCCTGGGGAGTTCTTACAGTTTACAGTACGTTTATTACCCTTACTAAGAACTTCATTGGTGTATATTAGAACTGTCAGCTGGCGAAAGATATTTTATCTGATTAGAAATCTGTCTGGCAAGCAATTCATCAGGGTTTCAGTTTGTGTGTACACACACACACAAACACACACACACACACACTCTATAACCCCCAAAGATGATAGTTTTTCGTGTTTTAACAAAAGTAAAATAAAGTTATTTGCAACGTTTATAAACAAATCTCTTTTTCTTAAACATTCTTTTCCTCCATCAGCCTTTTGCCTTATTTCTTTTCTACTAAATGTTTCCTCTTTTACATTGGAAAACTCTGTGCTCCACAAAGGAAATTTGCAGTGTACATACAAACAGACGCAACTGTAATAGATCACGATGGGTAGTCATGTTAGTCTGTCAACAGCAGTGGAGAAGAGCAAGAGTCCAGTAGCACCTTAACGACTAACAAAATTTATTGCAGGGTATATTCTATCTATGCCCTGACCTGGATGGCCCAGGCTAGCCTGATCTCGTCAAATCTCGGAAGCTAAGCAGGGTCAGCCCTGGTTAGTATTTGGATGGGAGACCACCAAGGAATACCCGGGTTGTTGTGTAGAGGAAGGCACTGGCAAACCACCTCTGTTAGTCTCTTGCCATGAAAACCCCAAAAAGGGTCGCCATACGTCGGCTGCGACTTGACGGCACTTTACACACACACACACACACACACACACACACACACACACACACACACACATTCTATCTATATCTGAAGAAGTGAGACATAGCTCACAAAAGCTCATTCCCTGTCAGAAATTGTGTTAGTCTTTAAGGTGCTACTGAACTCTTGCTCTTTTCTACACACAACTCTGAGTACATTCTAGTCCTTTTACTTACCTTTCTACATATTTGTCCACACATATGGATTTTTGCAGATGAACCTATGGATTGGATCCTACCAGCTATTCTGCTGGTGCAACAGGTAGGAAGGGTTTCTGTTGACGCCCCCACCCCTCAAAGGCTACAGTAGAAATTGTGAGACCTCTGTGAACAAAAGTCATGCAGAACAGGGGGCTGCAATGAGGAGGGGAATTGAGTGAGATCACCCCTCTTCCTTCTTGTGCTGGGAGAACAGCTGTAGAATACAACCTTTAAAATCCCTGCAAAACGCATTCCTTTCTTGTTCTTTCTCCCATCCACATGTGCAAAGGTATGCTTTAAGAAATAATAACAAGACATGACTCTCAGCTGTGTGAGTAATCTGGGCAATCCTTGGAAACAAAAATCCCCCCCCCATCCAATAAGATAAAATGTAAAGTTATTGATTTATATTTTGCAACATTTAAGTGGAACATTTTGCAGAAAGAAGCCCAGGGAATGCCAACAACTATAATTCAATTATATCTTTCCAACTGAAGAATGTCTTGGCAAGGACGGAATTGAAAATTAAGGCTTGAAAGGAGCGTGACAATCTTTTTTGTCTTTGTTGCTGATAATTTGAGGCTTTGGCGAGAGAGATGTCACTGGGAAATGCCGTGGAGATATTTTGACTTTGGATGCACAGACAGTTAATATTTATTCAGTTATCTCCCAAAATCAAATGGAGTCTTAGATGACACTTTTCTTTGAGCAGTGCTGTCGTTTGACATCTGTATAGTTGAACCTGTATTTGTTCAGAAGACAACACAAAGTGTTCAAAGGCATGGAAATAGGGGTTGAACAGTGGGTGTTCATCAGTGCCGCAAAGATGTAAAGCTGAATTTCTCACTTTCAAAAAAGCATGTTCTATTTCATATATTTCACTTGCCTCCAGAGATAATTTTTGTGTTACCCCACAGCTCAACGGGACAAAAACTGCTTAATAATAGGCCACTTTCAAGTGCCTTTTTAGCTATAAAACGACTTTATGTTCATTCAGCTAACACAATGTAAGACTGCCTTGAATGTTTTGTAGTTCCTTGATCTCTCTCCCTGTATGTCTGTAGTGTGAAGCACCATACTGTGGCATAGACAGTTGAAAGTAAATTTGTCTTTAGAAATACTTCTGAAATGTTTCTCTTTAAAGGTGTTCAGGTTAAAGTGAAGGTTCATTGGTCTTTGGTGATGTTTAACTGTTGGAAGACATCGCCAGATTAATGGAAATACTGTAAGCTAAATTCCTGCACTGATAAAGACAGATGCTGTGGAAATGCTGACCACAAATTTTTCTTAAGTTCACCACTGAGCTAGAGTATGAAAACATGCATTGCTTCTTTATTTTGGTTTTAAGCTGAAAGTCTTCTTTGATGTCCCCTACATATTATACAATTTCTTTTAGACTGCAGTTATAAGCCGTTCCCTGGGAGCCAGTGATATTGGTGTGGGTGCTTAATAAATGATTTACTAACACACATGTATAGCCAAATGCAGATGTTGCTGCAGTAACATAAACTGGAACTTTAACCATTTGTAAATTTCAGCAGCAATCTTGCAGTGTTTAAATCAGCTACAAACTGGCAAGGAAAAGTACCACACATAGCTGCACGTGATAAAGAAGATGCATCTAAGTTAAACATTCAAAATTTAACCTCAGTATCACATTATTAAGGGTGGCATTCTGAGCTCTGGATATAATCCAAGAATATCATACAATAAAAATGGTTCCTGTCCTCTTTGTGCAATTGAAGCAATATTGTAGAACTCTGGTCAGCAACTAGTTTTAAGGACAGAGGGTGTGGAGCATGGGGAGAGTAGTGCGGAGATGGCAGAGGCTCCAAAGGGGGCAAATCAAGGAGGGGTCAAAAAGGACTATGGGCCAGATGGGAAAGCATCTTACAAGGGAGTGGGAGAAAGATTAGAGAAGGACTTGTTACTGAGGACGCAGGACTTTGAGGCAAGGACTCAAGAGGAAGTAAGGGACTTTCCAGGGGTTTTGGGAAGAAGGAAGCAATTACTGGAGTCCCGTGGCTGTGGGTACTGGAAAGGCACGGAGGTCTAGGGGATCCCCAAATGGGGGCTCAGCAGTATATCTGTTTGTGTGGGCAGCCAGTGAGGAACTAGGGAGGGAGTTCCTAGTTTGCAGAGTGGGACCCCTGGTCTGAGGCTACCCAATCTGTGACAGCTATGCTAAGAATCACATGGCCTGCATATACAAAAAGATGTGGAACAGGAGCTGTGGTATGGAAGGGAATTGGGTGAGGTTGAGTGGAAAAGCTGGCTGGATCCAACCCTTGGTCTTTCAAGAGGGCATAGGAAGAACACTAGACAGTCATCATCATTTTTATTTGTATCTCGCCCTCCCCCAGCTAACCAGGCTCAGGGCAGGGAACATCATATAGAACATAATAGTTACAATTGAATAAAATAAGTACAATCCGATAAACAGCTAATTTAAAAATTCAGAAATCCAATCCTACCTTGATGGCACCAAAAATCTCCACATATAGGGAGGATGTTATCTCGGGTGGTCATGGTGTCAATGACAAGAAAATGGCCTATGTAATATTATTCACAACTCATATTGCACACCTTTTGTTTTGGAGATGGGTGGTTTACACTTCTGTTGATGGAATCAATCTGGTTACTATAATTGTGCTTTTTGAACGAGCTTCTTGAAAAGCTGTCCCTCTTTGCTGTTCCCCTCTGGTACCTCATTTCTTGTTACCCTGGCGGATTTTTGGTTTCAGCCAAGTGGAGTTTTCTGCAATGTGATGCTGTGCTTTCATATTGCACTGGTGTTACCAGGTACATAGGCCTGTGTGTGTGTCACTTGGTTATCTTTTGTGATCACACAAAAGATTTCAAATGTACATGTGTGTTCTCTTCACTGAATTGAGAGTCAGGAAAACGTAGACAGATGTGATGATACATATTTACAGCAGGTAGATTTGTCTTCGCCAGTGAATGAATGCTGAGATTGTATCGTTGTGGAACATCTGTTTTAATGTCTAAAGGCCACCCTTGTGGGGTTTTTGCTTGAAACGGAAATACAACATGCCTCGTAGGCTTTAAACAAAACAGTGCAACCTGCAGACTAAATAACATTTAGTAATGAGATGTGTTATTTTGTCTTCTCTCCTGAAAGACTGCAAAGCATTTGGACACACTGATGATTTTCAGTGCTCTCTTTTGGCACTATGGCAGGAGGCAGCTAGCGGCTAGAGGACTGGGCTCTCGAATCTAGTCATGAGGAACACATGTGCTAAAGAGCAACAAGGGTTACTTTCACAACTGTTTTTCTCATAGAAAATAGAAGGCTTCGATCCAGTAGTATCAGACTAGGTTCTGGGAGATCTACTCTGCCACAGAAACTTGCTGGGTGACCTTGGGCCAGTCACACACATCCTCAGCCTGACTTACCTCACAGGTTATTGTGAGGATAAAATGCAGGAAAGGAGTGACGTAAGCCATTTTGGGTCCTCATTGAGAGGAAAGGAAAGGCATAAATGAAGTCAATAAATCAGTAGATAATTTCCCTGCGTCTCAATTTTTATTGCAATGAAGTTCAAACTGCCTTGTGCTATCTTTAAGAAATGCTTTGCTGCATCTGTCCATCTTCCGGTTAATTCCTGCATGTTTGCTAAGAAATGACAGGTGCTAAAAGAGAATTCTGGTGCAATTTATGGTGTATTCTCAGTTTGCATGGGGGGTACAGCCTGGACAGTTTGTTGGGGCTACTGTAGCTGTTGACTGATATAAGATGAGGATACCCTGAAATATTTTAATGTAGCTGCGTTTTGTAGAGGTAATGGTGCAATCCTATAGATAGTTACTCCAATTTAAACCCATTGATTTCAGTGTGCTTTGACTGGAACAACTCTGCATAGGATTGCACTATACGTTTGGTAATGGTGGAGTAAGTTGTTCTTTGGGGGCTTATTTGTCCCTGGTTGCATTCTGCAGGACAGTTTTTAAAGCACAGCTTTAGAATAACATAAACCTATGCTTCATTACGCTTACAAGGAGGCAATATGTCCCACCTTGCTAGAAATATAAGTCCCTACAGCCTCTCACGTCCCATGATGCTTAGGAGCAGGTGTGAATGCTTCAGGCTGAGCTACAGTCGAGCATAAAAATACTTAAAATCAGGATTTCTCAGCATTGTAGATGGCAAGCAGCAGAGACAATAGAGCAATAAAAAAGTGTGGACTTGCATTTGCAGCTGACCGCTGAGCGCATCACAGAGCTAGCTGGAAAATATTTTTTAGCAATTTTCAGTCTTAAATGTAAAAGCTGGGTGACCAGAGACAGAGCTTAATAATACTATCAGTACAGCCTAGCCTGATGAACAGAGAAACAAATATTAGGAAAACATTGTAACTTGCATCATCACATTTCTGTTTGGATTTCTTCCTTAATGCTGAACTGTTCGTTCAGAATTAAATGTTTGAAGAGATGGATTTCAAACCTTGATGTTTAAGAGTTAACTGAGTTTTCAGCACTTCATGTAGGTCTTCAGCTAAATAAACAAAATAGTCATAACTTACAAAATGCTCACGTTAATAGCCATCAAAGATCAAACATGTTGCAACTTCTATCTTTGTCTGGGGTCACTTTAACAAAATTCTCTAAATGCAACTATTCCTATACAAAAATACATTGAAAACCATATAAATGATACATACAGAACTGATATATCAGAAATACAAGTACAGTATCCCAGGTTGTTCTGAAAAAACTCAACTCGAAAAACACTCTAACAAAAATCCACAAGTCACAAGTAATGTCGCTAAGCTCTGTGCTTTTGTACATAAAGTTTGCTGCAGGTATAATGATAAAAATGCTAAATGAATTTAAATTTTAAATTTCATATTCACATTTTTACTGTATTTTACTGTATTTTATTTTTAGTTTTACAGATTTATTTATTGACTATTGCTATTGGAATATAAATGGCTAAACTGTTTTACTATTATCATGAATTAGTCCCTTGGTGTTGTCCTTTCAAAAATGTTTTTCATCTTCACTTTTATATTTATATAAAAGTTTTTATATTCATGAATATGTATTTTCTGATCAATGACTGTAATAACAATAAAAGTAAAAGTACAGGTACAGTATCAATGTTTTACTGGATGATGCCCAGCCAGTCATTCTTTATAGGCTTTCCCCAATAAATAATAATAATAATAATCCAGTATCACTGGATAAGGTAGCTTTTTTGAGGGTACCATCAAGTCCCAGCTGTAGGGTTTTCAAGGCAAGAGACATTTGGAAGTGGTTTGGCATTGCCTGCCTCAGCATTATGACCCTGGTGTTCCTTGCGGTTGCCCATCCAAATACTAACCAGGGCTGATCATGCTTAGCTTCTGAGATCTGATGAGATCAGGCTAGCCTGGGGCTATCCAAGTCAGGGTAAGGTATCTTTAGGGGGGGGAAATATTTTATAATACCCATATCAATTAGATTATTGGAAGAAGACATCCTCAGAAGACAAAAACTTTGAGAGATTCACAAATCTACAAAGTCTCAAATAAGTCTGCACATTACTAAAAAATAGCTTATGAGCCAAGTGAAACTGGCCATGTTCCGTGAAAGATCTCAGTGCTCCCTGTGGCTCAGTGGTAGAGCCTCTGCTTGGCATGCAGAAGGACCAGAGTTCAATCCCCAGCATCTCCAGTTAAAGGGACTAGGCAAGTAGGTGATGTGAGTGACTTCTGCCTGAGACCCTGGAGAGCTGCTGCCGGTCAGAGTAGACAATACTGACTTTGATGGACCAAGGGTCTGATTCAGTATAAGGCAGCTTCATGTGTTCATGTGAGATACTTGAAAAATGCCTGGGAGGCAAGTGAATGAGCAAGGAAAGACATCTAGTGAGATGCTAGGAATCTAGACAGATCAGTCTAGCTGTTGCCCAGGAAGAAACCCAGGCTTGATCTGGACGTATTTATAGTCAGGCTAATAGGCCACGTGGATGAAACAGAGCCATGCCTGGGAGGAGAATACTGCTCCTGTTTACTCAGCATGGCTTGCACAAGAGGTTTGAACCCAAGCTTATCCTGCAAACACAACTTCTGATGGTGACTCCAGTGACAGGCATGTTAACAATTCTTTTATAGAAGGTTTTTGGAAATGCTCCTATTTTTCTTTCTTTATGACACAATTTATCCAATTCTGCATTTGCTGAATTCTGGGGCACCACTTAGCAGTGGTTTTTCTTCTCCCTTGTTTCCTGAGATGACAATGAATGCCTTGATTAAATGCTTTTTGACCGGAATCTGGAGCATAGATACAATTTTGAATTAAAAATGCTGTTTGGATGTGTGGGGCATATCTGTAGTATTCCGACATTTGACTTAATGTGTATTTTCATATCTCTGCAGGTCGCCTGTCTTACTTACGTAGCAAGCAATTTCCTAAATTGCCAAATGGAACCGAAACGATGGGGCACGGCTCATGCCAGTATCGTTCCTTACCAGGTAAGTAAATAGGAATCTTTCTGTCTCTCTATTTCTAATTCTGTGGCTTTTAAAATAATGTTTACATGGAGAAATACCTTTTTGAGATCTACAGCATCCTGAAATCCTTCGTTTTCTTGCTAGAAGAAGATTCTGTTCTCTTTCTTTGTTTTTGGGCTTTGCCTATGTATTCATCCACTGCAGACTAGTGATAAGACATAGCATTTGAATGGATCAAAGAAGCTAGCTGATGTGGGTTGACTTTTTAAATGTACTAATGGCTGTGTGGTCTTATGCCGAACAGACTGCAAGTGAATCAACTTCATTTGATGTCCATAGAGGTTATAGAAAATACATAAAGTTCTGCCTCCCTGGAGGTCTTATCAAAGATTTTGAAAATTCTTTCTGTAACTATGCAGGCTAGTAAAGAATAATTAAATTGTAGAATTCATAGTTAATAGATGTAGTTATGTCCATGAGCGCAGATAGCTTGAAAAGAGGATCAGGCTGATTCATGGAGGACTGGTCCCGTAAATGGCTACTGGCCATAATGACTGATGGGAACCTCCACATCCAGGGGCAGTTAAATATCCGGATACCAGTGCTAGGAGGCAACATCAAGGGAATGCCTCGGCCTCTATGCTTTCTTTTTGGCCCACCAGGGAAGATAGTTGGCCATGGTGTGAGAAGGGATGATGAACTAGCTGGACCACTGGTCTCTTCTCAATTAGCTTGCTTGTTTCTTAATGCAAGCCAAGTTTTAAAAGAAACCAAGAGTTCCAAGAACAAGGCCTGTGTGTGTTTATCCAAAATTAATACTTGTAGCCATATGCCTAATGCTATCTTAGCCTATTAACTAGGCCGTGAAGTGCTTTTGGTCCTGATAAAGCCACATTGAGAATTACTCCTACATCCATCATTTCTCATTTAATTAGGCACACATTGGTTTCTCTTTATATCTTTTTTGGGGGAGGGAGGAGATGGGGAAACTATAAGAGAGAAGAAATCCAAACTGTCCAACCAAAGCTTATGATGACAGCTTCATTGTTAGAAGAACAATTGCTTGAAGGGCTGCTACTCAAGATACAAGGGCTGCTGCTTGAGCCAAATATTCACCTCTGGGTGGGTGATAGGATTCTCATACATCGTTATTTTGCTATGTAAGATCATGACTTGAAAGGATAGTTTCATTTCTAGTTATTTTGGTAGATTTGGTTGCACCATGATCAAAGCTGTTTGGTCAAATGTCAAAAAAGCAAAATGCTTTAATACTAACTAAGGATCCCACAAATATTTTGTCTGTCTTGTGTTGGTAACATTGCTTTAGTTCGTAACAGGTATGCAAAAAGGTAAAAGATAATTGCATCATAATATTTTTATCCACAGCCCTTTTCCAGAATTTAATAATGAATGTATGCAACAGTGGGTCCTTGGACTTTGCAGAATATACGCTCACTAAACTATGAATCTTGTCATGGTTAGGTATGCCTTGGTGACTTCCATGCTGGACTATTATAATGCACTCTGAGTGGTACAGTCCTTTCAAAAGTTTTGGGAAATTGTAACTGGTTCACGATATGGTTATGCGATTACTGACCGGGGAAAGCTTGCCTTGGTTATAGTATTCTGACATTGATTCAATTTCACTGATTTCTAGTTTGTTTCTATGCCCAAATTAAAAATGCTAATTTTGGCCATTAAAGCCCTAAGCAGTTTGGTGGCAGGGTACCTTAAGGCCCACATGAGCTTCCCCATATACTTACCAGCTGGAGAAGCCCTGTTTTAAGTTCCATCCTCATCAGATATTTGACAGGTGGTCACATATGAGTGGGTCTTTTTAGCTGAAGAACTGAGATTTTGGAATTCTGGTTTGAATTAATAGCAGTAGAGGTATACTGTTAATATTGGTTTTCAATTAGTTAGGATTTTGGTTTGTTATAGCTCTCTGGTTTATCCCCTGATTGTAGTCATTGTTTTTGTTGGTTCTGTTCATGTTGTGTTTTGTTCTGTGCTGTTATTTTATCTTACGTTGCTTAGTGTTTTATTTAATCAAAAAGAAGGGCATAAGTTTTTTGAACTAGATGAATATATTCCTAAGCAGTTTCTGTGTACTTCTGTGAGCCAAGCAGATGGAAGAAATGCGGTATTCTTCATTCTCTGGCAGTATCTAACTAGAGCTGCATCCATGTGGCGATGATTCTCCATTGTGCAGACACTGTCACTACCAATACGGCGCCATTCAAATGCTGGACGTGAATTCACACCTGCAACAGAGAGCCCACATGGGGGTATTCTTTGTATTTTCCTTGGTCTTCCCTGTGTGCATCCCTGTCTCTGCACCAATGGGGAGGCGCCATGGCATGCGGCAGGTCCCAGGTTCAATCTCCAGTTAAAGGGACCAGGCAAGTAGGTGATGTGAAAGACCCCTCCCTGAGACCAGGAGAGCCGCTGCCAGTCTGAGTAGACAATACTGACTTTGTTGGACCGAGGGTCTGATTCAGTAGAAGGCAGCTTCATGTGTTCATGTGTCCCAGTTTCAATCCCCATCATCTCCACTTAAAAGGACCAGGCCAGTAGGTGATGTGGAAGACCCCTCCCTGAGACCGTGGAGAGCCACTACCGGTCTGAGTCGACAATACTGACTTTGATGGACCAAGGGTCCTGTTCAGTAGAAGGCAGCTTCATGTGTTCAGATGGCTTTAAAAAGCTAATCTGTTTAAAGAGCCAGCAAAAAATGCCCTCTGGTGGTACTGATTGGGAATAGCACCAGAGGGCTTTTCGCAGATTTAAAAAATAAAAATAAAAGATAGTTGCTATAAATGACAGCTACTTTAAAAAAGCTCTCCAGTGGCATGGGGGAATAATAGGTTTGTGGGGATGATAGCAGTGAAATGGTGCAGATGTAGGCAGGTTGTTCAAAGATGCACATTTCCCTATCTACGTGGCGCCGTAACCCACTTTAACTGCAGTCTTTCAGGAAAGATCGTAGCAAAGCGGGAGAAAAAAACCCAGACAGTAGATGATTAATTGTGTGTGGATCCTCTAAAAAATGCTACTATGGTTTGGACACCAAAGCAAAAACAGCCATGTGTCTCTTCCATGCTAACCAAATAGTTAAGCATAATTGCTTTCTCAGGAGTTCTTTTGCTGAGCATCCACGAGGGAGCCCCTGTGTCCAGAATGTTGACCCTTGATCCTGTTCGCTAGTGGCACTGTGATCTCTTCAGGGTGAGCCCAGTTAGTTGATTTAAAAGTTGATTGAAAATTCACTGAGTTATCACTTGTGTGCAAATCCTAATGAGCGTTGCAAATATTGCAGTTGCTAAAAGAAAGTTTTCTGATCATGCTGCATCCAAACCATTCTATGCAGAATGAGAACTTTTCAGCATGATTGATGTGGTGGACCATCTGTAAAAGAGACTGTGCTGGCAGCAGATTTGGATTGCTTAACAATATTTTGGGTATGCTCTTGGGAAGTGATGGTTGAATGCAGAGAGAATAGAGAATTTAAAGATGTTTCTCAGTTGTCAGCAACTATAAAAGACCTGTGCAATGTAGCACCTTTGCTGTACAGAGTAATGTGTTTTGTGACAAATGTGAAGTACAAAATAGCACGGAAGGGCTATATTTTTATTAATTAATTAAAATATTCATACTGGGCCTTTTCTTTTGGGCTCAAGGTGGTTTTCAAATTTATATTTAAAACGTACACGGGACAGTAAAAACCAAATAGCCTTCTTTCTGCGAATGTCTGAAGCATTAAAAAGCCATAGTAAATGAAATATGCTTGCAGTACTTCCTAAAAAAATCCTCACTTCCTCTGGGAGCCTTTTCCATAGGGTGGGGGCTATGATTGGAAATGAACAGGCTCTGGTAAATGCCCAGAGATCTAGCTTACTGTACCTCAGGTGGAGGAACAGAGAGTAGGTGATAGCCTGACAATTGTAGTTAGAATCATAGATCATAGAATCATAGAGTTGGAAGGGACCTCCAGGGTCATCTAGTCCAACCCCCTGCACAATGCAGGAAATTCTGAACATCCTCCCCCCCCCCCCAGTGACCCCTACTCCATGCCCAGAATATGGCCAAGATGCCCTCCCTCTCATGATCTGCTTAAGGTCATAGAATCAGCATTGCTGACAGATGGCCATCTAACCTCTTCTTAAAAACCTCTAGGGAAGGAAAGCTTACCACCTCCCGAGGAAGCCGGTTCCCCTGAGGAACTGCTCTGTCAGAAAATTCTTCCTAATGTCTAGATGGAAACTCTTTTGATTTAATTTCAACCTGTTGGTTCTGGTCTGACTTTCTGGGGCAACAGAAAATAACTCCGCACCATCCTCTGTATCAAAGCTTCTTAAACTGTGGGTCGTGACCCAGTATGGGGGTCACAAAACCAGCACATCCATCTCATTAACGTGCAAATTTGCTTTTGTCTTTGATGGTAAAATTATATGTATACCAAAGAATTTTTTAAAATACATTTCTTTATGATTTATTATCAATAAATGTTTGATTTGTATACCTATTTTAGATACCTATATACCCATGGTCGCGTAAAAATTTCTCGGGCGAAAAGGGGGCATGAGTGGAAAAAGTTTAAGAAGCCCTGCTCTATATGACAGCCCTTCAAGTACTTGAAGATGGTTATCATATCCCCTCTCAGTCTTCTCCTCTTCAGGCTAAACATACCCAGCTCCTTCAGTCTTTCCTCATAGGACTTGGTCTCCAGACCCCTCACCATCTTTGTTGCCCTCCTCTGGACACGTTCCAGCTTGTCTACATCTTTCTTAAATTGTGGTGCCCAAAACTATTGGCGTAGTTGGTGCTCAGGGACAAATGGGGAGGGACGTATAGAACATTGTCCCATTACAGAGGAACATCCACGCAGAGAAGAATTCACCAGACTAAACAGGGAACGGTTCAGTAAATCCAGTATGTGCACCTAGTATGTCGAATCTTTGGAGGGAGTTTCCATTTCAAGGGCAGGTGTAAAAGTGGCAGAGAAGCTACAGAGACTAAAATTCCACCAGACCATTACTGGTATAGAAATGAATGATGACAGATTCTGAAGGTGAGAAGAAGGCATAATTACCTTGAACCCAGAACACATTGTGCTAAGTAGGGCTGTATGAACTGCCTGAGCATATTGCAGTAATTTGTAGGGGGAAAATATGCAGGTTTCTTGTCTGCTGTTCAGATAGATGCTTCCTCTGCCCTAGATAAAATGTCTCTGCATTCTTTTACCAGATGGCTATACTGAGGTTCAATGACTTTGTGACCAGACAAAGTAATGAGTTAATCTAGCGCCTTTTGGAATAGAACCTAAGAAATTTAGTTAAAATCCCCAAAGATATGATTCAGTACACGCTACCTTTTGCTTCCTGAAACATGATATAGAGTTTGAAGATTATCATCTTCTAGGAAGACATTTGTTTCCAACTGTTTTGAGATGATAAAAAATTCAAATAAACTAATCAAATTATGTAGAACATATCTCAGCAAAGGTTTTTTTTTTTTTTTTAAATCTTGCAAGCCTATCCAGAATTCCTCCAGTCTAATGGGCTTAGACTGGAGAAACTCTGTAAAGGATTCCACAGTAAGAAACTCAGAAAACTGAGCTGTTTGTTTTCTAGAGACTATTTAGAATTAGCATGAGTATGCATTCAGAAAAGTTTTAAATTAGAATTGTGAAAAGATGTCAGCTTTGCTATGATACTTTAAGAATGTCAGAATGTCATTAAATCATAGAGGATTAGGAAACCTTTGGGAATGGCTTTTTAACAGATGTTGAGAGTTTTAAAAAGTTAGTATTTTTAACATCTGTGTCTCTGTACGTGACAACTCTGAACAGTGTCATATGAGAAAAGTGTCCAATACTAGCATTATTTAACTCTTGAAATGTGCTAGTAATTAGCAACTGTGTTTGCTCTAATTAGACTTTGATATTATTGAATGTGTTCCGTTTTACATATGAAATGCTGTCTTGGTTCCAGTTTCCCTAAACTGGGAAAACCTTGGTGAAAATTGTAATAGGAATTGGTTGGTGCAAAATGTGGCATGAGACCCGGGGAGGCTCAACAGAGGGTGGGGCAGAGACCCATCTGCCGCAACCTTCCCTCCCACTGCTGTCAGCCCCACCCCGAGGAGCTAATCCTCATTCCCCCGCGACTGTAAACACCACAGCAAGCTGCGTATGCCCATTAGGGCTTCCTGAAGGCTCATCAGATTCTCCCAAGATTTCCGGGAGCCCTTTTGTACATGTGCTTCTTGCTATGTTGTGTTTAATGCACCTGTGGAATGAGGAGGGTTACCTGCTCTGATTCCTGGGCAGAAGCAGCAATGTGGTGGCAAGGCAGGGGTGGGAGGACCTTATGAAAGACTCTATAGAAGCCATCCCTTGTCTGAGACCTCTTATCTGATGGGTCTCTGACTCCTGCTGAAATATAATTTCTCTTTTGAGCACTTCCATATTTGTGGCCATGCTGACAGTGTATTCATACCAAGTCTTTCCCCATCCTGTCAGTTACCCCACCCCCCGATGCTATCCTTTTTCCTTCTTTCCTTTCATCTACCTTTGGATACCAGTCCTAGGTGCCATGTTGTTTTAGTATAAGAAAATAAACAAGAAAAAAATGGGGGACAAGAGAATGATGTACGTAAGCCATTTCGGGGCCACTTTGGGGAGAAGGGTGGGGTATAAATGAAATAAATAAATGATGGCTTAGGCTTAGGGTTGCCAACCTCCAGGTGGGGCCTGGAGTTTTTTGGAGTTAACAGTTGATCTCCAGTCTATGGAGATCAGTTCCCCTTAGAACATGACAGCGTCATAGAGTAGACTCTATGGTATATAATAAATTGTAGGTGAACTCCCTCTCCAATCTCCCACCTCCACAGGCACCCCCCCCAAATCCCCAGGAGTTTCCCAGGCCAGAGTTGAAAACTCTACTTAGACTACTTGTTAGCATTGCCTAGAGTGTCCCTCCCACCAGCAACCTTTCAGTAAGAAGACTGTAGCTAATACTAATAGTGCAATACTAATAGAGCAAAGTCCATTGACTTGAGTGGACATAGAAGGGTGTAACTCTGCTTAAGACTGCACAGTTAACCACAGCTTTCTGCTGTTGAAAGCCTTTAGTTAAACACTTGTTTTGATGAAGTGGGCTTGTCAGTGAATAATATCATTTTGTGAAGCTCTTTCAATTAGCTCTTCAAATATCACTCAGGGAATATAAAATGCATCTATACCACTCCAGCCTGTTTCCATCTCGGTCTGTAATAACGTCTTCCAGCCAGGAAGAAGAAGAGCTTGGGATGGTTGAAATGACAGTGAATCAGCTAGGGACACCGGCTGCCAGATGCAGTGAGGCATGCAGCTGTTTGCAATCTTTCTGACAATCGCAGTCCTCCTGAGCCATCGCTCAGTGGTCACCCCAATTTTGCTTTCCATTTTGACCCAGCAGAGCATTATCCTTGTTGTGTAAGACCCCCATTTCACAAGCAAGGTTTTCTCTGGTTTCCTTTTATTGCCGTATGATTTGTCTCTCTCATGGGGCGGAAAATGATAGTTGCAATCCCATATTCCCTCATCATGCTAGCAGTGAGATGATTCTCCTTACAAAGCAATTTACAAGGTGTTTCCAATCCTGCTCATCGCTTCAAAACACCATGAGTGGTCTTGGGATAAAAATGGAACTTTCTCACACAATAATATTGCAGACCTGCTTGGCTTGATATCTTTGCTATTTTTTATTGTTGTAAAAGCTCTGTCCTGTATGGATTCATCCTGTTTTAGTGTGTGTGATGTGATCAGGTATGAATGTATGAGACTGCCTAGTGCTGATGAGTCATGCAGCTGATCCCTCTAGCCCAGTGGCTTGCAACCCATGGTTCAGAACCCTTAGGTGGGCTGCACAGCCCCATCTGCTGGGCTGCATGCCCTTACAGAGCTTCCTTTTTTGTTGTTGATTTTTGGAAGGGTCTGCCACTACTGTGCATCCCCAAGGAACGTAAGTTCTACCCTTCTGTGACTTCTTCCACATGCTAAGAAGAGCAGCAGAATGACAGAGAGGGGATCATTCTGCGGTGAGGAGGATTCCTTTTCAGTATGGACAGGGTTCAGTTCCTCCTCTTCTTGTTGTTATTTGACCCAATCTCACTTGTCTGTCATGGCTTCTTGTCACTTAATTGCCAGGCTCATGTTGCCACCTTGGAGTTAAAGGTGGGTCCCACATCTAGAAAGGTTGAAGTTGTGGCTCATTATTATTGACTTAGACTGGCAGTGAAAGCTGTCAGTGAAATTATTTAGGGTGGTTAAAACAAAATCGGACTGTGAAGAGCTCCAAAAGGATCTCTACATACTGGAAGAATGGGCATTAAAACGGCAAATGAAATTCAGTGTGAGTAAGTGTAAAGTGATGAATATTGGGGCAAAAAATCCCAACTTCACATATACACTGATGGGATCTGTACTGGCAGCCACAGACCAAGAAAGGGATCTTGGGGTGGTAGTGGATAGCTCAATGAAGATGTCAACCCAGTGTGCGGCTGCTGTAAAAAAGGCAAATTCCATGCTGGCCATGATTAGACGAGGAATAGAGAATAAAACTGCTGATATCATCCTGCCCTTGTACAAATCTATGGTGAGACCACACTTGGAATACTGTGTACAGTTCTGGTCACCACACCTAAAAAAGGATATTACAGAGCTTGAGAAGGTGCAGAAAAGATCAACCAAAATGATTAGGGGACTAGAGCAACTGTCCTGTGGGGAGCGGTTAAGATGCTTAGGGCTGTTTAGAGGTCTATAAAATTATGCATGGTTTGGAGAGAGTGGACAGGGAGACGTTTTTCTCCCTCTCCCATAATACTAGAATGCGGGGTCATCTGCTCAAGCTGGAGGGTGAGAGATTCAAAACAGATAAAAGGAAATATTTTTTCACACAATGCACAGTTAAATTGTGGAACTCCCTGCCCCAGGATGTGGTGATGGCTGCCAGCTTGGAGGGCTTTAAGAGGGGAGTAGACATATTCATGAAGGAAAGGGGTATTCACGGGTATTAGTTAGAATGGATACTAGTCATGCTGCATACCTATTCTCTCTAGTATCAGAGGAGCATGCCTATTGTTTTGGGTGCTGTGGAACACAGGCAGGATGGTGCTGCTGCAGTCGTCTTGTTTGTGGGCTTCCTAGAGGCACCTGGTTGGCCACTGTGTGAACAGACTGCTGGACTTGATGGGCCTTGGTCTGATCCAACAGGGCCTTTCTTACGTTCTTATGTTCTCTTTACCAGCACCTACCACTATCTTAGATCCTTTTAACCTTCTGTGTGCAAATATGTACTCTATGACAACTCATAAACTATTTATGCCAATAAAGGTTGTATGTATGTATGTATGTATGTATGTACGTACTACCCTCCCCCCAAAAAAATCTTCATCATCCTTTGGGTGGGGAGGGAGAGGGTTGTGTTTCAGGAACCAGCTTTTTGCTGTCCTTTCAAAAATAAGCTTGCTCAACCAGACCAAAGGTTCATCAGATGGAAAATTTTGTTTCCAACAGTGGCCATCCTGATGCCTCTGGACAAGCCCATTTGCAGGGGATGAAGGCATTAGCCCTCTCCAGCAAATAATCTTCATTAGACTAAAAGGTCGTGAAAGCACTTTTTCAAGATAGTGGAGACAATTGATGAATGTTGGTGGTGTTTAGTTTGCAGACCATCAAAAGTCCATTTTGTCAGCAGACATCCAGATCCTAGTAGAAGGTAAATAGTGCCTATACAAGACTATTGGGTGCAGAAGGGACCCTACTGTCTTTCCAGATCTGGGACTCACCTTTATCCCTCATGTTACAGCATGGGACTGTTGAGTTACAAGCACATGACAGGAATGTGCATGATAACATCATAGTAATGTGATGGTACCCAGAGTTTAGGCCAAGGTTAGGACCATGGCAGCAGACCAAGGAGGCAGGAAATATATTCTGAACATCAGGAGATAAACTGTAGTGAGGGTCAAGCCAAGGGTCAGATCCATGGAGGAATCATCTCCATCACTAAGTGGCATCTCGTTGCTCTCCTGCTACTTCTGTCAGAGGGCATTCAAGGAGAGGTAAGAGTTCTGGTGGCCTTGTTGTCTAGCAACAAGGTCCTTCCAAAAAGTAGCAAAGATGGTAGTCCTATAGGGGCTCATGCCCAGTAGATGTGGCTCCATAACCTACCTGAGACACAGGGTCTGAAGTCATACATTATAAACCAGATGGAAGCATGGACCAGCGTCAGTTGCAAAGAATATAAAAACTGAGGACAATTTAATACTCAGGCTGATGTTAAAGCTAGACAGACTGAAATCCTCATTTATCCAGAAAGAACCGAGAATCAATTCGCTAAGAACCTACCATGGTAAATAGCTTTTGCTTTTGGAATGAAAATTTGACACACAGAGAAGAAATAAAATTTTGCTGGGACAGATCTGTTGGAAATGGGCAATGTATGGCGTTAATTGATGCAGGATCTGGTCGTAGCCTTACTTGAGAATCTGAAAATCTCTCCCATTTAATGAACAGCTGATGATAGTTTTTAAAAGAGAGCTTCCCATTGCATGAAGGCATCTTTGATTGTCTAATAATCAGTCAACCTTGTGCTGAAGGTTCAAACATTCTGCACTTTTTAAAACTGGCATGAAGAAGTATGTGATGATAGATTAAAACTGGGGAGTATTGTTTGAATTATACCTATGATTAGAAGTAGCAAAACGGCATTTTGACCCTTTGCTGTAGCTACTGTATGGAAGAAAAAATATAGTGTATAAAGGTGTTGCCAAAACAATAGGACTCTGTGTTCCTGTTATGATCAGTACGACCAGCAGAAGAATCAGCACACTGGCTACTCAACCAGTAGTTAGTTTCTCAGTTTTTTATAGTCAGAAGCTTTTTCCGTTGCGGTATTTATGGCAACCTTCTCTGTTTCCATTTCCCAAGAAATAGTGGTGCAGCAGTAATCTTCCACATTGGCTAGTTTGCTCATGGTAGCTCCTTTGAGCAAAACATCTGTGTCCTGAATTCTAGATCCATTTCATACCCCTCCCCAGGATTTTATTTGTTTTGGGTTAACTTTTTGTACTAGAGAAGACTTTCCTGGCTAAGTACAGGATGGCCAAAGTAATGTCAGCCATTTAGAAACTTTACACTCTGTAGTGTTGCATACATCACCAGAGATTGCAGCTGCTTGGCTGTTTCTGTATTCTGCCTTGAGGTGGATCCCAGGGGATTGCTATTAACATATGATACAATGGTTGTTAGTACTTTCTCAAGCCAGACTCAACAAAAAACAGGATAAAAACAGAGTGATAAGTCTTCTCACTCAGTATGGAAGTTACTTTTTCTCCTAGGAGTATGGAAGGGTTTTTTTCTTCTTCTAGGACTAAAGGGCACCCTTCCATTTCCATCCCTGCAGAGTTATGTTTCTTAGAATTCGGGCGGGCTATGGGTTTGGACATGGGCTGGGATATAAATCTTAGCCTTGATCCTTGGCCCTGACCAGTGGGTTTTCTTTCTTCTTTTCTTTGAACAACAGACTTATGCTCTATCCCAAACTGCTTTTGAAAGCTCCTGTCAGTTCCAAATTCATCCTCCCCTGTTTTGTTGGGTGTCAGGGACCAGCAAAGAGATGACTGTCTGAGGAATCGCCCACCCTGTGTTTTTGTAGCTAACCTATGAAAGGACATTGCAGTGAGAAAGTTAATTAAGACGTACTGTTAATTTAAGATGTACTGTAGATTTCCTTGAATGCCTCATGGGTAGGAGACTGACATTATATAGGCAGGAGGGAATGTAGACCAAATCTTCAAGAAGAAGAAGAGTTGGTTTTTATATGCTGACTTTCTCTACCACTTAAGGAAGAATCAAACCGGCTTACAATCACCTTCCCTTCCCCTCCCCACAACAGACACCCCGTGAGGTAGGTGGGGCTGAGAGAGCTCTAAGAGAGCTGTGACTTGCCCAAGGTCACCCACATGGCTTCATGTGTAGGAGTGGGGAAACAAATCCAGTTCACCAGATTAGCATCCACAGCTCATGTGGCAGAGTGGGGAATCAAATCCCGTTCTCCAGATCAGAGTCCGCCACCTCAAACCACCGCTTTTAACCACTACATCACGCTGGCTCCCGTATATGCTAAATGCATATTCATATGCTAAGTGCGTATACATGGTAGGGTGTTTATTTTTGCCATGGCCTCCTTCCTCACTGCTTTTTAAGCCTAGAGATCTTAAAATCTAGTTCATTTTGTGAGGACAGGACTATGAGGTCAAAAATAAAGACCAGGTGCATGGGTACAGCCTCTTGCCAAAACTATAAGTGGCTTTACCAGGTTGCAGATTATGCTTAAACTACTGTTTTCCACCCTTAACAAAAGGATGGACATTTATTAAGTCTCTTAACCCAAACCAGATGGTCATGTTAGAACATTTTCAAAGCAAGAGACTTCTGCATACTGCTCTGAGAAGGGCAATACATTTCAAAACAGATAGGCATTTTTACGGATTAGGTGCAAATATTTTGTAATTCCTCCCCCCTTTTTGTTGGATTGCCTTGCTGCCTCTGTGTTTACTCTGGGGTTTCCTGTTGCTGTAGTTTATCTGTATGTAACTTAAGTGCTGGAACAATCTTTCAAACTGGGATAACTATTGATGAACCTCTAGCTGTTGGAGGTGATACAGGATGGATTGTTCTGGATCAGCTCAATTAGCAGTGAAAGCAAACTGAGTTGTACAGCATATAAATTGATCTGAGATCCAAATTTAGATAGCTGCGATACTTGTGCCTAACAAGAGGAAATGTTGTATGGGCAGCCAAATGACTACATTTTGAAGATTCAAGGTTAACATTAAGAATGTCACCAGTGGAGGATGAAAGAACCTACCTTTCTTTTTTAAGTGGTGGGGCAGATGGACTAGTAAGAGATCTGCACTATCTCACATTGATTTTAACTTTTATCTGAAAACAATTTGCCTCCTTTTTAATATGTACTTAATTGTCATGAAGCAATGTGCCCACTAGATGTCATTCATGTAATCTGGTATTGTAGCATGTGTTTTGGGGTTGCGATTTTTTAATCAGGGCAATGACAGAATTACCAAGGGTTTTTTTGTTTTGTTTTGTTTTTGTAATGCAACTTGAAATTTGAAATTATATATTATGAGTGAATAAATATTATTATACTAATTATTTCATCTCAGCCATAGAATGTTGAACATTATGATGTTAGGTAATAGAACAGATGAACACTAAATTGAACTAGGATTTTAGCTTGAAATACAGGACTTTTGATGGTTACAGTGATTATTGAAAGGCTCAGCTTGGAAGTCATATCCAGACCTGACATGAAATGAACATTAGGAGGGGCCGTGGCTCAGTGGTAGAGCATCCGATATTGATGCAAAAAGTTCAGGGTTCAATGTCTGGTGGTGGTGGAAATTTAGAGGAGGTTTGCCATTGCCTTGCTCTGCATAGCAACCCTGGCCTTCCTTGGTAGTCTCCCATCTAAGTACTAACCAGGGCTGACCCTTATTAGCTTCTGAGATCTGACAAGATCAGGCCAGCCTGGGTTGTCCAGATCAGGGCCAGTCGCTAGTATATCCAGTTAAAAGGATCAGATAGGAAGTGATGTGAAAGACCTGTAGCTTAAACTGCCAGTCAGAGTAGACAATATTGACATAGATAGACTAATGGAGGCAGCTACATATGTCCATTAGATAGTTTGATTTACAGTGGATAAAATTGACAGTATAAGCAGAAAGTGGCTCACTGTGTATTTAATTTAATTTCCATTAAACTCATTGGAATTCAGCTTTGATATTTGTCTAGTAATTTTCTCTGCCTTTTCTCCAAAGAGCTCCAAGAAGCATACATGGTTCTTCCAGCATGGAGCCAGCATGGTGTAGTGGTTAAAAACGGTCATTTGGAGTGGTGGACTCTGATCTGGAGAACCGAGTTTGATTCCTTGCTCCTCCACATGAGCTGCGGACGCTAATTTGGTGAACTGGATTTGTTTCCCCACTCCTACACATGAAGACTGCTGGGTGACCTTGAGCTA
The DNA here is from genome assembly GCF_029931775.1 of Euleptes europaea. Classification (NCBI taxonomy): domain Eukaryota; kingdom Metazoa; phylum Chordata; class Lepidosauria; order Squamata; family Sphaerodactylidae; genus Euleptes; species Euleptes europaea. The sequence goes on along the minus strand of NC_079322.1, from coordinate 20,110,750 downwards.
GTCACAGTTCTCTTAGAGCTCTCTCAGCGCCACCTACCCTATAGGGTGTCTGATGTGGGTAGAAGAAGGTGATTGTAAGCCAGTTTGATTCTTCCTTAAGTGGTAGAGAAAGTTGCCATATAAAAACACATGTGTGTGTGTGTGTGTGTGTGTGTGTGTGTGTTAAGTGCCTTCAGGTCGCTTCCAACTCATGGTGACCCTATGAATCAATGTCCTCCAAAATGTCCTATCTTTGACAGCCTTGCTCAGGTCTTGCAAATTGAGGGCTGCGGCTTCCTTTTTGAGTCAATCCATCTCTTCTCGGGTCTTCCTCTTTTCCTGCTGCCTTCAACTTTTCCTAGCATGACGGTCTTTTCCAGTGACTCTTGTCGTCTCATAATGTTACCGACATACGATAGCCTCAGTATAGTCATTTTAGCTTCTAGGGTCAGTTCAGGTTTGATTTGATCTATAACCCACTGATTTGTTTTTTTGGCAGTCCATGGTATCTGTAACACTCTCCTCCAACACCACATCTCAAAAGAGTCTACTTTCTTCCTGTCAGTTTTCTTCATTGTCCAGCTTTCACACCCATACATAGTAATAGGGAATACGATGGCATGAATTAACCTAATCTTGGTGGCCAGTGACAAATCCTTACCCTTCTGACTCTTTTCTAGCTCCTTCATGGCTGCCCTTCCCAGTCTCAATCTCCTTCTGATTTTTTGGCTGCAGTCTCCCTTTTGGTTGATGATGGAGCCAAGGAATAGAAAGTCTTCAACAATTTCAATTTCCTCATTGTCAACCTTAAAGTTGTGTAATTCTCCTGTAGTCATTACTTTTGTCTTCTTGATGTTCAGCTGTAGTCCTGCTTTGGCACTTTCTCTTTTAACTTTCAGCAGTATGGAAACACATATTAGACTGCAATTCGGTACATTCTTATTTGAGAGTAAGACCTATTAAACGCAGTGATGCTTCTGAGAAAAATTATATAATATGGGGTTGAAAGGCAGATTGCATCCAGTTTGGCATGACACCACTGCAGAGGATTTTTGCTGATTCCACTTTTATACTTTTTCTGGGGAGTGTCTTGTCAGCCATGAGAAGAACGTGGGAAGGGCAATTTGTGCTGCAACAGGAACATGGAGGTGAGAAAGTCACCCTCGGCTGGCAGAAATCTTTTTGTCTGTGGATTTTTTGTTGGTTGGGATCCAAGCCCCTTTATTTGGTAATGTTTGAATTGTGCATAATTTATTTCAAGTGCAAGAAAACCTGTAGTGGGATCAATTAAATGTCCTGAAGGCTGTCCTGCTTAGGTGGTATTGCCTGTCCCGCATTCTCTAGGCACTAACTTATTCTGAGCATCCTAAGACTTCTTTAAAAATACTCTGTAATGGTTCATATTCTTGTCACAGCAGTTGAATGAGCTGGTAGTATCCTTGATACATCCTGTAGGTCTGCTATGCTCACCACATGTGGGTTAATTTTATGTTGATTTTCAGTAAAGCTCTCAAGGGATTTATCTTAAGATGATGGGCCAGGACAGCACATCAGACCATATCAGAAACAGCTGCCTCCTGTACCAAGGCCCTCTGACTGTACTAGTGTTGAGAAGTATCAGAGCTGAAACCAGTTTTTGAGCCATGATGATTTCATTATTATCATTTTTGTGTTTGTGGTAGGCATTATAACTGTATTATGTTTTTGTATTTTAATTGTTTTTTTTATCATGGAACTACCCTGAACACATTAAAAGCTGTTTAAATTTTTTAAAATGAATTGATTAAATTGGTTCTCGTAGGTTATCCGGGCTGTGTAACCGTGGTCTTGGTATTTTCTTTCCTGACGTTTCATACCAAGACCACGGTTACACAGCCCGGATAACCTACGAGAACCAATGAACTCTGACCGTGAAAGCCTTCGACAATATTTTGAATTGATTAAAGTTTCCCTTACTGTCTTCCCACATACTTTGGTGTGACTGTTCAAGTATTTTTGCCCAATAATTCAGAAGCATATTTTCAAGGAGGAGAAATGAACTACATTGTTGAAGCTGAATTGCAGTGAACTGCATCACTTAAATGTTTCTGAATGGCAAATGCATAATGCTCGAGCAAAGATATGAATACGTTTGTAGCTAAAGGGTTGCTGTGTATCATGAAAAGCAGGATTCATTCTTCAGTCTTTTATGCATGGTTGTTTCACTTGCTGTCACCCCTCCGACAACTTCGGGTCTTTGTGTTGATTACGCATGCCCTTACCTACCTTCACAGGTCGCCTCGCTCTCCCCCTGCGTTTCCCCGCATTTTGCCCACATTTTCAGACACCTGTTTTATCTCAAATTTGAAAATGCGGACAAAACACAGGGAAAGGCAGGGGGAGAGTGAGGTTGCCTCTGACAGTCGGAAACGGCATGCATAATCAACACAAAGACCTGAAGTCATCGGAGGGGTGACGGCGAGTGAAACAGCCATGCACAAAAGACCTTCATAAGACAGAATTTAAAACAAAAGCTCTGAGGCCAGAACAGGATATTTCATTATCTTCTGCATCAATATAAAGGCCAACTCCCCCACCCCCAAATCGGCCAACATTGTCCACACAGTTATTCTTCAATTTGGTAATGACAATTTTTAAAAATGTTATGGCACTAGAGTACTCCCTCAGATCACTCAACAGTGAGGCTACTGTGAATTTCAATGACTTTCTATGGCCCTTCTTCTCAAAATGAGTGACAGACTCTTCCAAGTATGGGTAAGCAATTGCTCAGGGCAGTGAGAGTTTACCCTAGACCTCACCAAGCTGTCTGCCTTTAGTGTGTGCCCTGAGTACAAGCAAGCTTCCCTGTATGCTGGCCCTTCAAAGAGCTGGAAAGTGGATAAAGAGCTTTTGGGACTCCAGTTTTGATTTTAGCAGGCTGCTGCAGTGTAAATAGGTCATTTTAATTGACCAAACAGGTTTTATTTATGTTTGAATCATGGTAATGTGACTTAACAAAGTGGTTTTATGTACTCATTTATTGTATGTCTATTTTGCCGCAGATCCCAGTAGACTTACAAAAACCATAGTCAAGAAGAAAATATCAATAAAATAATTTCTTAAAGTAGTAGCACATTTTCCCCCAATAAATCAGACTCCATAGTTAAATCAGTAATAAAAAAACTCAGATTAAAATAGTTTAAAACAGCAACATTAACACAGGATAAAATACCTCCCCATTCAAACTCATAGTACAGTAGTCTGCTTCAGTCTCTGAATATATGATAAAATAAAAACATTTTAACTGATTTCCAGAATGTGAAGTTAGAATTGCCTGGGTGAAATTCTTTGGGGAGAGAATTCCAGAGAAGAGACACCACTGCTGAAAAACCCTTCTCCTTCTTTCCACCCTTCATATAAAGAAGGGGTTTTGAACAGGGCCTCGTTTGAAGATTTCAGTGTTCAGACTGGTTAGTAAGTAGACCTTCTCTGGGTAACCTGTGCCCAGGCTGCTTAGGGCTTTCAAGTAAAAGCCAGTATTCTGCATTGTTCCTGAAAATACATTGAGCCAATGTAGCTGTTTCCAATTCATGGCTTCCTCCCACAGTTAAAATGTGTTGTCATCTTTGGATCCAATTAACTGTGCAATCCTGAAGGGAGGGTAAAGCTCCATAGGAGCCAGTATGATCCCGTCCCGGCATAGGTGCCACCTTATCACGGAATAAAGTAGGGTTGCCAGGTCCCTCTTTGCAACCGGCGGGAGCTTTTTGGGGTGGAGCTTGAGGAGGGCAGGGTATGGGGAGGGGAGGGACTTCAACGCCATAGAGTCCAATTGCCAAAGCAGCCATTTTCTTCAAGTGAACTGATCTCTATCTGCTGGAGATCAGTTGTAATAGCAGGAGATCTACAGCTAGTACCTGGAGGTTGGCAACCCGAGAATAAAGCGGCACCTATGCCAGTGAGGGGGCAAACCCGCAGGCACGTGGGACCCACAGAGCTGCACCGGCCTCTGCCACCAGCACAGCCACGCTGAGAGCAAAACCCCCGAAGAGGCAGCAGGCACTGGCGTGGGGGGGGCATTCCTGGGGGTGGAGCTGACATTAGTCAGCTTCCAAACCCCTTTCGCCCTGGGAATGCCCCCTCAAGCTGCCGCTTGGCTGCGTCACCTTTTTTGCTTTTTTGCAGTGGGGCAATTACCCCCCTTTTCAATTTTTCTTTTTGGAGAAATACTTTTATTTTCTCCGTGGCGGCCAGGAAACCTCTGAGGAGTAAGTTTTTAGACCGTCTTTAAAGTCAACTTCCAGTGGAGCATGCCTTTCCTCTGGCGGGGGGCCCGCTTTGGGTGGTGGTGGGAGGGGAAAAAGGATTGTCAGGCCAATGATGTGACATCACTTCTGGGAAAAACCCAGAAGTGATGCCAGTCCTCTGCAGCAACTGCTGAAAACTCAGTGGTTTTACCATAGCATTTCCACGATCCCTAGAGACATATGATATCACTTATGTGTTTTTCCTGGAAGTGATATCACACCATTGCTGATGCCCTCACTGGTCTCCCATTGGTTGCCAGATTGGAACTGGTAACCCTTTATGGTAGCCTACCTTAGATGCTATATATCACTGTGTCCAAGTTATTATTTTCTAAAACAGTTATAGACGGAGTTCAATATTCAAAAGCACTAATGACTACAGCTAACATTTCTTGAGATGCCAGATCCAGAACTATTCCTAAACTCTGTAATTGATTGGGGGTGGGTGTAACAATAACTCCCAGATCTCACCCAGCATTAGGATTGCCATCTGTGGCTTGGGAAATTCCTGGAGATTTAAGGGTAATGACTGAGGAGGATGGAGTTCGCAGAGTGAGGGAGCTCTTTGGAGATATGATGCCAAAGAGGCCACTCTCTGAAGCTACAGTTTCCTGCATGGGAACTGATCTCTGTAGTTTGGAGATGCGCTGTAAATCCAGGAGAATTTCAGGCCCCACTTGTTGGTTGGCAACTCTACCCAGGACTCAAGAGTAGGGAGGAGGAGGAGAAATAAGCAAATTATATTGTTATAATGTTACAGTGCATCCCTAAGGAGAGTTACTCCAGTCTTAAGCCCATTCGTTTCAATGGATTTAGACTGGAGTAACTCTCCTTAGGAATGCACTGTTAGGGGAGTAGCCCAGACTAAAAACTCATATGGTCTCTTTATGTCATAAACATTTTTATTTCATGATCTATAAGACTACAGTGGATGGAATTGTGTGTGTATGTGGTTAAGACTGAACTGAGCCTAGCGAAAAGATGCTTGGTCTCTGCCCCTACTATGAATATCTCCATCTTGCCTGGATTGTGTTTCATTATTCACTCTCATTCAGTACATTCAGTACATTCTTTATTCACCCTCATTCAGTACATTGCTCTGCCTCACCTGAGTTTCCTGAAAGTGAGAAATAAAGCTGCTGTCATCAGACTGATTAAACTTCATCCCCTATTTCTGGATAACCTCCCCCAATAGGTTCAGGGAGAATATACGGATACAAGAGTGAATTTGGTAGATCCCCAGAGGACAAATGCCAAGGGACACAACAGACTTGCAGCACCACCTCTTGAGATCTGTCAAGCAGACAGGAGTGAAACCACTGTGAAGTCAAACCTTGACTCAGGTTGAACAACTCAGATGGGTCATGTGGTCAGTTATTCTGAAAGCTCCTGCAAGTCCAACAGAATCAAAAGTTACATGCCAGATGGATGGTGGATCCTCACTAGCAGCATTCAGAGGGAGTTTGAAGGACTACAGTAGGGGAAAAAATGGGTGAAATTTCATTTCCCCCCCCCTTGTGTGTGCAGATCTTTTCCAGTGGACCCAACCTCCTGTGTTTAATCTCATGGAGCAGTTCATCCAGCAAGATGACCAAGATAGTTTCAGTTCCAAAAGTTTAACAATTTTGGTTTCAAGCCTGGATCTATATAATATATCTGCAATTTTTAATCATTTTATTGTAGACCGTCTAGTCTCTTGTAGGTTGAATGATAAGGTAAAAAAATGACTAATTTGGGGGAAGGGGGGGAAAGAGAGAAATCTTATGCTTTGAGGTCAGTATTATCTCCAAGCAATTTCCAGTGTCAGCCTCATAATCTGTGAGACTGAGAGTATCAGTTTACTGCCATGGAATGTTTTTCTGAAAGCTACTGGCTTGATACCCAAGTCTCTACAGTCATGAACCACAGGGAGAACTAAAAATGAGAAAGCTTGTCTACCTAGAATGCGGTTCTAAATCAAGACTGTGTCTTGAAGTTTCACATATGCTCCTGTGTAATTTACTTGTCTCTCCTGAGCACCTAATTGTAGACATTAAATAGGCCAAGGGGGTGAACGCGAAAATTCAGCTTTTTGTTTTCAAACTTGAAAGTTTTGCTGCTTTTCTCTTCTTCCCCTGTGTGCTCCCCCACCCCACCCTCTATTGCACAGCTGGTCAGCACATGTAACGTAATTGGTTCGTTCAGGTAAAGGCAACTAGGGAAGGATGCTCTAGAAACACAGCAAATCCTAACAAGGTTTATGGGAAGCAGAAACAGGATAAGGATTAACCCCACAAGGTTTTCCTCGCAGATTAAGCTTTTTATGAAACTAATAATAATGGCTAAGACAGCAAATTAGTTTTATAGATATTATTTCTTCTACCACTACTTAAATGAGCATGTTTGGGATGTTGCCAGGCTATTACATATCTCTGTAGATGATTATGAAGAAATCCAAGACATGATTGCGAGAGCCATTACATTTAACATTTCTCAAAGATATTTTCAACAGCTAAAAGTCTTGCTTCGCCTTCCACAGTCCCTCCCAGGTTTCTAATTGTCAAAATGCTATCAGAGATAAGATTTCTCAGATTTTATTAGCGTGTAAAATGATTTTACAACCAAATCCCACTGCCTTTCATGTGCTAACGAAAAGGAGGATCTTCAGATCACTTTGAAAGTTGTATTTTTCAGAGAAAATGTCATTATTTTAAGTAAACAGGAAAACTGTTTGTGTTGGGGTACATGTTTAAAGTAATGTGGGCTAGAAGAGAAAGGGGATCTGAGGGGAATGGAAAATGTGGTTCGAATAAAAGTTTGCTCGGTGTGTATGATGATGATCTTAATACTTGAAGGTTTTATTATGATTTGGCTTTTTCACTTAAAATGCTTTTAGTAAAGCCCCCCTCCCTAGATGTTTTTTACCATATGTTATGAAACATTCTGTTTTCTCACTAGGACAAAAGTCAATGAATCACTTGACACAGGCTACCACTGAAAATGGCAACCCTGTGTTGTGTCCTTAATGCTATGCATCAAAATAAGGAGGCAGCATCTTTTCAAACAGGAGCATCCTTTAGTAAGTCCAGTTCCTTCTCTGTCTGGAGCTGCAGAAACAACTTCTTGCTCCCTGTCCCTGCCCACACCAAGTCCTGGAGTGGACTAGGGCAGTCTAAAACACTGGCCTAGATTAAAGGAACAGAGTTATCAAAACACCACACCCAGTGTCTGTTGATATTGGGGACCCTGAAGCCTTGTCAATTGTTCATTTTTACATGAGAAGGTGTAATAAAATGTGCCAGGGAGGGTCAGGTGACAGGAATTGGGTTCCTTGGGTGATCTGGATTAAATGCCAAATCGAGGAGATGAATGCTGGTCATACAAAACCTGATTGTGGTAGGGTGATGAGGGCTACATGACAGATGACCTGATTGGGAGAGCTTGAGATATCTCCCAGGAGGGGCAGGATTCCTAACTCTGGATGGTTTTCACCTAAGCAGGCAGAAGATTTAAAAGGAGAATCTGCCTTTGTTCTGGGTTCAAATACTTTGCCCAAATGCTGTGATCTATGCTGTAAGCAGTTAGACCCCTCCTTCCGTTAAGGGGTGCCGTGGAGCCACGGGGGCCAAAGACTGGCATAAAAGCAAGATATTGCTCCTCACCCTCAGAGAGTTTTGGAGTTCATCTTGTCTGTCAAACATGGGCAGGAAGGAGGTTGGCAGCTGCACTTTTCCCCTGGCCCTTAAGGTGTGCCTGGCTGGACAATGGGGTTAGCTAATCCCCATTGTGTCACCCCAAGGTAATTTAATTCGTGCCCTGAGCAAACCATTACTTACCCTATCTGCACCCATCCCTGAAATCAATCAATATTCAAGAGAAAAGCAATCAGTTATTTGTTTCTGCCTTTCCTGTCAGCTGACCTCATACCACCTCAGGATCCATTTTGGTATATAAATATTGCTCCTTTGGCCATTCATAGTATGTGTGTGTGTGTGTCTTGGGTCCGTGCACCCACCCCCACTTGCATGTGGGGGCCCCTTTCTTCTTTGCTCCTGGAAACACTGGCCATTTTCCTTCTCAGAGCTGCCTTCCCTGGACTGCCTTCAAGTCCCTTCCTTGAAACCCTATTCAAGTTCCTCCCTTTTCTCCATGCATGAAGGGAGGGGGCAAGTTAAAGTAACTGGAAGCTCTGCCCTTTGTACTTGCTCAGAGGCAGCCTTACCATGGTTCCCCAAGGCACTGGTTACCTGATAGGCTGGGTTTTGTAATTTGAGTTGGTGGTACTGATGAGGAACATACTTTACATGCAGGCAAACACTCAACACGCATGTGAGAACATGCAGACCCAGGGTGGGTTTGGAAGTGCAGTGATAATTTATTTCTCCCTGTTCCTGCCCACACCACGTCCTGGAGTGGAGTACGGCAGAGTTATCAAACCACCACACCTGTGTCAAGGTTGCTCTTCCATCTTGCCTGTATCATGACAGCATGCATTTTCCACCTGTGTTCTAAATCAGTGGCTGGTGATGATTGAACAACGATGGTGTTACTACATTGAAAAGTAAATGTTCCTAAACTTTACAGGAAGAGGGAAGAGAGCTCAACGTGGGTCTGTTGGTCATCTGGAGATACACGCATGACTGAAACTGATTGTATCAGAGACTGTAGAGTGTTAGATCTCGTTTCCTTCCTATCCCCATCCTTCAACTGTGACATAAATGGTATTTCTATTATTACTCTGATTTTCTGTTTGTGTCCCTTGTATTTCACCTTTTACTTTTAACTCGTGGAAGATAATTTACATTCTTTTCTTTTGAGTCATTGGAAACTGAGTTTCCCCCCACATTGTTTCTGTGCTGACTGACAAGTAACTATACGTTTAGTGTGTGTAGTTTGGTACAGAATATAGAATTGTCACATGCTTTGTTCAGGGGGCTTAATCAAATGTTATCAGATATGACAAGCAAAAAACCATGGATTATAATATATAATTGTTGTGGATAGCAGAGGGGAAAGTCATATGTTATACTGGCACTGTGTGTGTGTGTGTGTACCTGCTACTTTTACAGAGGGATTTCTTGCAGAACAGTTGTAAAGTATGAAGGAGTTATAACTCTGCAAGTCAATTGCCATGTGGACATAGGAGCAGAATTCTTTAGAATTTTTTTCTGTATACTTTCAGTATACTTAATTTAACCTTCAGTATGGGTTGGAACAAGAGCCCTATGGTGCAGAGTGGTAAGCTGCAATACTGCAGTCCAAGCTCTGCTCATGATCTGAGTTCGATCCCAACGGAAGTTGGTTTCAGGTAGCAGGCTCAAGGTTGACTCAGCCTTCCATCCTTCCGAGGTCAGTAAAATGAGTACCCAGCTTGCTGGGGGTAAAGGTAAGATGACTGTGGAAGGCAATGGCAAACCACCCCATAAACAAAGTCTGCCTAGAAAACGTCGGGATGTGACGTCACCCCATGGGTCAGGAATGACCCGGTGCTTGCACAAGGGACCTTTACCCTTTTTTATGGGTTAGAACCAGCCAGATTCTCTACTCAACCCCATCTAATTTTCCTCCTTACTACCCCCCCAGTTACCCCCCCCTAGCTTTTGTCCAGGATCCCCAGAATAACCATGTTGATTGTCAAAGGTGACTCCCTCCTCCCTCTTTCAACAGCAGAAAAATGGGCTCTAACCCATTATTTTGATGTTGTGATAAAGGCATTTAAGGTGGCTTTGTAGACCAAATGAAACTCTGTGTGTGTGTGTTAAGTGCCGTCAAGTCGCTTCCGACTCATGGCGACCCTCTGAATGAAAGTCCTCCAAAATGTCCGATCTTTGACAGCCTTGCTCAGATCTTGCAAATTGAAGGCTGTGGCTTCCTTTATTGAGTCCATCCATCTCTTGTTGGGTCTTCCTCTTTTCCTGCTGCCCTCAACTTTTCCTAGCATGACTGTCTTTTCCCGTGACTCTTGTCGTCTCACGACGTGACCAAACTCTGTACAGACCTTCAAATATGCTATTGTTTTAATGAGTTTAGGAAGTTTAAAACCCAGAAGTTCCAGCTTAAGCCAAGTTTGAAATTTTATTCACATCCGGATATGATTCAGACTAATGGTGAACACAATTCTTGACACCTTATGGGATGCTTAGAGAACGTAGTATTTGAAAGCAGGTGTACACTTTAATTTGGATGGTGTGGTTTTTTTGTCATTTATGTTCGTGGCACTTTAGAATTTGATATAGAATTTGATATATCGCACTGACAGACTATGGCCTTTAACAGCTCTATCTAAAGTGTGTAACTGGAAACAGTAATTGCTTTAGCAGATGCCTTTATGTTAAAGGTGTTCAGAAAAAAAATGTGTAAAGTGAGAAATGTTATGCGTTTTTTCCCTTTTATTATCAGAAAGAATGTATTGAAAATCTGCTAGTCATATGTTTCAAAATACTTCACTAGTATGGATACAATAATTTATTAACTTTATTTTTAATGCATGCATCTTAAAATTGAATGAAAACTCATTAGAGCAAGTACAAATATAGTGGTTGTATATGTGTATGTATGTGCAATATAGGGAAGGTTCTGTAGCTGTATGTAGCATATCCATAGGAGTACATGTGGTTTTTTTCAAATGAGGCTACAAACACCAGTTTATATGGCAGCCCCCCAGGAATCCTGGAAGGTACTTTGGTTAGCATGCTGAGAATTTTCTCTGTTGGAGATCCTTAATCCTCCTCACAGAACTATAGTTCCCAGAATTACTTGGAGACAGGAGTTGACTGTGAAGCCAGCTTAAACCTGCACCATAAATTGCCCTTTGATGGGCTGCTAATAGAGGGCCAGCAGTGTAGTGGTTAGCACGTTGGACTAAGATCTGGGCAACCCAGGTTTGAATCCCGACTTGGCCACAGAAGCTTGCTGAGTTACCTTGGGCCAGTGACAGATGATCTCGCCAGAGATAAATGGATCACAGTGTACGTTCAGAGGTGGGGACCTGCCCTAAAGCAAGAGATAGTTGCAAAACTATTGGCTGATACTGATCCAAATGTAACCTTCAACATGGCAGAAATTATATTTGTGGTTTTTAATTATACTTCCTTTTAACTGTACTCAGATTTTGTATTTCTGTATGTTTGGTTATTTCTATGTTATTGAATTTGTTTTGCTCATAACTTGTTGGTCCGTGAGCATAAAGAACAGAAGAAATAAAAGCCCGGTGACACACTCTTAGCATAACCTACCTCATAGGGTTATTGTCAGGCTAAAATGGAGAAGGGGAGAATGTTCTAAGCCACCTTAGGTCCTCATTGGGGAGAAACGTGGCGTATAAATGAAGTAAATAAAACAGGTAAATACTGAATATGTCAATTTTCAGTAATGTTAAGATGTATATTTTCAGTTACACAAATTAACTTCTTATACAAGCTGTTTATTAGTTGCTCTGACATTTGATGTAGTTTGCCTCTTTAACAATGATCCTTGCCTTGGTGGAAGGTCAGGATTGAAATGAAATTAAATAAGTAGGTGGTTTCATAGTGCTGCAATTATGAACTACGTTTTGAGGGGAAATGTGTCAGAGAAGCTGTTGACTAAAGGCCATAAAAAGGGGGTCCAAAGTAGGATTCCTTTCCAGACTGTTCCTTTCTCTTTTAAAAGCTGCAAGGCAGGAGGAATGTAACAGGTGCAGCTTGTCATAACATGAAGCTGTAGCAATAGGTAGGGCCCCCCAGTAATGTTATAACCAGTGCAACCCTAATCAAGGATCAGAGGGACATGCCTATTCTATTAGGTGCTGTGGAACATAGGCAGGATGGTGCTGCTGCAGTCATCATCTTCCTAGAGGCACCTGGTTGGCCACTGTGTGAACAGACTGCTGGACTTGATGGGCCTTGGTCTGATCCTGCAGGGCCTTTCTTATGTTCTTAAAGTTAGACATTTGTAAGCCCATTGATTTCAATGGGTTTAGGAGATTGCGTTTAGGATGGCACTATAGGAATAAAGAAGCACCTTCTTATGATTCTGTGCATGTAAAAAGTAGATAGCAAAAAGAACTCTACAGCTTTGAGATATGCAAACAAATATTTTTATACAGCAGTTCTTGAAATTTTATAGAATTGTATTTTACCATCTCTGTTCCAATACCAAGTAGTCTGTCCTGTTGCAGGCAGAGAGCGAGGGCCAGAGGCTCAAAGCATAGTCTGGGAAGCAGCCCAAGGTCATACATGATTCAGGTAGAGTCCAAGATACCAATACAGACAAGGGCAGTTCAAGGTGTGACGCATGGCCAGTCCAAAAAGTCAGGATACCCGGAATCTGACGTATAGCAGGGAGATAAGGCCAATACACAGGGAGGTTGGTGACGAGTTGCTTGCAGAACAGCCAAGCCTACTTGATGACATAAGTAGGCCTGGGGGGAACCAGCTGTTGCTTGTTAACCCATCTCAGCATTCCCTGCCTGGTCAAGCTCATTCATTTTATCAGTGTCAGCAGGGAGTGCTCCTCCCTGGGCCTGCAGTCTAGCATTCCTTCTTTGCTCATGTAGCTGCGCCCTGAGCTCCTGCACCTCTGCTTCAGTGGCATTGGGGGCTGTCTGGTGGCACTGCCTGTCTGGCCATCTTACACGTGAGTCTCCAGTGCTGGATGGCTGCAGACACAGGAAGGACCTGTCTGCCTGCGGCTGCTCAGTCTACTGCTGCTTCTCTTTCATAGCCTTCAGCTTCAAGGTCTTCATCATCTGAGGAAGCCCCAGGAGGCTGACCCATGACATAGTATAAAAGTGATATATTTTGTAAAAGGAAACTTTTTTCCTAGAATGGCATGCTTTTACAAAGTTGAGAGAAGGTACCAAAAAGAAGCTAAGAGATTTCGAATTTCAGGTTTTGTTCTGCTCTTGTTTTCAGTGACCTTTATTCCTAGATGCATGTGACTGTACCATTGAGCCAGTGGGGGAAAGTTTTTGTTCCCTAATTCTGTAATCTTAGTTCTGTTGCATTGTTCATTGGTTATTTTATGTTCTCTGTCTACAATTTTCTTTTCTTTTGTTTTATTTAGCCTAGCAGCTATCTTTGCATGTAGACAGATCTGCAAACGTGGACTTGGAATTCCTGACTCAGGGCTGTAGGTTTGAGCCTGACAAACAAAACCTCAGCAAGTAGATCAGTAATCAGGCCTGATGTCCACTGAAACTAATGAAAGCTATATTCCCTGTGGCTTCCTTCATTGGGAGTTAGAAAGAATCTCTGGTTCAAATCTCTCCATCATAATTTTATAGAAAGTTTGTTTTGGCTACTTTGAATCTGAGGAAGTGTCTTTTTTCTCCCAAATGTCATACGTCACTGTAAAGCTGGCATATTTCCCAGCAACTACTAACGCTAGGATTAAATACTTCCACAATTTTACCCCATCACTTTGCCCAGTTTCATGTTGGCACTGTAGTTGTTCTTGTTTTTCCATTCCTCATATGCACCCATTAAAAGGCCCTAAAGAGATAAAAGAGAAGTAAAATCCAGTTCTTCAAGTAATGGCTATATTCTGTTAATAATAAATTGCAAAAGTTTTTTTTTTTTAAGAAAAAGAAACTTCATAACAGCAGTTTTCTGTAAATCACAAAATTCCTTTTTAATGAAATCCATCCGTCATACAAATGACGAACACATAGTTTTTAAAGAGTATCCAGCCTGAAGACAGATGGCATGACTTATTTGTAAAGGATAGCTCCATTTCCTAAATAAGAGCATTATTTTATAGGACCACAGCCTCAGAGCAGGAACAGTAGAAATGTACTCTTGACATGTTTGTAAAATACTGTAAATCTGATTTACCACACAATTTGCCATTATCATTTACATAGTTATTCTCCCCTGTCCCCATGAATATTATATATATGCATGCATGGGAAAGTAGGAATAACTGAACTGCAAAAATTATCATTTTTTTTAAAGCATGCCTTTCTCCAACAAGCTCAGGGCACGGTATATAGTTAAACTCTCCTCCATTTTATCCTCAGGACAACCCTATGAGGTAGGTTAGTCTGAGAGAAAGTGATGGTCACCAAGTTCCCATGGCAGAGTGTGGGTTCAAACCTGGATCTCCTGGATCCTCGTCCAGCATTCTAACCATTACATCACACTGGTTGTCTGATAACTGTAAACTAAATCTATCACGCTAAAGTAGGGCATGCTACTACTTTTTGCAAGTTCAACACACACAACAAAGTAATAAATATTTTATTTAAAAATCTCCAGTTCCTCTCTTCAGTTTATATGTAATTGCCTCCTGAAAGGTGGTAGTCGATACTCTCTGTTAAGGTTTTCCACTGGATGGTTTTCCACTAGGGCTGCCAGGTCTCCTGCCAGCAGCGCTCGTGCCAGCAGCTTGGAGCGGCAGCAGGAGATTAAAAAAAACACACACACTGGCATCATGTGTGCTGTGACATCATTTCCAGGAAAAACCTAGAATTCATGTTGGGTAGCTCTGGAATTGCCAGAAACTCTATTATTTTACCATGGAGTTTCTGGCAATTCCAAGAACTACCCAGTATTACTGTCAGGTTTCCCCTGATGTCATGGCACCCATGATGCTGCATTCCCCCAAGTCCCTGTAATCTAGCCTCCTGCAGAAACCCTACCATACATGCCGGTAAGAGCTGTACAAATGCAAGGAGTGATCTGCGCCTAGTATATATATCGTAGTGTCCTAGGAAATGTGGCTCTGCTCCCTCCTGTATACATAGGGTTCCCAACTACACAGTTGTGGCAGGCAACTGCCCACCAATCAACCGGGCTGCTCGCTGACCAGCTGATGGAAGGGGAGAGTGATCTCCCACACCCCCACACCCCCACGCGTGCGTGATCCTGCCACTTGTGGGTTTACCCAGCAAGTTCTGGCATCGTGTGGGATGCTCTAGCCATAACCTCCAAAAACTATAGAGTTTTCAGAGGTTATGGCTAGAGTGTCCTGTGAGATGCTGGAACTTTCGGGTAAACCTGGAAGTGGCGGTATCACGCTGGGAGTCTGTGCACGCGAATCGTTCTCCACAGCCCTGCTGGAAAGAAACTCCTGCTGAAGGTAAGAAGGGACCTGGCAACCCTATGTATACATGTACACATACAGGTGCTGTATACTGAATCAGATCACTGGTCTGTCGAGGTCAGCCTGGCCGTGGTTCTCAGGGAGAGGTCTTCCCATAATCTACTAATCTACTGTTGTAAATGGAGATTCAGGGGATTGAGTGTGGTACCTTCTTCATTCAAAGCAAATATTATGCTCCTGGTCTATGGTTCCACCCCTAAATTTTAAAGCTCCCACCTAGTATCTCAGCTGTTCCACTAGTTATTGTAGCAGGAACAAGGCAAAAGATTTGTGCTCTCTAGGGATTGAATTGGATCCAGACTAAATTGATATTTTGCTCTGCTGCAGACCTTCCATGCCATTCTTCAGGTTCCACTGTTTCCCAGGAGCAGCATTATGTAGAAATCAATGCACCGTAGTGGGGGAGGGGGAAGGAAAGTTCTGATGATGTAAAATTTATTCTGGATCCAACCCTGTGCATTTACAGTGAAGAATAAATATTGTTGTCCAAATGACTGCTAAAACCCTAGCCCTAGGGTCCTTCTTAATGCCATAGCATTTGTGGTTGGGGTCATTGCTGTTGCATTCCGTGGTTTAGCTTTATCTGCTAGCACAGCATTGTTGCGAGTGCAAAATGTCATGTACTTGGGTATTATAAGCAACATTTGGATATATCTAAAGTACATGTCCACTAAGCATGAGTAATATGAATGTTGTTGAAACTCAGATGAGATACGAGCTCGTTCATTTTAATTTTATTCACTTTCTTAAAAAATAATGATATGTGGTTAGACCTTTCCTATACTTTATATAATGTTCCATATTTTTGAAATGGCAATTAGACAGTGTAAAATTTGTTGTTTCCTTTTTTAGCAGCAAAGTCTTAACTTATCCATTGCTATGACTCACTAAAGGTTGGTCTTTCCAGCCTTCTATCCTTTAAAAATTACTGTGCTGTCTTCTTGATATCTAGCCATATGTCACAGATGCTTTGCTCTTTGCTGTTAATTTTGTTTCTGTGTACATGCAGCATAGCAATAGAAACACCACTGGCTCTACCTAGTGAACATTTCTTCATAAGAAATCTAATCATTAAGGCAGTCTTGCAATTTCTTGTTACTCTGTCTTTCTCTCTCTCACACACACACATTAATTTACAGCTAATAGAAAAAAGATCGGTGGTATCATAACTCAACATCTATAGCTTCTCAGCCTGATATTCCAAACACAAATGGCTTAAAGCAGAGGCTCATCTTTCTTTACCTCAGAAATTCTTTCAGACCAGCAAGGCAACAATGCTCAAAAAGTACCTTCTCCAGTGCTCAGATATACCCCAAAGAGTGTCATCATTGGCATTCTGCATATCACACCTAATCCCATCAAGCCTGCTATTCACATTTACATACTGTTCCTCTAAGACCGATGGAGTCACATTCTAGCTGTATCTGAAGAAGTGAGCTGTGGCTCACGAAAGCTCATACCCTACCAGAAAATATTTTTGTTAGTCTTTAAGGTGCTACTGGACTCTTGCCCTTTTTGACTACTGCAAACAGACTAACACGGCTACCCACTGTCAATCATTGGCAGAGCCACACTGTGCTGGATCCAAAGTAATATCAGTGGTTTGTAAAGTAAAGGTGGCAAAGTGGGAGTTTCCGACCTCTCCATTCCTCATGTAGTTCCCCGAGGTCCCCTCCACCTACTCCTGGAGGTCAAGGGACACTCAGGCACATTGTAGGGGCACAGCTGGAGTCTGCAGTGGGAGAAGGGAATCAGCAGAAATTAATCTTCCCTTTTTCCTTCAAAGAAAGCTACATTCTACCAGCAGAAGCTTATGGGCTCAAGGCTTACCTTGTGCCCGTTTGCAGGTCCGCGAGGGGGACAGAGAGGGAGGTGATGTTTCACTGGATTTGTCTGGTCTGGCAGCGTGACTGGTCAACCGCCAGGGAGACTTCTGCACAGGCACGGGTGTTCCCAGCCTCCTGGGCCTCCTCGACCTCCCTGCACCCTGGCCAATCAGGCCTGGCCTGGGGCTGGGGGCTGGAGGACCTCACTGGGAGGAGTTTCCCCTCCTGTCCGTCCAGCCCAGGTTTTAGCTCTTGCCACACTCCCATGCTTCATTTCAACCCTCGTGGTTTTTTCCATCCAGCCCATTGCGTTCAGGTTTTTTTGGTTGGGTTTTTCCTTGCTTTTATGACTTGTCATTTTATTACTTCTAATGTCACAACTGTGTTGGGTGGTATCAGCGGAGCTGGATCAATTTTGGGGGTGAAAGCCGCCTGTTGCCCATTTCCCTCATCATGGGGATCCCCTTAAGGGATTTTGGGTGAGGGCTTACGAAGTTATATGCCCAGCTTGGGGGATCTTGGGATCCATTGCTCCATGCTGTGCCAAGGCTCTGTCAGCTGCAGTGCCAATAAAGTGAACAAGGTGAAACTTAATCCTGACACGACAATCCTGACTACTGGGTTAGTAGAAAGGCAGACCAGGCTCATGTGATCTCTCTTGTCTTGGATGGGGTTATAATCTGCTTTAAAAGCCAGGTTTGCAGCTTGGGAGTGCTGTGTGACCAGGTAGTCGTGGTGGCTCAAAGTGCTTTCACCCAGCTTCAGCTATTGCGTCAGCTGTTTTTGTTCCTGGTTCAGTCAGACCTAGCCACAGTGATCCATGCCTGAGATACAGCTAGACAGGACTACTGCAAAACACTTTACCTGGAGTTACCCTTGAAGTTCCTCAGAACTTGCAGCTAGTGCAAATTGCTGTGGATAGACTGCTGGTCAGGCCCAGCTATTAGGAGCATATGACCACTTTACTACAGGGATTTCACGGGCTACCAATCCACTCCCAAGACTAATTCAAGGAGTTGATTTTGACCTGTAATGCCCTACATGGCTTGGGACCAGGTTATCTGATTGACCAGGATTGTCTTCTCCCATATGTTTTTGCCTGCTAATTAGGATCTCATGGAAAGGCCCTCTTGACTTTCCATCGATCAAAGAAGCTCTGCTGGTGGTTACACAAGAGAGGGCCTTTTCAGTGGCAGCCCCACAATTATGGAACAACCTCCCCAGGGAGGTGTGCCAGGCCCCTTCACTGTTGATCTTCAGGAGGCAGTTACAAACAGTTTTATTTAGGACTGCATCTGACAGATTTGGTTTTTATTTATTGGTGGTCCTAATTGGAGTTTTTAAATTGTGACTTTTTGTGGTTTTTTAATAATTGTTGTTTTATCTATATTGTTTTTATTGTGTTTTCTGTAACCAATTTAATTATGTTGTAAGCTGTCTTGAGTTTCTTAAGGGAGAAAGGCAGTTAAAACAAATAATAAATAAATAAACTACTAAGCTGGAAATTCTGGGAGAGAGAAGAACATGTCCACAGGAAATTTCTAGCAATTATTTCTGGTCACAGATTTGAGAGGGGAAGCAATACGAAACACAATGAGTCTTATAGCACCTTAAGTATAAAAGATATATTGTGGTATTTGCTTTTGTAGAGCCCACTTCATTGATGGCATCCAGTCCATGAGAACTTTCTTTGAAAGTTTTCATGTGTTGTTGCAGTGCAAAGAAAAATTAATTAATGAGGAAAATTCTCACCAATGCACTGAAAAAGAATTGGTCCACCCCCCAAAAAAAAATTCATGTTATGAATGAACTGAACATCTGGATAGCCATGCATTTAACATCTGCTTATCTTCCCCTGCTGATTAGGAATATCAATTAAACTCTGAAAGGTGCAAAGTGGTTCTCATCAAAATGTTTAAAAATAACATTTGGCTGTATCACAGCCCCTTTTCCAAATTATTCTCGCATGTGGCAGTTCCCTTGGCTTCCAACAATGGTATATGTATCCAAGAAGAAAACAAAACTTTCTTATAGGAAAGATCATGAGGTTGCATAATTTGGAACCCAAAGTGATAAATGTAGCCAGACCTGTTGTTCTAATATGTGGCAGTTTAAAAAATACTAGATTACAGTGACCTTGCAAACAGGTGCTTATGCAAGTTTTGTTGGCTATAAAAATGGAAAAGATGGGAAATTCTGATCAGTTTTTTGTAGCTCATTCAAACATAGTGACAAAATAAAGATCTTCAATCGCTCTTGAAAAAAAGAAACAATTAGTTGGATACCACTAGCTACAACAATTAAGAGGTATAACACATAAGGAAAGAGACCAGAAAATAGAAGGGGAAAGGAAACAAGAAGAAGCAACCCCCCCCACTGACTATGCTGGGGTTGAGAGACATACATAAATAAAAATGTATGTGTGTGATGGGCTACAATGAGGATAGAATTGGATGAGATCCTTCTCTTGTGGAAAAACTACTGGACCCAATGGAAATGACAGTGGCTTGTGGAGTTATGATAGATCTGACAGCATTTACCTGGAAGTAAATCCCATTTGGCTTTGGTGGATCTTAGCCTTAATTACATTACAAGGGGTCTGTAAATCGGATTTGTAAACTTTATTGATGAGCCTTTTTTGGGGGGATGACCCTGCTACTTGTTCTTACTGTGAAGATTTCAGGTTGGGAAATTTCTGGGAATTTGGGGGCAGAGCCTGGGGAGGGTGGCGTTTAAGGAGTGGAGGAAGCTCAGCAAGGATGTGATCCCATAGAGTCCACCCTCCAAAGCTGCCATTTTCTCCAGGGGAACTGATCTCTTTAGTCTGGAGAGCAGTTACAATTCTGGAAGGACTCCAGGCTTCACCTGGAGGTTGGCAACCCCATTTCCTTGGCAACATGAGCAGATTCCTTAGCACACTGAAATGGATTTACTTTGAAAAGTAGTACTGCATGTAACTGTTAATGTGGAAGATGTTACCTGAAGGTAGCAAGTTTGAAACTTACCGTAATGTCATGTACAACACTGTATTTATACTCAGTACTGTCAAAAACTAAATACTATAACATGTTCACTAGTTAAATACTGTCAAATATCAACACCAAAAAGCAAATATTGAAATCAAATAATACTATGTTCAAAAACAGATATTTTGGATAATATCCAAGTAGTTAGACAATATTTAATTAACTTTTAAGATATTTATACCCTCCTTTCCCCCCCAATGAGGACCCAAAGCAGCTGACAACATAATACTCCCCTCCACCATTTACCCTCACAACTACCACCATGTGAGGTAGGTTAGGCTGAGAGAAACTGGTCAAAAGTCACCCAACTAACTTTCATGGCAGAGTAGGGATTCAGACCTGGGCCTTCCAGGTTGTAGTGTGACACTCTAACCAATAAAACACAGTGGAATTTCTGGAGAATATTTACCCCCCAAACTAGTGAAGTACAAAATTTTGTAAACAAATTCATTTCTGCTTTAAAGATGGCACAGGTTGTCCATACCGATTATTGCATGTTCACTGTTCTTGTAGTTTTTCTTAGCAAACAGCATTTCTGAATTTCAAGAGCAACACAAAAATAAATCACACAACTTATGTTTTCCATGTTATAACTTTGAAAGAGTCTAATTTAAATCAAATTAAATCAAAAATATTTGGGGGCTGAACTTTTTGAAAGGAGTTTGCAGTGATTTCCTTTCTTTTTTTTAATGGCTCACTTGCAGACTTCTGAAAAGTGTGGTCGGTGATGAGTAATTGCAGCCCTTTAAAGCAGTTGTAGTGGACTCTTGCAAAACATGCCATCCAATGTGTGTCTCGTCAACAGCTGCATAATAGACCGTAATAAGAGAATTCACCTTAGATGAGACACATTATTTTTGAGTGGGACTGGCCACTATTACAAATTAAATTGTTCTAGGATACCCGACATAATAGTTGTATGTTACATTTCAGTATTCTGTTGATTAATAACTCACACCGAAGCATTAGATCAGCTTATTGATGTATGGTAAAGTGAAATCTTGGATAGCATTAGGATCTAGTTACTGTGGTTGCCTAATTCAGAACAACTTGTTTCATCCTGTTTCTTCTTCATAAGAAGTGGTGAGGGTGCGTAAAGGGTGAGTCTGTGGCTCAACAGTACATCTACCTTAGAAATGTGAAGGCCCGTGAAAAAACCCAGAAAAATTCTGGGGGGAAGTGGCTTTTTGTGTAAACAAAAGCAAGATTTTTTTCTCTCAAGCCTTGTTTTCATCTTTTCCATTGGAAAATTTGGGGGAGCATGGGGGTGGAGAGCTCCTAAGAAATATTTTCTTTCTTAGGATCAGTGAAATGTTTCTTAATGCAAGGTGCTTCATACTCAAAAGTCTGAGGACTTTTCCAGTTTCCATTGGAAAAAATTGGGAAATTTGGAGAGGACTGAAAAACATTTTCAATATTGGTTCTTGTAGGTTATCCGGGCTGTGTAACCGTGGTCTTGGTACTTTCTTTCCTGACGTTTCGCCAGCAGCTGTGGCAGGCATCTTCAGAGGAGTAACACTAAAGGACATAGTGTTACTCCTCTGAAGATGCCTGCCACAGCTGCTGGCGAAACGTCAGGAAAAAAAGTACCAAAACCACGGTTACACAGCCCGGATAACCTACAAGAACCAGCTGTTGGCGAAACGTCAGGAAAGAAAATACCAAGACCACGGTTACACAGCCCGGATAACCTACAAGAACCAGCTGCTGGCGAAACTTCAGGAAAAACAATACCAAGACCACGGTCACACAGCCCGGATAACCTACAAGAACCAATGAACTCTGACTGTGAAAGCCTTCGACAATATTTTCAATATTATTTTTTGTTTAAATTTATTTTAATTCTTTAATTAAACGTGTTTAAATTGTTTAATGTTGGCAACAATCAATATTCTATACTGTGTTTAATAATAGACAATTGTTTTCAATGCTATAAAGTTGAGCTTTATATCCAAGCATGCTAGTAGTCCGACCCAATTATTACACTTTCAGTTATTTTTCACCATTCCCAGCACCAGCATACCAGGCCGAACTAGGATAGGGAGACACCTAACTGGTGGCTCCTCCTCCCGGCCCGCTCCCGGCCCGCCCACTTGCACCAGCGCTACCACTGGCCACTGGCCTGCACCACGGAGAGGCCGCACCAGAGGAGGGGTGAGGTGTGGCTCCGTGGTGCTTGGGCGCCGGCAGAGCCACCCTCCCTGCCAGCATAAGTGCGTGTAATCACAAGACTTATGCTTGGGGCGGGGCCACCTCATAAGAGGTTTCAGCCCCCGCTTTCAGGAATGGGCTGTTAGTCTACATGATACACTCACCACACACAGTTTTCTGTTGTCATGTGACACACTTGTTCATTTCGAAAGGTCACCACATGCGATTGATTTGTTAGCACGTCACCTCAGGAATCCATCTCATGATTTAACATGATATTTTTGCCTGAGGCTGTCAAAATTATTTATATTATAGGTTTACTTAGTATTTGTTGGCCATACAGGTCTGCTTTGAAACCATCGGAACGAAAGGACATTACCTAGCCATCGGTGTGTCTATATTTCTCCCTCAATACAATGGCATCTTCAACTTCCTTTAGATACAGTGAGGGGAAAAAGTATTTGATCCCCTGCTGAATTTGCCCGTTTGCCCTCTGACGAAGAAATGACAAGTCCATAATTTCAATGGTAGGTCTATTGTAGCTGTGAGAGACAGAATAACAACAGGAAAACCCCCAGAAACCCAGAAGACAAAAGTCAGAGATTGATGTGCATTATAATGAGTGAAATAAGTATTTGATCCCTTTGCAAAAGATGGCTTAGTACTTGGTGGCAAAACCCTTGTTGGCAATTACAGAGGTCAGACGTTTCTTGTAGGTGGCCACCAGGTTTGCACACATCTCAGGAGGTATTTTGCCCCACTCTTCTTTGCAGATCCTCTCCAAGTCAGTAAGATTTCGAGGCTGATGTGTAGCTACTTGAACCTTCAGCTCCCTCCACAGATTTTCGATGGGATTAAGGTCTGGAGACTGGCTAGGCCACTCCAGGACCTTAATGTGCTTCTTCTTGAGCCACTCCTTTGTTGCCTTGGCCATGTGTTTTGGGTCATTGTCATGCTGGAATACCCATCCTCGACCCATTTTCAGTGCCCTGGCTGAGGGAAGGAGGTGCTCACCCAAGATTTGACGATATATGGTCCCGTCCATTGTCCCTTCGATGCGGTGAAGGTGTCCTGTCCCCTTAGCAGAAAAACACCCCCAAAGCATAATATGTCCCCCTCCATGTTTGACGGTGGGGGTGGTGTTCTTGTGGTCGTAGGCAGCATTCCTCCTCCTCCAAACACGGTGAGTTGAGTTGATGGCAAAAAGCTCGATTTTGGTCTCATCTGACCACAACACTTTCACCCAGTTCTCCTCTGGGTCATTCAGATGTGCATTGGCAAACTGCAGACGGGCCTGTACATGTGCTGTCTTGAGCAAGGGGACCTTGCGGGCTCTGCAAGATCTCAGTCCTTCACGGCGTAGTGTGTTACCAACTGTTTTCATGGTGACTATGGTCCCAGCTGCCCTGAGATCATTGACAAGTTCCCCCCGTGTAGTTCTGGGCTGCTTCATCACCGTTCTCATGATCATTGCAACTCCACGAGATGAGATCTTGCATGGAGCCCCAGACCAAGGGAGATTGACAGTTATTTTGTGTTTCTTCCATTTGCGAATTATTGCACCAACTGTTGTCACCTTCTCCCCAAGCTGCTTGGCAATAGTCTTGTAGCCCAGTCCAGCCTTGTGCAGGTCTACAATCTTGTCCCTGACATCCTTGGACAGCTCTTTGGTCTTGGTCATGGTGGCTAGTTTGAAATTTGATGGATTGATTGCTTCTGTCGACAGGTGTCTTTTGTACAGGTACTGTAACGAGCTGGGATTACAGGTAAGACCTCTCCCTTACAGCAGGTGCTTCTAATCTCAACTCGTTACATACAGTGAAGATACCAGGTAGCCTGACTTCTGGCTGGTTGATAGGGGATCGAATCTGGCTGGTTGATACAGGATCATATACTTATTTCACTCATTATAATGCACATCAATCTCTGACTTTTGTCTTCTGGGTTTCTGGGGGTTTTCCTGTTGTTATTCTGTCTCTCACAGCTACAATAGACCTACCATTAAAATTATGGACTGGTCATTTCTTCGTCAGAGGGTAAACGGGCAAATTCAGCAGGGGATCAAATACTTTTCCCCCTCACTGTAGTTAGCAATGTCTCAGTGGATTTGGAACTTCCAAAGTTCTGAGTGGGGGAACACAACTTTAAAAACGAAGGAAAAAAAATCTTTACCACTACCCAATGCAGAATAATGGTGTCATCAGACAACACTAGTGGAAAGTATCCTAGGCAGACATTATGTCACCATCCAGGAACAGGTCCACAGCCTGGACTCTACTAGTGATGTTTTATATATATACGTACCTGTGGAGCCAAACCTTGTTTCTCTGTATCAATATGGTAAACAGTTGCCTAGATCAATATTTAAAGAAGGTGAAATAAATAGCTTTGGGGAAATTACTGGATGTTTTGGTCACAACGGTATGTTTAATAAGTTGTTTTCTTGAATTGGGAGTTATATGTTTTGGTAGTTCTTTTTTTCCTTTTTGTATTGCGTGATTTAGGACATGAGAGCATGAAAAATGAATAGTTAGCTTATTAGCATTCAGAAGTTTAGTTTCTGAAACTTTCTGACATATCCATTTATTTGTTTAACTAATTTATTGGCATCTGCTAGTGCTTTAATTTAAATTAGTCTCATTAGATGCTATAGGTATGATGCTATGATCTCATGCTCAAGCACTGTTTTACATCTTATTGTATTTAAGAATCATGGAACAGTTTTGTACTTTTAAGCTGATAATGGTGCCCAACTGCAAGGTCACTGTAACAGCACAAAGATTCTTCTATTGCTCCTGGCAGAATACAAAAGCACTTACTATGGGAACTTGAGGGAAATAACTAATAGCATCAAAGGAAGATCTATGTAAATGTATTGCTTCCATAACTGTAAATACTTGTGGTGCAAGCTTTCTTAAGTAGGAAGAAGTTCCAGCTGGTTTTGCGGTGCTTACTAAAAACCAAGCTGGAACAACTACTCACTTCCTTCTTTCACACTTATAGCGGATGGAATGGAGGTAAGCTTAGCTATTGGCTGCTTTAGGGGTTAAACCTTAGAAAACCCAATGCAGCATAGGTGGTATTGCAGTTAGCATCTCTCTTGTGCCACTATCATAACATTGGCATATTTTAGGCCACATGGGTGGAGGACATAAAGTGGAACCTCCCAATACCAATGTAATTCCTTCAAGAATGCTGGTGTGAAACAGCCATTTCATGGGCTCGTCCCACGTGGCTTAGATCTTCCCATGAAAGTAGAACAGTGTGAGACAGTCATGTGCTGTGATGACTCCCATGGCATTAAGTGTAACTTCAGTATGGGTTTTGGAGGAATGAGCCTATGAACATAGTCTTCAGTGCAGTCCAAAATGTGACCTAGACAGCTTTCTGATTTTAACTCTCTGGAACATGTCATATTTCCCCCCTACGTTTTCTAAACCAAATCTATCAAATAAGGCATGCAAAATTTGGGAATCATGCCATTTTATTTTAATGGATTGCATTTGTTTGCCTCATTAATTAAAGGGCTTGGTTAAGTTATCATTGTGATTTGTGCTTTGTATTTGCTATCCATTAATAATAAAGTACAGATTATGGTTTTCATTACTTAGTCTAAAGGACGTTCAGTACACTTGGCTTGCCAACAGAGATTATCTTCCTTTGATGCTGAGATTTTTGGCTAATATTTGTAGCAATAAAACACATCGTTTTCAGAATAATTTCTATGGCTTTTTAATTTAGGCTTTTTGGCATGTCATAGGCCAAACATCAGGAAATCAAGTAGGCTTAATACGCTGAGAGAAGACCAGTCATAATTTGATTCATATTATGGGAAACCTCAATAGAACACATGCAAAATTACAAATGCTGGAAAATAGATGCTTTCTGCTGAACAAAAGCAACAGCTGTGATTCTTAATTGCACAGCATCTCATAGGAAATGCAAGACTGTCTCACTTAGTGCTTTTATTAATCTATTGCCGAATATTTTTAGTGCTTGTGTCTGTTTGGCATGACAGCTTCAGTCTATATTTACTTAAGAAATATACATTTGTAATCTTAATCAAAATAATATTTTACATTGGTGGAAGAAAAAATTAACACTGCAGAGCTCTGTGTTTGTTTTCTTGTATTAGAATGCAACAACTGTCAAAAAGATTTTTTAAAAATCATACTTCACAATATTTTATTCATTTCTTGAAGGTTGACACTTAGGAGAAAAAAGACTCCGAAAATTCCATTGACAAAATTCTATAACTACAGCAACTAAAGCAGACAACACTAAAAACGGCTGTCAGCTCCATCCCCAGTACAATTTACTGTCAGTTATCCCCCATCCCTAGCAGAGCGCAGGCCTTTCCAAATAGAAAGGTTTTTACAGTCTTTCTAAAGGCCAGGATTGGGCTGGCCTAGCTAGTTTTCCTAGGGAAGGATTTCATGGCAAAGTCATCACAATCCAATAAAGTTTTCAGCAAGGCTCGCCCTCTGTCAGTTGATGGTCCTGAAGCAAAGACTCGGCTTAAGATCTCAATGCATCCTTTTCCTTTTATTTCAGGCTCATCTGACCAAAGGTCTTGAGCACAACGTGCATAAGATAAAATAATTTTAACATTATAGATTATTAAAATGTACAGCAGCAGTAACTTTTAATTCTTAAAATACTTGAAACACTTTAAAATTAAAATAACAATTACCAATAAATGAGTTCCTTTACAGGCATAACAATAACTACAATACTAATATCACTAGTTAACAATAGTTTAGCTTTGTCATGCCTTTAAGGAGACTATTATTACCAGATATTTCACAACACATTTGGTTATATCTCAATGCATAGTCTAAACAAGTTTGAAATTTATTAAGGAAGAGGTGTGCAACCTTTTCAGCACTTACTGTTGCTTCAGTTTCAACCATAATTCAGATGTTTCTTTTGGAGCATCCAAGAGCCTTTGCATGTCTGGCAAGAATTGATTTATTATTTCACATAGTGTGTTGTCTAAGTAACTTCAATATACAGGCACCATATGATGCTATGTGACAGGTTGTACAGGTATTAGGGTTCCAGAGCTCCTCCAGCTGGTCTGGAACACATGAGAGAAATGATATCATAAGATACCCAAGTATTAACTCAGTCAGTAGAACACATTTCCAATGAAGATATTTCTAATGATTGAATGCTTGGGGGCTGGAACATCCAGAAATCCCTGGTGGAGGATGGGGGCTGGTATATACAATATTAGAGTTTGCAGTCAGATATTTATTATGTGCTAGAAAATATAGAGGAAGTTGAGAGATAAAAATGACACACACACAAATATAGTAGGGTTACTTCAAGCAGAACATTTTAACTTAACAGTATTACAAAGCATCATTAAAGCAAGCAATACAGTGGAACAGAGCATTAACACAGTACAATAAGAATTAAGAAAATTGTGCAAAAAAATCTCTGCATAATGATCCAGCAAAACTCAATGCAGGATCTGACTAGACACATTAATAAAAAGTACATGGACAATAGTTTCTGTTTTCTGTAACATAGTTCTTCATACTCACAGAATGAAGTACACTGGAGAACATTTTCACATTTGTACTGAATGCAGTAAACTTCGCAGTTACAAGAAATGAGCTGTTGAAAGTGTTGAGGCAAAAGAGGTGATGTGGTCCAAAAAGTTAATATAATCCTCCTCCTCCTGTGTCCTCCATCAGGCATTGGTTGCAAATGTTGCACTTGAAGAGCTGTTAACCAAATGTGTGCAGAGATAGTGTGGCTGTGGTGGTGTGTGTGGTTTCAAGGAACAGTCTTGCTTACTGAAATGTATATTCCTATAACATTTTACTTACTTATTAGAATATTTTATTTTCAGTGACTGTTCATATCTTGCATAGGGCTAAGAATAATAATTAATCAAGATAATGAATTAGGGCAATAGAGGCATCACTGACCGATGCCCTTGATATTATGGTCAGGGTGCGGTCTGTGGTCCAGTAAGAGAGCATTTGCTTGGCATGCAGAAGGTCCCAGGTTCCATCCTCAGCAATTCCAGTTAAAAGGATCAAGTAGTAGGTGATGTGAAAGACCTCAACCTCAGACCCTCAAGAAGCAAACTAGACAGTACTGATCTTGGTAGATCAATGATTTTACTCAGTATAGGTCAGCTTCATGCATCGAGGGTTGATCATCATGCATTTAATGCCATATTTATGTCTCTGAACATCATCCATGTGTTCTGAATGTTCTTCATCCCTATTCCAAAATATGAAACTGACTCATCCCATCCAAGAGTAGAAAAACAGAAGTAAGTTGGTGGTCTCCTGAAGCAGCTGTTGAGGGTGTATGTGATGGGCAGAGTACAACTGTTTTTTCCATTGATGGATTCAGTCTGTAATGGCTCAGTATGTCATAGATGACAGAACACATGAAGAACTATTATCACCCACAGCTGAATCCATCATCAGATGGAAATTTTCTTTTGTCCATGCTGGAAGGCATGGAAACCAATACAGCTGTAGTCTTGTGTCAGTATCTTCATCTGATGGAGGTGATATCATACTGATGTTAAGACAGACCTTCCGTATGCACAGCATATTTTCTTGTGAAGATTTTCT
The DNA here is from genome assembly GCF_029931775.1 of Euleptes europaea. Taxonomy (NCBI): domain Eukaryota; kingdom Metazoa; phylum Chordata; class Lepidosauria; order Squamata; family Sphaerodactylidae; genus Euleptes; species Euleptes europaea. The sequence goes on along the minus strand of NC_079322.1, from coordinate 20,081,813 downwards.
ATTTCAGTGATATTTTTGACAAGGCGCATAAGCAGTGGGTCTTTATTTCTGTAATTTGCCCCCCCCCCAAAATTACAGAACTCCAGCAGAATCACGGGAGTCAGTTTTAGCAAGTTCTGCAGAGCCAGAACCACTTGCTTTTCAAGTACCAGATTTTAAGTTTCAGGAACCCTAATACTTAAAGACATTATTGAGTCTGTCGACATTTCAAACTCTTGCAGAATGAAATACTTTCCCCACTTGTGTTTTGGAAAAGTCGTTGCTACACTAGGGTTCTATCATATGTACCAACACAGCGCTGTCAATGATGCAACTTGACCTGATAGGATATTCCAGCTTTTATGTTTCTGAATACAACATAAGATGTCTACCTTGGATCATGGCTACCTCATTTCTCCAAATTCTAGTATCCACAGTGGATGCAAGGTGTTCTTCTCGTGCACGAAGGAATCACTGTTTCTGTAACTGACAAGCAAGGAGCTTTTTACAGAAAAGCTTTCTGCACTATGCAAACTTTAATTTTGTCTTTGACATCTTGAGATGGAAGATTTCTGAACAACAGCAAATTGTTCCTTTTGGTGACATGATGGATAGCCTGTTTACCACATACATTCTGCTCATTCACAAAATTATCATAACTCTGTTGCACTTTGTTGTTACCAACAAAACAAAGGGAGCTATACCCAACCCATAAAACAGGCTCTGAACCTTGAAGGTTCATAAATTCCTTCTCGGCACAGCATGGTTGCATCTCATTTATTTATGTGATTGATGGGAGCTCCAGGATGAGTTCAGGTCTGATTTTACTTTTTTATATATATCTGGAGCCCCAATAATGAACGGTGACTAGCAACCTTCAATTATTATTATTATTATTTTTGGTACAACAAAGTTTCCAATTTGGTAATAACCCTATTACTAAAATATATTTTCTTATATTATTTTTCTGTCTCTAGGTTTCACATGCAACTTGCATTGACTGTTACAAAGATTGTTATTTATTGATTATAGATGTTTGTATACACTATGTTGTGACTCTTGAAGAAGGCCTTATGGTCCAAAATGTGTATGGTTTTGGTGGTTTTCATTGTGCAATCTATTTAGCTATTTCATGTGATTTCTCATGTGTATGAGGTTTCCCTGTTGAGGTTTATGTTTTTAACTCTTTTAAAGCATAATTGCACTTAATAATAAATATATATTTGTAATATTATTTTTAATAGTTGCGGCTCAACCTTTTAGGTTCCTAGTACTGTGTTGTTTGCCAATGTTGCAGAATTGTAGTCATGGCAAATGTTATGTGCAACAGTAGTAGAAGAAGACTTTGTTTTTATATGCCGACTCCATGGCATTGAAGTCCCTCCCCTCCCCAAACCCCGCCCTCCTCAGGCTCCGCCCCCCAAACCTCCCAGCTCCTGCCAGTGGTGAAGAGGGACCTGGCAACCCTACTGGTGATGCTATTCCCCCCAACCCTCCCATCAGTTGCCACATACTGCCTGGCAACCCTATAGGAACAAACAAAAAAAGGAAGTCTTCTAGTTGAAAACATAACAGCTACCGGTAGTAGTTGCTCAGATGTCTCTCTGATGCCACATGGAAAGCCACAAATCTCTCTCTCTCTCTCTCTCTCTCTCTCTCTCTCTCTCTCTCTCTCTCTCTCTCTCTTTCTTTCTTTCTTTCTTTCTTTCTTTCTTTCTTTCTTTCTTTCTTTCTTTCTTTCTTTCTTTCTCTCTCTCTCTCTCTCTCTCTCTCTCTCTCTCTCTCTCTCTCTCTCTCTCTCTCTCTCTATCTATCTATCTATCTATCTATCTATCTAAATCAAATTATGGTGGCATTAACTAGTAAAATATCCAAGGTTCTTTTTCTTACAGTCAAAGTGTCCCTTTCTTTAGTGGTTAAATTCTAGTATTCCCACAACAGACGCCCCCCTCCTCCCCAGTAACGTGCAAAATGCAAAAACAAAAGTCAAGTTATGGGTTCGAGCCAGGCAATTTTACTCAATTCTCCTCCATTCTCCGGCTCTCGTCCCACGTGGGTTTTGTCCACGTAGGTCCCTTGATCCCTAGCGTAGCCTTTTTGGTTTGTCAGAGGGAACACCTCCTTCCATTTTCATCAGCAATAAAGCTGGTTGGATCCAACTCAATGCTTTTAATTTAGAGCAACCAAAATAACACAACACCGTGTGCCAACTTAAGAGTTCTCCACAACTCATCATCAGGCTGGTTAGTAAAAACAAAAACCGGGGGGGGGGGACGCTTTTAGGCCATGCTCTTAAGGACTCTTTGCCAGCATCCTCTGTAGAAGGCTTTCCTGGCTTCAGTGTAGGTGACTCAGAACCCCTGCTTTGTGGCACATTCTCCAGCATGAGACAATCTCTTTAAAAAAAAGTTGGACACTGACTTTAGTGTTGGTTGAACTCTTGTTAATTTTTGTGCCAGTATTTCCATGCTAGAAACCTCCTGCCTTGCCTTGCTAATAGCCCTGCTGCTTGTACCTTTTTGCTCAAGACTTAGTATATTAACATAACGTCTCACAGGAGACTATCTGTGCTCTATGAGTGCAGTCTTTCTTTGGGAAGGAGCTCTTTTCTCCTTCCAACTGTTTACCTTTCCCGAATCCTGAGACTGACTCATGGAGAAAGGTGTGCATTCTCATAATCTGTTCTCATTTGCTGGACTTGCCTTAAGAAAAAAATAGGTGGGGGCTGGGGATCTCCTGGCATTAAACCTCATCTCCAGGTGACAGAGACCAGTTCCCTTGGAGAAAATGGCTGCTTTGGAGGCTGGATTCTATGGAATTAGGGGAGGAGCTGCTGCTTGGCATGCAGAAGGTCCCAGGTTCAATCCCCGCATCTCCAGTTAAAGGGACAAGGCAAATAGGTGATGTGAAAGACCTCTGCCTGAGAACCTGGACAGCAGCGGCCAGTCTCAGTAGACAATACTGATTTTGATGGACCAAGGGTCTGATTCAGTATAAGGCAGCTTCATGTGTTCAGTTAAACCCCACTCACCCCGCCCCAGGTTCCATCCCCCAAATCTTCAGGTATTTCCCAACCCACAGTTGGCAACCCTAGATACCACCCATGAATGGAGTTTATCAGGTTAGGCCAGACTGCTTATGATTATTCAATGAGTAAGATAGGCATTTTACTATGGATATTATTGTTGGTATGAGCCCTGGTAGAGCAAGTTGTGATCTAGTTAGCTGCTCCTCAGAAGGGATGGGGAGGAAAGCTCTGAATCCTGCACACCTCTGAACAGTTGTAAATACGTGCCAGTTTGGGCGAGAACTATTTTTGATTTGCCTTTGGTCAGATTTTTACCTGAAGTCAGAGACTGCTGTGTTTTTAAAGTGATTTTTAAATCCATGCTTATTATCAGTATTTTGGCTCCTGATGTGTTTGTAGGCTAATTATTATTGTGAATTTATTTATAATGATTATTTGTGTTGCCATTGACACACTCCATAAAAATTTATCATTGTGTAATTGGGTCTTACAAGTGTCATTGGGAAAGTTCAGCAGTGTTCTAGGAGAAGGAAACATGCCTGCATGGAATATGTGCTGGGAAAGTGTGAGACCAAATAAAATGAAACAAAATCTAATGGTTGCTGATTTGGGCACACCTTTCCAGTGAGGAAACAGACTTTATAGCTGCTCATTTAGTGTTACTGTGCCATATGCCCTGTAGCAGTTTCAGTCAAACCATTTTACCCTCTAACAACTTGGATGCTGTACTTGGCTTTTTCTCCCCTTTGTTGCCAGCCCAGAAGCGAATGTTTCTTATATAAAAGTGTAAAGTAGTTAACATTCCCTTTAGAGGTTCAACAGCATGGCCTCCTGCAGGGTGAAGCCATGGCTTGCTAGCGCATCTGTTCATCATGAGAAATGAGTTGTCTGCAGTTCAGAGTGACACAATGTCATTCATGGAGTTGATTTCAAAGCTGCTTTTGTACAAAGGGTGGGAAATTCGGTTTAAGCTGGTACACAAGGGTGTGTTTTAATTCCCAGACTAAGCAAGCTTTGGAGGAAGGATCCTGCCAAAATGAAGCCTCCATCAAAGGTGTGGTGATGGTGGCTTAGGGTTGCCAACCTCCAGGTTGGGCCTCAAGTTCTCCCAGAATTAGAACTGATCTCCAGACAGCAGAGATCTGTTCACCTGGAGAAAATGGCAGCTTCAGAGGGTAAACTTTATGTTATTACATCCCTGGTGACCCCCTCCATCTGCCCTCTCCAGGCGCTGCCACCAAATCTCCAGGAATTTCCCAACCTGGAGGTGGCAACCCAGTGCTTCTGGGGCTTTTTAAAGACTGGGTGCCTCCAAAATTCCATTTTGCTCAGAAAATCACAGAATATACCCCTATCCTACTGTAGGGGGGTAGTAACCCTATTCTCAGCAGTGAGGGTTTGAATAAATACTAGCAGCCCACACAATGTGGAAAGGACATACCTATTGGGCACAATCAAAAATTTAGAAAGAGAGAAGTGTGAGTGCTTGCAGAGGAGATAACAGTTGAGGTCCTGCACTTTAGCTTAGCAAAGAGCTTCTATGATTGTTCGATTGCTTTGTCCTTTTGATTGTTTCCTTCAGTCTCGGATAGTCCTGAAAACACAAATAACAACTGTGTAAAGATCAGTAAAGTGGTCAGAAAAGTGCGGCAGGCTTTTCCTCCTCAAAATCTCCAGGTAAAATGCAAGTTAATTAGCTTGTTTCTTCATCAGTTCAAAACATGTTCTACACTAGAGAGGTCTGAAGAAAGAAAGAAAGAAAGAAAGAAAGAAAGAAAGAAAGAAAGAAAGAAAGAAAGAAAGAAAGAAAGAAAGAAAGAAAGAAAGAAAGAAAGAAAGAAAAAGAAATAAAGAAAAGATAATTAGAAATAGTGTGCTAGAGCATAGATTTTTTGTAAGATAGATTCAAACTGACTCAGTTGAATTCTGGTTGCAAACAGCTTTGCAGGGAGAGACCACATGAGAACATTAGGGTGATCACTGCACTGGCCAGCAGAATGAATCGATACCTGAACGACAAGAAGCTACTTCAAAGCATCCCCAGATGTCTTAATTTGCACTAAAAAGCGTCTGACAGATCTTCAGTAATAGATTACAGTAGTAATCCCTGTTCATAAATAAGGATCTCACACACTGAAAAAAAATTCAGCCTGAACCAGCAGCCTCTGAATTATTGCCACTACATTTGCAGGGGGCGGGGGCGGAAATTACATCTTGGTATTAAAGTAGCATAACTCTTCCGACTTGCCTTAGAGTTCTTTCGACAGTTTTATATCTTTAGAATTTATATCTGCAGAAAATTACTCAAACAGGTTGTTTCCTAGAGCAATAAATGCCTTGAACAAAGGCCTGATTCTCACTGAAGTGGTAAATGTATGTCTTAACTGCACCCTTTCATTCTTCAGAAGGGGGCTCATTCAGAAATGAATGCTTCTCCATTAAAAAAAAAAAAAGACCCTTCATATAATAAATTAGATGTCAGGGATTAGGGTTGAACCCTTCTCCTTGACATCTGTAGATGACACATTTGTTATTTTGGTATACAGTCAGTGCACATATGAGGAAGAGGATCGTGCCCATTGGCATTGACTCCACTCCTTAAACATGCATTCAGCATAACTTCCACAAGATGTATGCACAGGCTCAGTATGTATGATTAGAGGCCTTGGTTTTTGTTTTCTAGGGCTATGGTTATACATGTAGAAACTGCTTACATACAGTTAGTATGCCTAGAGGCTCTTGCATGTGTTTGGGGGGGGAATAGTTTGTATGCACAATTCTGTGTCCCCCTGTTCATGCAATATAACATGGGCACCATGCTTAGATGTAGCTGGCCGCCATCCTAGCATCTAGTGTCCTATGCTTGGTGAGTGTGTTTTGTGTGGAGAAACATTTGGTCACAGCCAAGACACAAGTTTACCTCTTCAGTGAGAAACACCCTGCAGTTTTACACTGCTAATTTCTTTTTTTTTTCTCACTTGCTTTGCATGATTTTAGCTGTTGCATTTGTCTGTAAAAACCAAATGTATTCCACCATGGTACTCTGGAAACTATTTTGGTGTGATAACAACTTGTTCTCACCTACTGCCGGCTTGATTTGGTTTGATCTATCACATTTGAGGAGCCATTTTAGGATTGCAATCCTATTAAGTTACACCAGTCTAAGCCCTTTTGCAATAAATTCACTTTGACTAGAGTTACTTTGCATAGGATGGTCATATGACTGTCAGTGACCTATTTTGGTCCCTGACCAGGCACTGTTAAAAATGAGCAAGAACTAAAGAGGTATACTGTGCTGGAAGAGTTCTTATATTCATTACCAAACTTGCAGTGCAGTCTTATGCAGAGTTACACCTTTCATAGTTGATTGAAAGCAGTGGGCTTAGATGAGTGCAACTCTGTTTAGGATTGGACTGTTAAGAGTAGCACTAGCACATAATGGTGGATTCATTGAAACAATGAAATCTACATAAATCCAAGACATGAACAGGGGTGGTTTTCCACTGCCTGCCTCTACCTAGCAACTCTAGACTTCCTTGGTGGTCTCCCATCCAAGTACTAACCAGGGCCAACCCTATTTAGCTTTCAAGATTTGACAAGATTGGGCTAGCCTGGGCCATCCAAGCCCGTGAACGCACGAGCAACTTACCTCGCTATTTACACGCATCCAGTACGAAAGCATCCAAGACGAGTTTAAATTTCTGTTCCCACCGCGCTGCCTTTGTCCGCTGCTTTGATAAGCCCAGACCGGCACGCTCCCACGCATGCCCAGTCGGCTTCTCCAAGTAAGGACGGCGATTGGTCCAGGGTGAGTAAGGGAGGCGGGGGGAGTGCGGGGGTGGGCTGGCAGCAGGAAGCGGGCTGGCAGCAGGAAATGGATCGAACACAGTTTGCATGTTCCCACTGTAAGGCACCGGGTGTGGAGGATGTTTTATTTTTTTAATTCGCCGTATAAGCGGATGCGCTTAACGCGGCGAAATTGCGCTCTGGAGACGTCCTCGGAATCCTTTGGGTGAGTTGCAGTGGGAACATGCAAGGAAAGCCCGCCGAAGCCGGCGCCGCAAATGGTAAGTGCGGACATGGCCCAGGTCAGGGCATTCCCAAAGCACTCAGAAGTATACCCCATGTTTTGCGTCATCAAGCAAGGAGCATGATTGTACAAGGAAGAAGAAGAGTTGGTTTTTATATGCCGACTTTCTCTACCACTTAAGGAAGAATCCCCGGCTTACAATCACCTTCTCCTCCCCACAACAGACACCCTGAGAGGTAGGTGGGGCTGAGAGAGCTCCAAGGTCACCCAGCTGGCTTCATGTGTAGGAGTGGGGAAACAAATCCAGTTCACCAGATTAGCGTCTGTTGCTCATGTGAAGGAGTGGGGAATCAAACCCAGTTCTCCAGATCAGAGTCCACTGCTCCAAACCATCACTCTTAACCACTACACCACACTGGCCCTGAAGGATAAGTACACTGGTGAGGTTGTACATATCCAAGAGCTGGCGGAAGGCTGAACAACAATGCCTGCTTGCTTTTATTTAGCAGCACGATCAGAGTAATGAATCATGGAAACAGAATGGGGAAAAGATACCATAAACCTAGTTATGCTTTTCCTTCCGTTAGGAATTATGTTTTCATGTTGTAGAGTCTTGGCCCGTATGAACAGTCAGGGATCACGCATAGTAGGAAAAAAACCATATGTGGTTTATTAATTACAATTGTAAATGGCTGTGGAAATGAGAGTAGCAGAGCTGGAAATAAAAGTATTTTTAAATTTTTTAGTAAAACCTCATAAGTCTGTAAAATTCTTCACGTTGACTCAGCCTCATTCAACAGGATGCACTCTCTTCAGGGTGAGTAGAAGTTCAGTTTAAATCCTAGTCTCCTTTGAGTAAGAACTGCCAACTCTATAAAATATGTGTGGTTTTAGTGATGATGTCTACTGTCTTTTAATGACTGAGGTGCGAACATTCGTGTTTGCACCAGAGACCTCAGATTAACACCATCCACTTTCTCATAATCCAGAGGAGGCTGGATTGCAAAACTGTAGCACAACCAATAACTAGGCTCACAAATCTTCTTGTTTGTTTGATGCATCTGTGTAACTCGGATTCTTTTTCCCAGTTTGCCCCTTGCCTGTTTTTTCCTTTTTCTCCTCCTCCTTCAAAGTCTGTATTTTTCATACTCAAATTGCCATTTCCCTGTGGGCTATGCTACGTTTACAGAATATGTTCTGGATGCATTAATTTTCTCTTTGCTGTCATATTCAATTATTTTATTATGCTTTCTACAAAAGTGCAAGTTGCTTCAGCCGCTGACCTGGCAGAAAATATAAGGATGTGGATAAGCCAAACAACATTTTAAACCTCTCTTGTCCAAAATAAAAGGGTCCCATGCATGTTTTGTTCACCAATAAATAAAGACCTGTCAGCCAGAACTGAAGCTGTGTGTAGAGTTCCATCTGGCATATCCTTGTGATAAAATGTTATGGTGCCATTCATTAAATATTTTATCCTTGCTGATGTAGGAAATCCTGCAAAGGGTGAGGAGAACGCTATTTGGGAACATCTGAAACTCAGATCAGATTAAAATTTGGATTTTATTATTATTTGCAAAACCCATTTCTGCATATGAATAGGTCCTCTCAGTTTGACCCTAGTCATTTGATTCAAGTCATCTGGAGGATAGCACTTATGATTTAGCATGTGTATGCTTTTGTTTAAGCCTCACTTTCTGCATGAACATCAGCAGTATCCCTTGAGAATCAGCTTGTACTAAAAACTTGTTCAAAGAAAATTTAAACTTGCACCCAGAGACTCTGTTCAGATGCACAAATAGATTTGCCTAGTGAGTCATTCCCCCATCTGTCTATTTCTGGGCCCACAGAATAGCCACAGGTTTGGCATACATAAGAAAATAAACTACTGTACCTTCCTAAGCTTCCTTCTCCAAAGTTTTTTGCCTATTCCACTCCTAAATATGTGTGGGTGGGAAGGGAGGACCATCAGCTTTTCCCCATATTGTAGAATTTCTGAAAATGTTGTATTGCTAAAGAGCTGTCATAAAAGGATGCACTTACAATGTTTCCAGTTGGACACGGTGAAAATGGAGGTCTTAATATTTCCAGAACTAATTTTGGAAACTCTAATTTAATGTGCAGCGATTAGAGCCAGGAAAATTTTCTCTTCCTTCACAACCTGCAAGCTCTAACTCTGAGCTTCCCTTCTGAGGTCATGTACTGCCAGTTGTAATGATCGATCTTCAGTTAAATATTTTTAATGGAGTATTTTAAAACAGAAGGATAAAAAGCAACCATACTGTTTTCAAAAACTACTGTATATTATTGTATTGTTAATTATACGAGAAAAAAATTCAAATGATCCATGACTTTTCCAAGTTACATAGCCAAAATTTTCAACTGTTCATTACTAGTTTATTGGGGGGTGGGGAGAGTCAGGAACGCTATTGTTTACAGGAAGTTTTGGACTTTCCTTCAGTTTATTGTACCTCTACCCTTTGCCTTGCTTTCCCCCTACATGACCGTCAGAAATCGCCTCACTCTCCCTGCGTGTTTTCGCCCGTTTAGCCTGTGTTTTCCGGACTCTTGCTAAAACAGCATCTGGAAACACGCGGGGAGAGCATCCTGCTGAGTTCCCTGAAATGCAGCTCAAAGCCTGTTGGTAGAAGACAACCTTTGGATTAATCGTATAGGTTTTTCCCCCATAAGAGTGAATGGCAAGCATTCATTCGTATGGGAGAGAGGAAAGGAATGGACTTGGGGACACCAGTAGGTTAGGGCACTAAACCTGCTCCTTGCCCTGAATGACTTCAGTCACTGAGGAGCAGACATGCTACTGTCTTCTCAGTCCTACCCATTCATCTCTGTAGCCTCATCCTGAGTTGTGTTTCTTGGCTGCACAAAAGCGTAATGGAATGTTTGCAATTTACATGTGTAATGAAGATCAGCACAGTGCAGCATATCTAGAACAGCTCAGTATTCCCCTCCCCCAGCTTTAGTAATATGGTTTAAAATAAACTCTGCTTTGATTTAACTATTCTTCTAGAGTTTTTCCAGAAACCCAGGAATAACTGTAAGAAAATAAATCTTTTCATCCTCTCTGTATTTTCCCAGCATCATCAATGTGTTTTTGCCCCCATGTTACTGGAAGTAAAGTCTTAGGAGCAATGCATGGGAAGCCAATGGAAATAATTGCAGGAAAGATCTAGACAGGGAGATCAGGTTTGTATGTATTACAAACTGATTTGGGGCAGCTGTAGACAGTTTATTTTCCTTTTATGTTGAGTAATTTCCATTCCTTTTAATATCCAAGCATCCGACACACATTCAAAAGGGGTGGAGGGGAACAATACCCTGACAGCATTTTCCTTCAAGGAAAGAACAAATGTGTAAATCAGGTTGGATCCCAGACAGTTCTAGTGAACAAAGAGTACCAAACATTTCAGCTGGCTATACCACGCCCTAATCAAGCAATACTTGAAAAAGGAAATACTTTGTAAAGACAGCCTTCTGAATACTAAGGGACAGTTATTACACAGGGAAAAAATAACCTGTGACCAGATGAAACACATGTCGTTACTTAATTAGCTTAGATTAGAATTTCCTTTGTATGAAACACATACTGTGTTTTTGAATCATGATCTTAGCAGCAGCCAGGAACATGTGACTCATTAATGGAACAAAAGGCACAAGTGTGCTTCTTGTACACTACTAAATCCCATGCTTGTCTCTTGGATAGTACACACATGTCCCCATTGAGTGTTTGGACATCTCTGCAATCTTTTTTCCTGATATATCCTTTTAGACTAATAAAGGGTATCCAGCCTGACTTTGCAATCCTGAGGCAGGGACAGGTATATAAAATCTTTGTCATCCAATTGCAATGCAACATTGTCTCATTGTTGAGCTCTTCTTACAATTAAGGACATTTTAAAAATGTTTAGTCTAAATTTACTAACCTGTGGTTTAAACCTACTTCTTCTTGTTCTGTCTTCAATGGATTTGCCAAGCAACTGTTCTCACTTGGGCAGCCCATTCTTGACTTCCAAGGACGAAAGTCGTTTGGAGGCCAGGAAGGGGCTGCGCCGGTGTTTGGGCCCCATGTGCCGGCATTACTTATGCTGTCCAGGTTGGGCTCGTCGCCAGCTGGGAGGCCCAGACGCCTTCCTCCCACCCAGGGGCGCCGGCTGGGCCTTCTGCTGGCATCCTAGGGGGCATTCCTGGGGCATGCCGGGTGGTGGAGCTGCTAATAGGCAGCTTCCTGTCCCCTTTCGGCCCAGCACGCTGGCAGGGAGAACAGCATTGCTGAGACTGCTTTTTTTGCAGTCTCAGCCTCAGTGGGGCAGAATGCCCCATTTAAAATTTTAAAAACCGGCAAAAGGCTTTTGAAAGCCTTTCGACGGCCGGGAAATGGGTTTGGAGTTACGGAAGCAGCGCCTCGGCCACACCATCCCAGGCCGCCGAAAGGTGAGGAATGGGCTGTAGATCTGGTAAATATTTCTGAGCAGAAAAAGGCCTACAGTAGCAAAGTTCTCTAACATGATTTCCATAGGCACCACTGTGCCCTCTGTCACCTTCCATGGAACCTGCTAAGTAGTGTTAGAAAATGGGTGGAGCTTTTGATTGGCCATTGGAGATCTGAATGACTATGCACCATAAGGAAAGATTTCACAATGGCTCGATTGCAGACACTACCATCAGCATTCATACAAGGCAGTTATAATAAAACTCCTTTTGATCAATGTTTATGCCCCAGTTCTGTAAGTCAAACAGAAGATCTCCCACATCTTTTTTTTTCACTATCCAATATATAACTCTGTTCGATCTAGACTAACACAGAATGTTCCTTATGTATTGGACACGGATGAGGCCCAAATAATATTTTTATTAAAAAGGTAGAGGTCCCCTGTGCAAGAACTGGGTCATTCCTGACCCACGGGGTGACTTCACATCCCGACATTTACTAGACAGAGTTTGTTTCCCGAAACGGCTCGGGAACGCCCCTTTTTTTTGGGGGGGGGGAGATATGCCAGCTTTTTGCTGGCATATCTCCCGTGCAACCCTATGAGGGTTGCTCGGGTTTTTTGCACCGAGCAGAGGCAAAACCGTTAGGTTGCCTCCAAACCCCGGGGCAGGCATTCCTTTCAGGAATGCGCTGTAAGACATTTTCACCCCTTACACCTGGAGACTCAATACACTTTTATAAACTCTTTAAAAAGATCAGGCGGTGTTACTTCGATAATAATGGACCTCCTGTGCATACAGCAATTAAAAGGCCTCTTCTGAGCCTCACCTGCTGATTCATGTTCTCAAGCCAAGATGTGTACAAATAGAAGCGGAACGCTGAAATGCATATGAGAACTTTGTCACATCATCTGTGGGTGCTGGCAGACTGAGGGAGAGTTAGGGAGAAGATTGAAGCCAAATGAAAGATATAATGGTGACAGGGTTGCCAGGTCCCTCTTTGCCACCGGTGGGAGGTTTTTGGGGCGGAGCCTGAGGAGGGCAGGGTTTGGGAAGGGGAGGGACTTAAATGCCATAGAGTCCAACTGCCAAAGCAGCCATTTTCTCCAGGCAAACTGATCTCTATTGGCTGGAGATCTGTTGTAATAGCAGGAGCTCTCCAGCTAGTACCTGTAGGTTTGCAGGCCCCTACCTCCTTATTGTCTAATAGGTCTATTGAGGCTGCATTTTGATTCAGCTGAGCTGAGCTGGGGACTACAGGCAGGGGTGAGTTTAAACTTTGCCTTTTTTAAACGCTGGGAAGCCTAACTAAACTGAGAATTTAATTGAGGTTTGCTGGGAGAGGATTGTGGTTGTTGTGCCAGTGGGTGATTAAGGTTGATTGCTGCCTGAAAGCTTGATTGTTACCTTGTTAAGTGGGGCTGTTGTGATTGGAGCTTGTGTGAGAGGTGGGGGCTGTGTGCATTTAAATTCCAAGGCTCCTGCTCACCAGAGACTCTCGCCCTGTAGCTCTTAGCCTGTGGATTGTGACTGGGGATCTGTAGGGTGAGTATAAAATCTTGTTATCTTGGCAGAGTAACTCGCTTCATCCAGTTGGAGTACCAAGTAACTTGAATATCCCTGTGAATTAGTTGCAGATAGCTGCAGGGCAAGGAACTTCGGCACTCAGTTCTTATTTGGTACAGGAAGAGTGCAAGAGAGTAAAAGGCAGGGTTACAACACCAAAGAATAATATAATAATTAATAAATAAATAAATACCAGTTATGAAGGTAGAAAGCCAGCAGGGGTCGGCGGGGCTATCCAGTGTGCTGCATGGAGTGTCACATGTATGATTATCTGTCTGCTGGACAGAAGTCGTGGGTGTGGACAGAAGTCCTGGCTCTCAGGAAGCGAGTTCACTTCCTTGAGGCCAAGGTAGCTCAACTGGAGGAGCTGAGGCAGGCAGAGAGAGAGGTGACTAAGGACTCCGGGGATGAAATAGTCACATCCCAGTCCCAAGGTGACGGCAAACTTCCCTCATATTGATTGGATAAATGTATGCTCCAGACAAGCCAAAGAGATAAAATTTTTAGACATCCTAAATGACTGTGCCCTCGAACAGTTGGTCATAGATCCAACCAGAGGGGAAGCAATCCTGGATTTAATACTCTGTGGTGCTGCCGGTGACTTAGTGCGGGATGTGGATATGGTTGAGCCAGTTGGCAATAGTGATCACAATGGCATCAAATTTAATGTATATGCAAGTGGGCAAGTGACTGGGAAATCTCACACAATTACCTTTGACTTTAAAAGAGGGAACTTCTCTAAAATGAGAAAACTGGTAAAGAGGAAATTGAAAGGAACAGTTAAGATGGTTAAATCTCTTGAAAAGGCTTGGGGGTTACTCAAGTCCACATTACTAGAGGCTCAGCTAGTTTGTATACTGCAGGTCAGGAAAGGTAGTAATAAGTCCAAGAGGTCACCACCATGACTAATGGGTAAGGTGAAGGAAGCAATTAGAGAAAAAAAGTCTTCCTTCCGAGACTGGAAGGTTTGCCCAAACGAGGCGAACAGAAGAAAACACAAACTTGCACAAAGGAAATGCAAGCAGATAATTAGAGATGCAAAAAAAGATTTTGAGGGGCTTATTGCTAAACACATCAAAACAAACAATAAGAAATTCTTTAAGTATATTAGGAATAGGAAACCAGCTAGGGAAGCGGTTGGACCATTGGATGACAATGGGAGTTAAGGAACTCTAAGGGAGGATAAAGCGATTGCTGAAAAACTAAATGAATTCTTCTCATCTGTCTTCACTGTTGAAGATACAGGGCAGATTCCTTCTCCTGAACAGAGATTTTGGAGAGGGGAAAATGAGGAACTGAGGCAAATAGTGGTAACAAGGCAGGAAGTCCTAGAACATCTAGACAAACTGCAAACCAACAAGTCACAGGGACCAGACGGTATTCATCCTAGAGTTCTTCAAGAACTCAGATGGGAAATTGCTGAACTTCTAACAAAGATATGTAATATGTCCCTTCGATCAGCCTCTGTACCAGAGGACTGGAGAATGGCCAATGTAACACCCATTTATAAAAAAAGGTTCCAGGGGGGACCCCCCCCTTCCCTTTCAGCTTTGGATTCGTTTTCTCGTTGACTTCTGTTTTCTGCTTCTGTCTGCTTTCCTTGTTTCTCTTTTAGTCCCCACCCCCTTTTTGATGGTGTGTCCTGACTTGTTGCTTCGTCCCCCTTTGGAATAGTTCTTTTCACTTCTCCCCTCGTGATTTACGCTTGCGCTCCTTTTTTTTCCTTCCCCTCCACCTCTTTGTTTCCCCCTTATTTTTTCTTTCTTCATTAGTGCAGCAGCCAAAGCGCCCAGGGCCATTTATGCATGGGAGGCCACACATCTCTTGTAATCTTGCCGTAGAGATTTGTATTTGGTACGGCACTCAAGCGCGGATCTAGTGGCCGCGCAAAGTGCACGAAAAGGGGTGGGCTTCTGGTCAGAACAAAAAAAGAACCCTTGGCCAATAGCCGCCCCTGTGGATGGGGAGACGTAGGAGAGGGAGGAGACATTTGCCAGGATGGGCAGGGAGAAGAAATCCGACTCCAGGAGTTTTTCATGGGACCCTCCGGCAGAAAGGGCGAGGCAAAGGGAAAGATCGTAGCAACACAGGTTTGAGTTGCTGCTGGTTTGCTGCGAATTTTATGGGCTACCTCGGGGCAGCTGTGAAAAATCGAAAATAAGGTCCGGAGCAACAAAGCATCGAAACGGCAGCAAACAGCCATGAATAAATGACCTAAGTGTTTTAGTTTTTATGTTCACTGCCTTGTAGACCCTGATTGGGTGGAAAGTTGGCATAAAAATGGTTAAAATAAATATATTAAAAGCACATAAAACACTAATTAAAACATTTTAAGCCACTGCTTGATGCTGTCAGGAAGGATGAGAGGAGACAGCTAAAGCTGCCAATCAACAGCTTGGCCCAAATGAGGAAGCCTTGTCTCTGCAACTAACATTCAACAGCTGGGAAGAGGAGTATTTCCCTCAGGGAGACAGAGCAGAATGGCAGCAGTAGCTGGAGCAGTAGAGTCAGCTAGAGGCTCAGGGAAAGGACTAGACTGTCACACTTCGGGGGTGGAATGAGGGTGCTTCTGTCCTTTAATCACCGTTTCCCTCACTCTAACACATTAATCTTTGAAGTATGTTCTGTCCAGCAGAGGCACAGCTTCTTTTCTCTCTAAAAGCTAAACTCTGCTTCTCTCTACCAGTTCGAGTTCTGCAAGTTGCTCTGAAGTCCTGTATTTGTATTGTATATTGTGGTGGATTTTAGTTGTAAACTGTTTTGGGAGCCAGTCACGCTTGAAGAAGTAAGATGGTATAATAAAAGGTAAAGGTCCCCTGTGCAAGCACCAGGTCATTCCTGACCCATGGGGTGACGCCACATCCCGACGTTTACTAGGCAGACTTTTCGGGGTGGTTTGCCAGTGCCTTCCCCAGTCATCTTCCCTTTACCCCCAGCAAGCTGGGTCCTCATTTGACCGACCTCGGAAGGATGGAAGGCTGAGTCAACCTTGCGCCAGCTACCTGAAACCGACTTCCGTCAGGATCGAACTCAGGTCGTGAGCAGAGCTTGGACTGCAGTACTGCAGCTTACCACTCTGCACCACGGGGCTCCTAAGATGGTATAATACATAGATTGAATTTATAAATTAACTATAGGGTTTGTTACAGATGATGATACCAGTCAAGGATATGGATCTTGTAATGTTTACAATTCGAGAGGAATGAAATGAGTTCTGAGGGAAATAATCTTGCTACTTTCATCCTGCTTTGGAGACTTAGAGATTTCACTTGATGTAAACTAGAATAGCACCACACAAAGCCAATGGAATAATGCCAGTTTTTAATAGCTGAGCCTTCTGACCCGTTGTCTCATACTATCGAGGCTGACTTCCATAGGGGCGTTTAGGCTTCATGAATAACATATATTCTATAGCCACATGCATTTCTCTAAAAGGATTGTTTGAATGATTGTTCGGGTAAAGAAGACAGAATCTCTGCCATAAAACATTTTTTTTTAACCAAAACATAAATAAAATAAAATGGAAATGACTTCTTTCTTTAGGTATTTCCCCTCCTTCTGACCACCAAACATTCATGGAGCCATTTATCTCAGTAAAAGAGAATGAGTTTCAGGCCTCCCTGCCAGTTCTTTTTAATTACCACATGTAACATTGGTCATGCCTGTTAGGAATAATGACTGAACAAAGCCTTTCCTGAAGTGGCTTTTAGTAAAGGAGGCTGTGTTAGATTAGAAATGATTGGCAAGATGTTGATCGCCCTTTTATTGAAATCTTTTCTTTGTTTAATTTGGTTTGAAAGGGTGTGGGGGGAAACAGCCATATCAAATAACCAAATTTCGGGCAGGGCATAGGTCTGACTTGCTACAAATGTTTATATAAAAATTTGATTGTGCTAAGTACAAAAGCAGAATGGTGTGCTGAGAATGTTCAAGGGCTTCAGGTCTGAACCTCGTTTGCTTGTGCATGATCTGAAACCTCTGTAGCATCTGACAATGTAGAAAGAGACTAAGTATAAAAAAAATGCTGTTTCATAGCTTGGGCAACATCTTTCAGGAAAGAACAATTAAGGCAGATTGGCTAGGAAGTGTGGAAAGGGCTAGTACTGATGTGGCTGGTTGCCTCTCTCATCCTCGATTTGGAAACATGAGCTTCAAAAAAAAACCAGCTTGTGCAACTAACCCCCTCTTATTGAAGCTTATGCTTGTAGGGACCAACCATATGGTATTCGACTGTCTAAGGGCCAGATGAGATGAAATACTGGGAGAACCTTGAATGGACCTTCCTGGCACTTTTTAAGTGAAAAGAGCTACTAAGAGCACATTCCGGGGGAGGAGGGAAATGGTTTGGAGGCATAGTGACCCTGCGCCAGCGTAAGTGCCCGCTTATCGTGGAATAAGGAGCACTTACTGGTGCGGGGGGCATTCCCGTCGGCACCTGGGCACTGCAGAGTTGCACAGGGCCCCGCCACTGGTGCAGCCGTTCCGGGAACTAAATCCTGGAAGAGAATGTTGGCATGAGGGGGGTTTCCCAGGGGGTTCCCAGGAGTGGAGCTGACTATAATTAACTTTGTAACCCCTTCCAGCCTGGGAATTCCCCTCATTGCTGCGTTGGGGCTACGACACCATTTTTGGTGGTTCAGCCCCGTTCTTTTCAGTGGGGACTTTCCCCTCATTTTTGCCTTTTTTATTTAAAAGAAGCCTTTTTTATTCTCTGCAACAGCCGGGAAACATCTTAGGAGGTGGCATGCCTGCGCCGCTCCCGGCCACCACGGATCCACCCTCCACCTCAGGAATGGGTTGCCTGACTGTATAATACCATAGATACAATGTAGTACTTTTCATTTAGCCCTTCCGCATGGGTAAAAGTTAACAGGAGTTTATTTCAGGCCATTGAAGACCAATGTGTTGTGCTGGCTGAAAGAGTATAGAAACCTGGATTCCATTCTCCAGCCTTGAAGCTCACTGGGTGACATGAACCATACTATTATCTTCAAGCTCAACTCATCTTGAGGTGGCTTTGAGGTTAAAACTCTGTAAACACTGCTCTGACCTCTGTAGAGAAGGGCAGGATTAAACTGTTATAAAATAATATACTCATTTATATGTGGTAATAATGATAATGCAGACCAGTTGTATGATATTCCCAGAATAATTCAAACATAAATAGTGGAACTAAATACAAACAGATCCAGTGGATTGTGTGTGTGGGTACCTGTATGTAATAAGTTGGAAACAGCTGTAGGGAATGGGTATATTACTACAGTTAGCCAGGGCATAGAAAGCTGTTTTAGACCTTGTTGTCAGCAGGACCACGTAGAGTTAAAACACGCTTCTTTGACCTGTTCCAATGCTGGGAATGAAGTGCATACTTTTGAAGAGTGGGAAGATAAAGGAGTGGTAAGAAGCAGGAAGGCTTCAAGGAAGCAGATATTCTAGTTCATTCTCAACAAAAACATTATATGTATAATATGTAATGCTTCTGTTTAAAGCTGTTTGGGGCATTTTTTGAAGAAGAAGTAGCTAACAGATACCTTAAATAAAATCCATTTGTTATATTCTAGTTTCGGTAAGATTCCATTGGGTACAACCATTTCAGAGTGGCCATAATGAGATTAGTGGCAATAATGATGTGTCCTTCAAAATAATTCTGCCTCAAAAAAAACCCACCCAAAGAAAATGAATTTAGTGTTGAGTGTAGGGGTATACAGTAATATAAATGCCTGACATGTCAGGTATCAGGTCGAGTCAGCAGTATCTGACACCACTGTTCTCTCCATGACATGACTCAGGAAATCTGGAATCAGGAATCCAGTTTGGGGGTGGGGGAGTGCACTCTACAACTGATTGGACTGTGGAGTCCTGGTCTACCACCCATAGGAATAATGGGCAGAGGCTATAGGCCACGTCTGTCACACATTATTTCAGTGCCTTACAGCTGATCATCTTCACATCCACCTTTTAAATGTTAATTATCTTCCATTGGGGTAAATCTGCCATTCTAAGTCTGAGGGCTAGACCTTCCCATAGAAAACAATTACCCTTTATAATTTAGCTATAAGGTACGGGGGGCGGGGGGGCTTTCCTTATCCTCCATTCCCCTTTTAATTCCATATGGGGGAGTGGGGATAAGCATTAATAGTTTTTATTAAATATTGGGAGTATTGTTCTGATATTTCTGGAACAACAGTAATATTCCCAACATTTAGCTAACATGCCTCAATATAGAATTAAAATGATAGTTTTAATTGCAAACTCCTAGTTGAGTGCAGTATGGAACATACATTCACTGGATTCCTAATACATATACATACCACCCGTTCAACATCTAAAATGGCTAGCAAATGTAAAAATCACAATATATACTTACTGTAAAAATGAACATTTTAGGTAGAGCTGCTGAGAAATAAAGTCCAATAAATATACAAATCAGTACAGTACAAATTGTAGCATAACTCCAAAGTAAACAGCAGTAAAAGACTTCAACCTGCGGTTGCTGGACAGAATAAATTGGTCTTTCAATGCCTCTTGAAAAAGAGTAGCAGTGGGCCTGTGCTAATTTACAGCAACAGATATCCCAAAGCCCTATGGGACCCTACAGTTGCAATTTGCAATGTAAATTAAAAATTCAGATTGTAGTGTTCTAAGTACTGATGAGTTCATTTTTGTTTAAGATGAGGTGGACATCTTGTCATGCCTGGGTATTCCAGTCATCTTAGGAGGCAGGAAATAGATTACTGTTTCCACCCCTGATGGGTAGGGGAGTGCCTTCCTTCCGTAGTTCTTTTCTTTCCCCTAAGAGAGTGAATGCATTTGGAAGAGCTCTGTGGGACTAGTTTGTTCCACAGACTGATTTGGGTTGCAGGCTCTTCCCCTTCGTGTGCCTTATTCTCCTGTTTTTATCCCTTCATCTCTTTCAGGGGGGAAAAGCCCCTTTTCTTCCTTTGTTTGTCATCCTCGCCTAAGCCACCTCCGCCCCATCTGCCTCTGCTATCCCAATTGACCTCTCATCAGCCAGCAACAACGTTGTCAGAAAACTGGCTGTGGAGAGTCCTCCGCCATCTTCTGAGGGGGAACTATGAGTGGTACTCCCCTGACTGTGAAACAGGAGGGCCCTGCGCAATCACGTACATCGTTTCCCTGCTGTGGAGCCAAAGGCTGTGAGTCACCCATTGCTGACAGACAAGGGGGCAAAGCGCAGTTTGGTGCCAAAACACCCATACCTAACATGGCACAGCAGTAAGGATGCCAGGTCCCTCTTGGCCACCAGTGGGAGGTTTGGGGGGTAGAGCCTGAGGAGGATGGGGTTTGGGGAATGCCATGGAGTCCAATTGCCAAAGTAGCCATTCTCTCCAGGTGAACTGATCTCTATCGGCTAGAGATAGCAGGAGATCTCCAGCTAGTACCTGGAGGTTGCCAACCCTACACAGCAGGGACACCCTATAAGCCCAGCAAAGGCTTTGATTTCCCCAGGCCTCAGCTGCCAGAGGGGTAAGTGAGCGGGAAGCTGTGGCTCACAAGGACCTGGCTCAGTTGGGGAGGGAACCTGGGTCTGTTCGTGTTCCCCTTCATTCCAGATGGAGGGGGTAAATTACAAGAGCTGTCTTTTCCCATGTGAACCTACCCATCCACTCCAGTCATCTTCGGGGGCTCTGATTTTGGTGCCCTCACCATATGAGGCTAGATGGGAGCCTGAGAAAGGGCTTTCTCGGGTGTGGCACTAAAACTTTGGAACTTTCTCCCCAGGGAGATTTGTCTGTCTCCCTCTACAGTTGTCTTCCACCAGTGGGTGAAGACTTTGTTTTGTTTTGTTTGATGTCCCCCCAGTAGCTCTTATTGACCCTCCTCCCTGGTTGTGTTGTTATGGGTCTTTGTATGTCAATATGTTTTTATTCAATTGTTTAAATATTTTATATATACCTTATTTTAATTTTTTTATATATACCTTATTTTAAATGCTACAATGTTTTAATGTTTGCTGCCTTGGGGACCCTATTTGGGTGGCATACAGATGCTTTAAATAAATAAAGTGTGTGCCATTCCATAGCCAACAGTTAGAAAGCCCTGATTAGGCTCACAGCCATCAACTTCATTTGAGTGACCCTATTATAGTGAGCAGTAATTAATCACCTAAATGACTTTAGTGAGCTTCCCATTATAGGAAGTCATGTCTGTGTTATAAATAGATGTTCCTTCAGGTTCTTCACAAAGAGAGAGACCATCATTATTAATGTGATTCCAAATGTGTAGGAAGAAGTGGCATTGCCAAGAATAAGGAAACTGATATCTCATTCGTCATACCTTCCCTTGGAATAGGGTAGAGATCAGATTTAATATTACTTAATGTGTGCAATAAAGGAAAGGAGAAATATTGTAGTGATATCTGCTAAATCTGCCATGTAGTTAATGGTTTGTTAGCATTTCCCTCATAAAATTTTATTTTCAGAGGTCTGTTTCTTGGCCACGAATGTGAAACTAGGTATGCCTCGAGGAGAAAGTCATTCTAGGCCCACATCCCACCTGCCAAGATTATTGAAAGAAAATTCATCATGTTTTACAGTTACTTTTCCATTCTTCGTTAATGCGACAAATTGTCTGAGAAATGAATCCTCATTTCTTTCATTGGTTGCATGCTAACTCAGCTCCAGGGGACACTCTCTCCACCTCTAGTACTGATGGGGAGATATTTCCACACATATTCCCTGCTGCTATACCCATTAATACAACTGTTTGTTGTGGGGGCAGGGAAAACAGCAACCAAAGCACTATAGGCAGAAGTAGATGTCATGAATGCCATGAGCTACATTGAAAATGGCAATTACGGGTCTCTTGTCACCCCCCCCCCCCATCCTCTGTAACATGCAGGGATACCAAGCAAATCATGCTGTTAGTTGCCCAATCTCCATAAGTAGATCTAAATTATAAACTAACAAATGGTGGGAAAATAACATTAAAACATGATAAATTTTCTTTCAGTAGTCTTGGCGTGTGGGATGTGGGCTTAGAATGATGACTTCCTCCTTGAGGCATACCTAGTTTCACATGCATGGCCAAGAAGTAGAACTCTGAATATAAAATTTTAAGAGGGAAATGATAACAAACCATTAACTGTATGGCAGATTTAGCAGCTATCAGGACTTTTTCTTCTCCTTTTCTTTACCATGTACATTAAATAATATTAAACCTGACATGTCACACCTTGAATATCGCTAGATGTTTCAAGGGTAAGAGTAAAAGATAGTAGCTGCTGTTTTACACATTATCTTTGTGTCAACTGCAAAGTCAAATTTTGCCTTGTGTCTCTGGTGCAATGTAAACATCCCTGTTCTTCATTGTTATTGTCATGGAAGTAGGTGTATAGTGGTTTAGGGCATGCTTTTGTAATAAAAAATCCTGGTATTATTAAGGAGCACATACTCTAGATGAAGCATGACAAGAGGAAAAGACATGCTTAAACATTTTTCTTTTCCAGTTTTTTTAAGGTGAAACCTTTCACAAATTAAGTGTACCTTTCATGTCAAGAAATATGTGCTTTTCCTCATTCTTTTACAGTTACTTACAATACACTCCTGCCCTGACCTGGATGGCCCAGGCTAGCCTGATCTCGTCAGATCTCAGAAGCTAAGCAGGGTCGGCCCTTCTTAGTATTGGGATGGGGGACCACCAAGGAATACCAGGGTTGCTGTGCAGAGGAAGGCGCTGGCAAACCACCTCTGTTAGTCTCTTGCCTTGAAAACCCCAAAGGGGGTCGCCATACGTTGGCTGTGACTTGATGGCACTTTACACACACACACACACACACACACACACACTACGCTCCTAAGCTTAGGATGGCACTGTTAGTTCATTATGTCGAGAACCTGAGCGTACATATCAAGTTACTTTTATTGATACTGCTGTAGTAAAAGGAATAATTTATTTCCCGCTATTTCGGGGAACCTAAGAACATCTATGTTGGCTACGAATTGTACCCCAAAGGACATACAGGGTAATAAGAATTTGCAAAGTCTGAAGGAAATACTGAGGATTATTATTTTGTACTTTTAGGCATCACCAGCAAATAAGACATCTGGTAGTGAGTTTCTGAAAATGTACCTTTGTAGACTGCAAATCGTGCATGCGTACAATATGCCCCTATATAAGAAAAGAAAAGTTCCTCTCTGCATGTAGATAACTAGAATGTCATTTACTTCTTTTAAATCCCACTTTTCTTCCTAATGGGGACCAAAAGCTGCTTACGTTGTTCTTTGCTTCTCTGTTTTATCCTCACAACAACCATGTGAGGTAGGTTAGGCTGAGAGTACATGACTAGCCCAAGGTGACCAAGCAAGTTTCTTTGACAGTGAGGGGTTTGAACCTGGGTCTCCCAGATCCTAGTCAGGCACTCTAACTTTTCTACATGTAAAACAAACAAAAAAACCCACCTCGATTAAAATGTTCAATTCTTCATCAACACCATTCACATAATCTCTATTTCTCTTAAATTATATATTCCAAGGTATATATTTCTATGGGATTTATCTGTCTATATTGATGGACCCACTAAAATAATTTCAGGTTAACAAGACATGGGGCTTCTCTGAACTCTTGGGAAAGTCTGAAAACATTTTGCACTGACAACTGGTCTGGGTAGTCTCTTTCAAAGAATGCCAAGAAATTAGGGTTGCCAATGCCCAGGTGCTAGCTGGAGATCTCCTGCTATTACAGCTGATCTCCAGCCGATACGAGATCAGTTCACCTGGAGAAAATGGCCGCTTTGGCAATTGGACTCTTTGGCACTGAAGTCCCTCCACAATGGGAGGAAGGAGCCAAAAATCTTAGGCCCCCTCAAGCTTGTTCATACAGCACCAAACCTTAATGTGACATGATGTCTGAACCAGGCCTTCATTCTTTATGAGTACTGGAGACTTGTGAAACTCTTGTACTATATATTCACAAATATACTGATTGAGTAAGGGGTAAGTGAGCAGGCGTATGCAAGCAGGCAGTTCTAGCATTTAGACCAGCACCGGTGAAGATCCTATAAAGCCAGCCAAAATCTTCCTAACAAAACTTTCCCCCAGAAGTCACATCATATTGTCTTCTGGTCAAATTCAAGCTGTACAAGTGGCTGTTGTTGTTTTTCAGTTTCCATCCTATGTGTAGTTGTGGTTTCCACAAAGTTTTTAATGTTTAATTCCACAATGTTTTAAAAATAAAGATAATAATATGATCTATTTTCTTGGCACAGTAGCTTGGGCCATTGCTATGTTCACAAAGTTTTTTGTGCAGTGCCTTTTGATAAAGCTTTCTGACATTGGTATGGGCCATTTTAAAAAAACTTGTGGATTTTTGTGTTGTCATTCCATATGAAACGTTGATTATTCAGCTTAAAATGATATCATAGCAGGTGTGGTAAACAGATGGAATTAGTCGATGATGTGTTAGTTAGTTCCGTCAGTCGCTGCTGTGTGGTTTTATGTAAACAGTTAAAGAAAAGCCCAAGTAAATTCACTGAAGGCAAGATTAGAATCAAACAATTGTTCTTTGGCTTGAGATCATAAAGGAAAGGAAATTCAAAGCAAAGAATCCAAACCTCAAATATCTCAGCACAATGTCATGCCAACCTTAATTTTATACAACTGCACCCTATTGTGAGTTGATATTGGAGGTTGGATTCTGAACTAGAAATTTTATTGCTTTTGTGTGCTTCAGCCAGAACAATAACTCTGTTTTAATGGTCGCCTTTGTTTTGTTGAAAAGCGCTTTTTGGAATGATTTTAATTGTTTCCTTTGGAGGTTTTTTTTGCCAATCATAATGAAACACATCCCTAAAAAAATGATACAGCTTTAAAATATTCAAGATTTGGTGCTAATGGCCGTGAGAAGTTTGTGGAAAGTATCCACGGTAAAGATTAAGGAATGCAAAGAAATTTGGAGACATGTACAAAAGGTTTGGTGCTCCGAAAACATTAAGGCCGGGAGAAAAACATGTTAACAAAATGAACTCCTGCTGATTTTAAATAATGGAAGCGCCTTAAAGTGTCTCAAAGATGCCTTTTCTCTGTTGATATTCTGACTCACTTTTACTTAAAGAAATAATCCAGTTCTTAGCAGATGTAATGACAGTAGCAGAAACGGATGTGTCTATTACTGTGCCAGCTGGGAAAAACAAAATATAGAGGTAAACTGGCAGTACTATTGGCACTGGATCAGGGAATGTACCCTGGGGATGTTACAGAAAGGATTCCAAAATGAAGGACTGACAGATCTTTACATCTCAGAGTCCCCAGGTCAAATCACAGTAAGGTTTTGCAACTAAAAAACCTGAAATTGATACGGCAAAGAATAAAATCTCTTGTTTACACAAGTGAAAGTTTTAAGATATGGATGGCTACAGCTGTGCTCTTGGCTCTTTAAGTTAGGAATTTGACATCTCTAAGGTTAACGTAACCTTCCTTGTGTCATGCTCTGACTCAATTAATATAAAGTGCAAAAAGCAGCATTTTAAAAGTAATTTCTCAGAATTTTCTAATTCACATATCTCATTTCAGTCAATTTTAAATTTAAAACAAAATGAATGATGAACATCTTCCAAAGAAATGTCCTTGATCTGCATTTGCAGCTCTGATCCTTAAGTCAGGGAGACTTCATCCAGGGGAAAAGAGAGCAATTTGCTTCAAGGTCTTGCTTTTTCCTGGTTGTTGAACTGGGTCATCTTAGATCCATGATCTTCCTTTTCCAACCTGGGACTCACCTTCAACCCCCAATAGGCAGCAGTGGATCTACTGAGCTGCAAGGTGACAGGAAGTCATAGGCTATCCCAGGCTGATGCGGGGGTGGGGGAAGGAAACCCAGCCTATGATTTCACCACTTTCAAGATCAGGACCTTGGACAGGAGACCAAGAGAGCTGGGGACGAGAAGCACAAGCCCAGCACCAGCCATGAAGTGAGATTGCAGGCACATTATGCATGCCTGGACACAAGTGTTTTCTTTTAGCATAGAAACCTTGAGCATACAGAAGTCCTCCAGCTGGCTAGACCAGCAGTTCCCGTGTGGTGTAGTGGTTAAGAGTGGTCGTTTGGAGTGGTTGACTCTGATCTGGAGAACTGGGTTTGATTCCCCGCTCCTCCACATGGGCAACGTAGCCTAATCTGGTGTACTGGATTTGTTTCCCCACTCCCACACATGAAGCCAGCTGGGTGACCTTGGGCTAGTCACACTCTCTCAGCTGCGCCTACCTCACAGGGTGTCTGTTGTGGGGAGGGGAAGGGAAGGAGATTGTAAGCCGGTTTGATTCTCCTTTAAGTGGTAGAGAAATTCGGCATACAAAAACCAACTCTGTTTCTTCCTAATTTTCCTATGTCAGAGGTTCGCAATGGGTGATGGGAAGGAGCACGCAGGAGAAAGACCGGATGCTCTTTAGGAGTGGCTGCTGCAGGCCGGTTGGAGTCAGCTCACCCCACTGGCACAGGCTGTGTGGGAGGCATGCACAGTAGCTGGACATAAGGGACAGGAGGTGAGATGCTACTCAGTGTGGCTTAGAGGTGGCTTACTCTCAGTGGTGCAAGTGACATATGTGAGAGCTGGAGGCAATGGGCTGGCACGGATTGGCACCTGTGCCCAGTGGTCACAAAGTAGGTGCAACCTGAACTTTGCAACCCATGGATTGGAGACATGAGACCAATTATTTAGATGAGCAGGAGTCGGAGGTATTCAACTTCCTCTGATCTACCTCTGGCTTTGGGGTGGAGTGGGGAGGAAGAAACAAGCTTATCATAAACTCAGACTCATTCATTAGGCTGCTTTTGCTGTCCTCACTGTTGCTTTAGGTAAGGCAGTGATCTGTCCATGTACTTTTTTTTTTTTTTGCTTTATTGAAGCTGTATTCAGAAATCATAATAAACCTTTCTTTGAAAACCAGGGTTTGTTCAAACCTCCATTAGTTGGGATGTCTAAATGCAGATACTTGGGTTTGTTGGTTGGTATTAAGTTGTGATTTTAAGTGAGAGCTTGTAGCTTGATTGTTAACCACATTTTGCACAGACAGTTCGATTGTTAACCACATTTTGCACTGACAGTTCATTCCTGAGCCCTGCAGCGGCTGGGAATGGTGTGGCCGCAGCGCTGCCATGGCACCTCCAGGAAGGTTTTGTGACTGCTGCAGGGGGGAAAGGGGGCATTTTTTTACCTTAAAATTAAAAGGGGGGGAAGCCCCATAGAGAAAAGTGATGCTGCACCAGCAAAAACCTGGCACAGCACTACTGAAGCGTAAGGGGGCGTTCCTGGCCTGAAAGGGGTTTGGAGTCTGCCTACTGGCAGCTCCACCCCCTGGAACACCCCTGGAACATCTGTGCAAGTACTTGCACCAACAGGATGCCGGCGGGAGGCTGAGTCAGTGTCCAAGGGCCGCACTGCCACAGCAGTCCTGGAGAGCTGGTGCAAGTGGCACTATGCCGGCGTCTGTGCCAGTTTGTACGGCACAAGTGGCACAGACGCCGGCGTTGGGGTCTGGGCGCCTCTAAGCCCATTTGGCCCCCAGGGTCAGCAATGCACTGTAATTGTGCAAAATCTGAAATCATCACACTATAGTTAGTTGAGTAATGCTGCTCCTCGCAGCTATCTGGCCTCAGAGGTGCCTGCATAAGGTGAACGTCTTCTCTGCTAGGAGTCAGGAGGCAAGAAACAAACCAAGATTCATTCATTATGTTTGGTAAGCTAAACAGAATTTGATGCACAAGGCACAGTTTAAACAAATCTTGCTTTCTCATGACATCTTAATGCACCCTAACATCTAGGAAGAGGCAGTACCAGTTCAAAAAAGCAGTTTTAAGAGCTGGTCTTTGGAGAGGCAGCATGTACGTTTTCCAAATAAAGGAATGAATATTGTTCTAAGGAGAGGGGAAAGGTATCCTGAATTTCCTTTCTTTTTTCTTTCCTTTATTTATTTCTGTTCTTCATGCTCGTGGACCAACAGGTCATGAGCAAAACAAATCCAATAAATTCAATAATACAGCAAAACAAATCCAATAAATACAGAAATAGCCAAACATACAGAAATACAAAATCTGAGGATTACAGTTAAAAGGAAGTATAATTTAAAATCATAGATAAAATATTTGCCTCAGTGAGGGTAACATTTGGATCAGTATCAGCCAATAGCTTTGCAACTATCTCATGCTTTAGGGCAGGTCCCCACCTCTGAATGTATGCTGTGATCCATTTATCTATGTCGAGGTCATGCTTTTTGGTATCCTGAACTGGCCTTACCAGCAATGCTGGAAGAGGTGGGACAGATTTGCCAAACTGAAAGTGGAGAGTCCTGTAGCTCCTAAAGCATGAAATTTGCTAAGGTTCCCACTGAGGTTGTATTATCATCCCTCAAGCTTGGAATTGAGCATCTGGCAGAGTATCAGGACTGGAAACAGGAAAATGGGTAGGGAAGGATAAGAGATTTTTACCTGCTCTCTGATCCCCACAGACGAGTAACAACACTCCTGTTATAGAGAAGACAACTGAGAGGCAAAGCTGAGGGGCCATAAGTCTCAATTATTTATTTCTGGTTGTTATAGGTCCAGGATGGAGATTTCCTGGACATAAGATGAAGTAGTAAAATATTATACTGCTTGTGTAAGTGTTGGATGTCTGGCAACTTCACTCTCCAGCTCCTCCATGGACTCAGTTACTGACAAGTTCTCTGACTGATGCTGCGCCTCATGGTACATCCTGGTGACCTTCTCTTTCCTTCCTCTTTTCTGCATGACTTGTGCAAGGGGTTGGGACAGTGTCCGGTGGATTTGTACTTTTGAAGCAGGTACTTGGAATATGTGTGATCCAAATGAATAGAGAGCCAAAAAAGGAGACCAATTCCATCCTGGAGCAAGCAATATCATGTTGAAGGGAATGGACTCGCTTTGCAAGGGAAAGGCGAGAGGTCATTTATATTACCTGTACACAATTTCTCTACCACAGGTGGAGGTGTGACAACTCAAATTTTAAAATTGGTAGCTTGAAGTCTCCCAAGAACAGGGGTGAAATTATCTGAGCAGAATTCTTAAAGACCTGGGAAACAAATTGTTAAATATACTGGCCTCTTGAGTGTTAACATTGTTGAAGTCTCTGACCCCCGTAGTCTGAAATTATAGCTAGAGAGAGAGAAAACATGTGTTCAGCGATAAATCTTTTACAATTCAGTCTGACTGAAGGTGTCACTAAAAGATTTACTAATAAAAATGGAACGTCTGGATTTGTTTAAATGCATTAGAGGATAGCGATACCTTGAGATGTGACAATGGGTACATGAAGACTTCAAAAAGTGGAGTTGTGGGGGGCCAGATAGCACATTTCCCAAAGGATTTGCTTTGTCTGGGTTGGGAAGTAGCCATATTAGCTCATTTCCTGTTCTTTTTTCCACTATGAACATCTTTTTTATGTTGTTCATTCAGTGCAGCATAAATTCGCCACTGTTATGCCTAAGATGTGAAAATGAAGCCCATAAAGTCATTCTTGTCACAAAGCAGGGTGAAGTGGGCGACGCTGAACTTGCGGAATTTGGTGGCCACCAAGGGAGTGGTAGATTGTCCCAAATAAAGAAAAATGAACTGGTCACTCCATATACGTAAGTTCAGTGATAACCTCTTTTATATTTGTTTGCGTATTATTACATATTATTATTATTATTACATATAACCTCATGAACTGGTGCCTCTGGTAATTGGAAAGGACTAATCTCAGCACCTGTATCATACATATTGACATTCTCCCCCTTTCCTACTGAGAAATCCTCATTATCCTGAGAGCAGGATATAACGCAGATTCCTACATCACAGAGAGAGAGAGAGAGAGAACGAGAAC
Source organism: Euleptes europaea (assembly GCF_029931775.1). Classification (NCBI taxonomy): domain Eukaryota; kingdom Metazoa; phylum Chordata; class Lepidosauria; order Squamata; family Sphaerodactylidae; genus Euleptes; species Euleptes europaea. The sequence goes on along the minus strand of NC_079322.1, from coordinate 20,051,933 downwards.
GAGAACGAACCTTCTAGTGTAAGGTGACGTGGACCAAACATCACAAATAAAATTGATATAACTACTGGGGCAAAATTGTTTATATTTCTTCATTTAGTCAGGCAGGAAGAAATGTATGCTTTTCTGAGAGTGTATGCACATCCATGTTTTTGCAACTGTTTTCACTCGCCAAGCCACAAACCACTTTTAAAAACTTGTTTGAGCTCACAAAGCAATTTGGCTGAGAGGAGCTGCTAAAGCTGAAAGAAAGTGAGGGGGAAAGCCCAGGTGCTTCCATATATGCTCCTGGGGATTCTGGTCATCGTGTGTCTGTGTCAACACACCAACTCAATTGCAGTGAACAAATAAACCAAGCTTATTATGGCACAATGCAAGACAAAATATACAGAATGAGGGTCTATAACAGTTGAAAAAAGAAATCTGTTTACGGGGTAGTGGCCTGTTCCTTTTTGTATAAAATGATCCTTGCTTTTGTACCAGGCGTCCTAAAAATGACTCAAGACCTATGGTGAAGGGTCCACGTATACTTTGTTTCCCTCCCTTACAGTCGCTCCCAGTTTGCCACAGGAAGTCAAGGCTGTTCTTTGTCAAACTTTTGGCCACTGAGTGACACCAGAGATGATATCAAGTAGGTCATGTCAGAGGGTTCAGGGTTTGTACAGGCCATACTTTTGTTTATATGGATTTATACAGGCTGGGCACTTATCCAGCAGATGAAAGAACACCATGTCCAGTGTTCTCTAAATCTGGCTCAGGTTTCACTTTTTAAAAGAAGCAAGCTTGTTGGCTATATAGGAAGGACTGAGGAACAGGAGAAATAAATGGTCTCCACAAAGTGATGCTCTAGGAATTTTGTGGTAAAAAGCCATAGAGACTAAGGAAGTAGGGTTGCCAGGTACCCACTCACCTTCGGCGGGAGGTTTTTGTGTCTATCTTGTGTGTGTGCGTGTGCACACGCGATTGCCCACCGGCCCTCAGCTGGTTGGCAGGCAGAGGGGCACATTACCGGAGGTTTGCCCGCCACCAGCGGGCACCTGGCAACCCTAGAAGGCAGCCAAGAGCATCTCCTGGAAATGACATCACATTTCCCCTAAAGTCTGCCCTCCCCAGGCACTGCTCCCAAAATCTCGCAGCATTTGCCAAAGCAGTGTAGGGAACTACAGGAGAATGAGCTCTCCCCTCCACACCTGAAATGTGAAATTCTTGACCTGAAATGGTTCCAGGGGGAGCACTCTTTGCCCCATCTGGAGACATGCTGTTAATGTAAGACCCTGACATGTCAATCCAAAGAAAGATCCCACAATATCTATTTGTGGGGCCAGCCAAAGCTGGAAAATAAACCTTCATTTGCTTAAGCCCCACCTGTGCATGCATTCTGAAGGCTTATCCCCTTCTATCTTGATGCACAAGCTGCGGAAAGTGGTGGCCCTGAATTAGGACCCTAAAAATACAGATTAAATCTAGGGGTATTAAATTTCCGAAGCAAACATGTTTACTAGAAATAATTAAAATATTAGCAACTAAATACTGCATTCTGTGTTTCAAATTTTGTTATGGAATAGTGTGATGCACCTAGTGAAAGGAGTGCAAGCAGCCCTGTTAGTAGAGGTGAAAATTTTGAAGGTGATAAAAGAACAAATAAATTGTAAACGAGAGCTGTGCATTTATATACAGAAGACATAACTAATGCCGATGTCTGCCAGGTGGGCAGAATCAAAGTTTCTAGCTATTTAATCTAAAATTGCCATTATTCATTTTCTCGGTTTTAATGAAAACATTTTTTGCCAAATCTACAGCATTCCCTTTTCTTCTTATCTTTTTTAATAAACTTGATTTGTGGCACACAAAAAAAACAACAAACCCAATGAACTTGCAGCACCAAATTGTCTCATGTAGGACATTAAAGTACTATTAAGTTTCCCCCAGGTCTACTCTTTAAATTTCCATCTTTTCCTTTGTCTTTTAGCTTAATTTTATTTTTGTGATCATTATAGCACCATACAAAATAATAATAATAGAAAGAAAATTAAATAATGGATGACTTTGGCTGCAAAGTGAAAAGCAGTATTTAATCACCCTCCCAAACCCAAATAATAACAACTAATTCATGAATGCTGCTGCCAGCATATGAGATGAAAGGAAATAATTATTTAGAATATAAAGCAAATGAACCAAAGGAAAGTTGCAGGGAGAAGAGGAATCTTTGCTGAATGAGGCTTTATTCCAGATAAAGGTTTCCCATGCATTATGCTTCCCCACTTCCTTCTCTTGGGCCAGTCACAATCATGGGTTATATCCAATGGGATATTGCTAAGTTTTTAAGAAAAGTTGTAGAAGCTACATCCAAAGCCAATATTTTGAAAGAGAACCATGGGCACACATCTAGCTAGATAGTACCCTCTCCTTCAGACAGTTTTATTATGCCATAATCATAGCCACATGCCATTCACCCTAAGCAGCTAAAAAGAAGATAAAATAAAAGAAGAGGAGGAGGTGGTGGTGGTGGTTTTTATATCCCGCTTTTCTGTACCATAAGGAGTCTCAAAGTGGCTTATAATCGCCTTCCCTTCCCACCCACCCTCACACAACAGGCATCTTGTGAGGTAGGTGGGGCTGAGAGATTTCAGAGAGAACTGTGACTAGGCCAAGGCACCCAGTAAGCTTCATGTGGAGAAGTGGGGAATCAAACCCAATTCTCCAGATTAGTGTCCACCGCTCTTAACCACTATACCACTCTGGCTCATGAAACTCATGAAATCATACATTAAAATGCAATTATTCTCAATCTAAATAATTAAACCTGGGAAGAACTCTTAGGGTTGATACAATTTTGTAAACATTTACTATTGACTATTCTTTTGCACATTCATTTGTAACATATGTTTGTGCAGATGACGTTTTGGTGTTGGTGCCAAAGAGAATCAAAGAGAATCAATTGCTAACTGGGAAGGTCTTTGAATTTTTTTTAATTGTGTTGGATCTTGAGAATATATTTGAACTGGCAAGTGTCAGACTGGCACAATGTACCATTGATGTGCGGTTTGTTACAAAGTGCTCTTTAATTCCTGATCTTGTTTCTTTTGATTGAATTATTTTGTACTTTTCTGCCCACTTTCCCAGAAGCATGCCATTTTGATATTCAAAAGAAGAATGACTGAGGGATCTTTGCAATGCGGGGCTGAAATACTTATACTAACTTTTCGCCATTATGTATGTATTTGTTTATTTAGAAAATTTCTGTGCTTCCTCTCCAGCAAATCTGCTCAAGGGAGTTCACATAGTAAGACATAATACAATACAAAACACCATAAAAGTTGGTTCTGGTAGGTTATCCGGGCTGTGTAACCGTGGTCTTGGAATTTTCCTGACGTTTTGACGTTTTCTTTCCTGATATTTTGTCAGATTGCACAGAGAAGCCATTGAAATTCATAAACATCAGCACAACTTTAACAGAAAAGAGGAGAGTTTAAGAATGAATAAGACTTGGCTTCCTGTTCTGAAAACCTCCAGACTAACAAAGACAACATTCAACAATAGCCATGCAGATTAGCTTTGGATTACACACATTAACAGATCACTTCAGGATACAATGGTTCCATATTAACATACCATACCCTCATTAGCACATTATCTTGATATTTACAGGACAATGATTAGCACATTACTTTTGCAGGACAATACTCAGCTCAAACCCAACCCCTTTCTGACTATATATTACTCTTCCTACACCCTTGACACTGAGAGACACTGTCCTTCAGTGTTACTACTCTGAAGATGCCTGCCACAGCTGCTGGCGAAACGTCAGGAAAGAAAATTCCAAGACCACGGTCACACAGCCCGGATAACCTACAAGAACCAATGAACTCTGACCGTGAAAGCCTTCGACAATACCATAAAAGTTGTTATCAATTAAAAATCCAGCATTAAAAACCCAGGCAGAGCACAACAATAGCATAAAAACCTGAGCAGCTTGAAATAAGCGTTATAAAAACATTGGTTCTTGTGGGTTATTTGGGCTGTGTAACCGTGGTCTTGGTATTTTCTTTCCTGATGTTTCGCCAGCAGCTGTGGCAGGCATCTTCAGAGGAGTAACACTGAAGGACAGTGTCTCTCAGTGTGAAGTGTGTAGGAAGAGTAATATATAGTCAGAAAGGGGTTGGGTTGAGCTGAATCATTGTCCTGCAAAAAGTATCAAAAAGTATCAAAAAGCATTGTCCTGCAAAAAGTATTAACAGATCACTTCAGGATACAATGGTTCCATATTAACATACCACACCCTCATTAGCACATTATCTTGATACTTACAGGACAATGGTTAGCTCAACAATGGTTACCTTTGATACTTTTTGCAGGACAATGATTCAGCTCAACCCAACCCCTTTCAGACTATATATTACTCTTCCTACACACTTGACACTGAGAGACACTCAGATGCCTGCCACAGCTGCTGGCGAAACGTCAGGAAAGAAAATACCAAGACCACGGTTATACAGCCCGGATAACCCACAAGAACCAATGAACTCTGACCGTGAAAGCCTTCGACAATGTTATAAAAACAGTTTTCAGCCTAGAAGCAGACTATTAAAATGATGATAAAAGATCAACCTTTTAATTAAAAGCCCAGGTAAAAAGAAAAGTTTGGGTAGGGGAGGTACCAGGCAAGCCTTGGAGGGGGTGGCTCAGGGCTGCGTTTGGCAATGTTAGTACCTCTTCAATTCTCCTCTGCTTCCCACCCGGATGCTGTGCTCCCTGGGAACTGCACTGCATATTGGGGCCAGAAGCTCTCTCAGACCCCCTCATGGAGTCCAGGTAATGGAAGAAGAGTTGGTCTGAATCTGACTTTTTTTTGGGGGGGGGAATGACTCCCCAGCCAGACTCGCTGCCTCTTTACCAGGTCAATGCAGTTGGGCGTGACTGTTTTGAAGCTGCCGGAAATCTTGTCTGGGGTGGACGCATAGTTAAATTGTGGAACTCCCTGTCCCAGGATGTGTTGATGGCTGCCAACTTGGAAGGCTTTAAGAGGGGAGTGGACATGTTCATGGAGGATAGGGCTATTCATGGCTATTAGTCAAAATGGATACTAGTCATGATGCATACCTATTTTCTCCAGTCTCAGAGGAGCATGCCTATTATATTAGGTGCTGTGGAACATAGGCAGGATGCTGCTGCAGTTGTCTTGTTTGTGGGCTTCCTAGAGGCACCTGGCTGGGCACTGTGTGAACAGACTGCTGGACTTGATCAGCCTTGGTCTGATCCAGCATGGCTTTTCTTATGTTCTTGATGGGCTAATGGTCTGATTCAGTATAGGTGAGCTTCATATGCAGATGTGTAAGATTCCTTACAGGGCTTTTTATTACAGAACATCAGCTTTACTGATGTAATTTGCTGGCCAAAATTTGTCCAAGCCCTGTAGGCAGTATGAAAGTTAGCCAATGCTTATCAATAGCATATACAACCAATTGCTATCTCTGTTGTGATCCAGAAGGGCATCAAGACCACATGTTGTCCAAAGCGTTTGGAGAATTGCTTTAAACTCCTGACCCTGTATAACCCCCAAACTGTGTTTTTAATTCCCCTATTTGACAAGCAAGGAGTTTAGCGTGGGAGTTGTTTAAATGGAAACTTGGGGGAAAGAATCATAGACATATTGAATTCAGTTTCCGTTTTAAGAAGTTTTCATGTCTAACACCTAAACTGCTTTTTAAATGTGTGTGAGAATATATTACACGCAGCTTGTTTGCATGCCCATGTGATGTAGGTTTGTGGGGTTTCGTTCTGCCCTTTCAAGGGTTTCTTTTCTTCAAGCTGAAAGAAGTATAACTTTCATCTCTTTGAATTTGGAGCACGACCTTGAAGCTGAATAAATTGGCTGACTGTGATGTAAGTTTTGGAGGACATACTCTGGATAGCACCGTTTCGCATCTTGAAATGCTATTCTAATTGACTGCACACAGGTTGTTTGGAAAGGCACTTATAACAGATTCCATGGGGACTGTGGAGAGCCAAGAAAAAAAGCGAGGCTTCAACAATGGTTGAAATTCTAATCTGTTACTCTGCTGTAGCCCACCTCAAGGTACACTTAACAAAAGGATACTGAACTCGCCCTAATGTGGCTTGAAGCAGAATTTGGCTATTACCGTCCCAAGTGCAGCCAGCCAAATTCAAGTATAAATGTCTGCAAAGTTATGTAATTATTATGATTTCTATAGCACACGGTCTCCAGCCCTCAAAGCTGTGGTTCCTGGTGTGTATTTGATTTTCCAAAGGGAATGTTCCATTGCTCTTTCTTCTTTCAGATCAACACAAACATAACGCCGGCAGTCTCAAATCACAAGAGCTGCTACAATAAGCACTGTGTAGAGATAAAAGGGGAAAGAAACAACGTTTGGTTTCAAACTTTCAGGACATTGTTATGAATACTGGAGGGGGGAAATGTTTTAAAAATAGTGCAGCGGTGCCCTCTAAATCCCGTAAACTCTGATTTTACCTCTCCTATAAGTAGCAAATGGCTGTACCGTGTGTGCGTGCTTTTCTTCTGAAAATATTGGTTAATGTATAAGACCTTGTTTCCTTAATTTTTCAGTGGGGCTGAAATTTTATGATCAGGTCATAAACCTCCTGCGCATAGTGGCCTAAATGGAAACACTGACACAACCTTAATTGCGCTGGCTCCAGCAAGATACTGTGATTAAACTTTGTTTATTTCGCACAGCTCTCTTTGTGTGTGTGTTTGTCTGTGTGTGTGTGTAATTTCATTGTTGCTAATGGAAAAGCAATGTGGCAACGGAGAATATGATTCTGTGTGTGACGCTTTATATCTTTGCTGTAAAACACGACGTGTTCAATCTTGAGGGGCTTATTTATTTATATGATGTGTAATTTAAGCATACACAAACTTTTTTAAAAAAATGATGACATCGTGATGGTTACTCACTTTGAAATTGGAGCTTTCTTCAGTGTGGTTGTTTTGTAGTATGGGTAGATGCTTTTCCCCCTTCACTGAGCCTCGTGGGAGCTGCTGGGTACTGTCTTTTGTATATCAGTGGTCTTCAGCCTTTTCAGTCCTGAGACCCACTGAACTGCCAACATGTGACACCAAAGTCACATGACAGGAAGTACGAGAGACCACTGGTGTTTAGACCAGGAGCTGGGAACAAGAAACACGAGCTGAGCACTGGAAGGTCTACCATAATGAAAAAAAGCCAAGGGTCCAAACTATAGCAGAATCCTCCCCACTATTGAGTGATCTTGTCTCTTCATCATGCTGCTCCTCTGAGCATGTGTGCATGGCAGACACTATGGAGCCCTTGCTCTCAGTGCATGCACACCTGTCATCTCCAGTTGAAAGGATCACCAGCAGGTGATATGAAAGGTCTCTGCCTGAGATCCTGGAGAACTGCTGCCAGTCAGAATAGGCAATATTGACCATGATAGAACTGTGGTCTAACTCAGTATAAGGCAGCTTGTTGTGTGAATATGTTCATGTGTCCTCATGTCATTGCCCAACAAACTCATGGACTTTGTAACTTGGAAAGAGGCTGTCAGAGGTTAGAACAGAATCATAGAATCGTAGAATCATAGAGTTAGGCGCCATACAGGCCATTTAGTCCCACCCCCTGCTTAATGCAGGAACAGCCTAGAGTATCCCTGACAAGTGTTTGTCCAACCTCTGATTAAAGACTGCCAGTGAGGGGGAGCTCACTACCTCCCTAGGTAGCTGATTCCACTGTTGAACAACTCTTACTGGAAAAAAAACCACATTCTTACTGTAATATCCAGCCGGTACCTTTCCGCCCGCAATTTAAACCCATTATTGTGAGTCCTATCCTCTGCTGCCCTCCTCTAAGTGACAGCCCTTCAAATACTTAAAGAGAGCAATCATGCCCCCCCTCAACCTTCTCTTCTCCAGACTAAATATTCCCAACTCCCTCAGCCTTTTCTCATAGGGCTTGGTGGAGTTACCCTCACTTCTCCTTTCATGCATGGCTTGGTTGTTGAAGACTTCTTGATTCCTGAGGCATTGTAGTGTGTCATGACATCCACATCACAATGGCTCCGTCCTTTTTGGAGGCAAGAGAGCAAGCCACAGTTTGTCATTTTGTTGCATTGAAACATCATGGCAATCTGTCGAAATCTTCAATATCCAAGCTGTGCATAAGGGAAGAAAGAAGGAGAGGAAGTATGTCACAGGAGGGCTTCTGAAGTTAGTTCATGCAATATTTGAATTGAGCCAGAGAAGCCCTGTATAGTGGATCTCTTGTTCACGAACAAGCTAGAAGTGTTTCTGAGTCCTTAGCAGTATAAAACTCAAACATACGTGAAAGCATATAGCACAAAAATAAGAAAGTTTTAATATCTCTAACTACACATTCAGCTCTTAAGTTCAGCAATTGGCACAGCTTGTCAGAGAGAGAGGTTACAAAAGACAAAGGATTGTTAGGCAAAGGTTTTACCAGAGTTTCCAAAGTTCCAAGCATCTGTAGATTTCAGTGTCCAGAGTTTCCTTCAAGCATTTGGTTTCCCCTAAGGGCAAGGGAAATCCCAAAGGAATGATGAAGCCAAGACTCGACCAGCACGCCAATATGTTTAAAAGTTAAAAACAATGCAAATTCCATTCACCTTTATGAAGTTTATTTTGCTGAAGTATTTGGATGGCAATTACAACATTAAAAATAGTTTGGCAACTTATTAAAGTAGGTCTCTTTTCTGTGCTTGTAATGCAAACTTGAAAACACAACTTGTCACTGAAGCATCTGTTGCTGAACTCAATGGGATTGTCTCACTTCCTACTTCCACTTTTTCTTGGCAACAGTTTGTCTCGATGGCACCACATTTCATCTCTCTCATTGCCAAAGGTGGATTTCAGCTAAGAATCCCAGACCAAAATGCTGTCAGCCTTTGGGATGGTCCAGATGTGATTCAGGTCCATCTATATTTATCATGTGTTTTGGAGGCAGAAGCATAAACTGACATGAAAGACAAGCATTGATGGCAGTTTTGGAAGGGAGGCCAAAAGGGACCCTCAGCCTGGTCTTGTTTTTCTTTATGCCACTTTTGAAAAATGCAGTGAAAACTCGAAGAACAAGGACAACCTGCTTGCTTTTTAATAGAAGAAGTCAAACAAATCTAATTTTCTTTAATTGGAATTTGTTCTCACCTTTACAGAAAATAGATGTATGGAAATGCATATCCCAAAATGAGGGTGTACAAATATGAGGCACATTTAATCCTAAAGGAAACAGGATTTTTTTTAAAAAAAAAATGAAAGGCAATGCAGTCCTCGGTTGCAGCTGCATAAGTTTCACAGATTTCTGTAGAGCATTAGCATGGGTTACAGTTGATCTGTATTGCAATCATAGGTTTCTAAATTCCTGAGTATTAATGAGATCCTGGTAGACTATGTGAAAAAAAAATCCAAATTAGTTATATGCAGTAAGCAATGGAAAACCTTGGCCTAGAAATGTATTTCAGTTGCCCATAGCATGCAAAATCCAGTGGGAATAGTAGTGAAGTTCATACTGAACCTGCAGAATGGAATCCACATGGTGAGTTCCTCTAAATTGACTGGCCTGGTGGCCCTGATGAGGGAAGAAAGGCGGGGTATCAATTTTGTAAATAAAATAGAGACCGACTTTTGAAAGAAAGAGAGACCCTTTCTGTCCACAATTTCATGATAACCACTGTTGATAGTTCTGTCACTTATGAAATGGGGTGCCAGCTCTCTAGGGCTCCCCTGGTAAACAGGATTAGATTGGTATCTAGTATCTAGTTGAGTGACTCTACTACTGGGATTAACCTCAGGAAATGTGATGCAACTCTTAAGTCTGTAATTGAAATTCAGACAACAGCACAGCATAAAAAGTCTTTTCTTTATGGCCATCTGCAAACCATGGGGGGGGGGCTGTGGGTAGCATCTGTTTCCAGGCACAGTACACACATGAACACCCATGAAGCTGCCTTATGCTGAATCAAACCATTGGTCCATCAAGATCAGTATTGTCTACCCTCCAGTATCTCAGGCAAAGGTCTTTCACATCACTTACTCCTGGATTTTTTTAACTGAATATGCCAGGGATTGAACCTGGGACCTTCTGCATGCCAAGCAGATGCTAATACCACTAAGCCACAGCCCCTCTACACCTTAGGCTGGTTTGCTTTTTCTTCTGATGCAACAGAACAGCTGATCTTCTAAAGTTCCCAGTTTCTGATGCTCCTTCATTTAATTCTAACCAGTGGCTCACAGCTACCTCCCTGTGACAAACAGCGAAAATCACCTACTTCAAATAATATTAGTCTTTCTAGGTTAGGCTTGTAATTAAGCACTTGCCTGGTCACTGTTGGTGACTAAGATTGCCTTCAGAGGACTACGCAGGGTGCTTTTTGCAAATTAGAAAAGAGCAGGTAACCCTACAAGCTATGCCTCTCTGAAGCATTCTTGGAGGGAAAGGAATTTTTGTCCCCGAGAGCAGAATGAAAAGAGTGAAGAGTCAAATACATTTTTTGTCCATGGGGCAAACTAGAGACATCCCATTTTGTAGAGCACAGTAGAGCTTCTAGTGCCATCTTTTAGACTTGAGAGGACAGGAGACCTTTATATTACCTGCTGAACAGCAGCAAGTTGGGTCTATAAATCTCTTTGGAAGCCTCCTTGTGTTAATGCCATGGGTGATTTTCTCTTAGTTGGATATGTCACTGATGGTCACCCTCCCAAGTTTAAGTTATTGTCTGCTAAACTAGTCAGTGATTATCTGACATATGAAAAGTGGACCAGAAACAAACTATTGCACTCAATTTTCTCTTTTAATTATGGTTACTTTGGGTATGACATGGGAAGGGAATTCTATACATGCTCAAGAGGCCAGGGTTTACCGGTAATTCCTAAGGAAAATGACAAAGCTCAAAAGTATAAAGCTACCTTGAAGATCATGCCACCTCTCCTGTAAAACCTGCTGCTTCAGTTGGTCTAATGCAGAGGTCTAGGGCTATTTACTCTGGGGAGGGTGGAGGGCCTTTCCACTTAATATGCTTAGGGGGTCCAAAGGGAGTTTATTATAAGTGACTCAGTTTGGTATTGAAATCGGATTGCTCCAGGGCTGAAATGTGGCACAGATTAAGAGCATACATGACATGTGAAAAAATAGGGGTATGGAGTAGATGCCAAGCTTCAATGGCAAAGCCTTGCTCTTATAAATGGATGGTTGTGGTAGGTGGGTGGTGAATCTTGGTTGCAAAAAGGAAAGCATTACTACAAAATGTACAAATGAATTATTAAATATTTTTCTTTTCAATCCTGTCTAATCCCCCCAAATTCACCTGTGATGATAAAGTTCTGGTATTAGATGTTTCTGTGTTTTTAGATTTTACTTTTTGTTGTGTTTTATGCCGGCTTTTTATGCTTCAGGTTGCTTAAAAACAAATATAATCCCCAAATATCTTTTTTGCAATTGCAGAACTATGTGTTTTTAATCAGTTTTTCTAATTTCTGAAGTTAGGGTTTTTCTTTTCGCTCTTTTATTCATTAATTAACTGGTAGGTGGACATTTTGTTAGGCTAGTAACTACAATAAATGGTTTTTCAAGGCTATATTAACTCCCCCTCTAGTTTTAATTACTTTTGCTTCATTCAAGGTGACATTGCTTGTATGGAGCGAAGAGGCTGCTGTGTGCAAGCCCATTTGAATGAGAAAACAGAAACCAGTAACAATTTATTTCTGGGGGAAGTACTTTTTCTCCAGTAGCATTTAACCAATAGCTACACCAGTCTTGATTATCTGGAAAATGTTCTGTAAATCCAAGCTTTGTCAGCATCCAAGTTTAGTCCATATGCAAGCTTTGTGTATTCTGTTTCTTCATAGTGTTACCACCAAATCAGATAATACAATTTGCCCTTAAAATTATTTCCCTTAAAGTCATCCAGTTTGGATTAAAATAGTATGTAGATGTATCTGGAGGGGGAAAACTGTGACAGCTGATAGGCAAAGGAGAGGGACAGGAAATATTTTATCCCAGAAGTTAATACTTAGAGTGTATATTATTCTACAGTCCCTGGTAGAAAGCTAAATGTCAATATGTTGATGTCATAATATAGGCCAAAATTCTCGACTTTATAAACAACTTGATCCACAAGTGAAATAACAAGAATTTTTCCACATGATATATGCATTATGTGCTGTTTATTTTTCATGTTTTGCAAGCTTCTTCCACTAATTATTTCAGTACTTTGTGGATTTCTTTCAATAATTTTAATCCTTGCTGCTCCAAAATTAAATTTAAATGTGTGTAATGTCTAACATTATGGACTCTTCTGCCATGGGAAGTAATCTTTAAAATAAAAATTCAAGAACATGTGAGTGTTTAAGAAGGGTTATCACCGAGATAAGGCAACATGGCCCATTTTACTACCCACACCATATCTAGGCATCAGCTATACCAGTCCCTCTATTGTGGGATGCAAGCCTCAGATTAACTACCATTGCATTTTGCACAGTTCCTCATCATGGCTATCTGCCACTACTTACTCTCTCTCTCTCTCTCTCTCTCTCTCTCTCTCTCTCTCTCTCTCTCTCTCTCTCTCTCTCTCTCTCTCTCTCTCTCTCTGTGTGTGTGTGTGTGTGTGTGTGTGTGTGTGTGTGTATATATATATATTACACACACACAAACACACACACACTAGGCTTGCCAGGCCCTGCAGCTCCACCAGCGGGAGCTTCGCTGGGCCGTGGCGTTAGCGCGTGATGCACCTATGTCACTTCCAGTTTAACCCGGAAGTGACAGGGACGCTCTAGCAATCCCGACCAAAACTCATAGAGTTTTAGCCAAGGGTGCTAGAGCGTCTGCGTCACTTTCCGGTTAAACTGGAAGTGACATGCTCGCTGTGTCTGCGTGCGCGTGCCCGCAGTGCCCTCCGGCCCTCAGCTGGCCAGCGGGCAGCCCGGTGGGCGGGCGGTAGTTTACCCGCCACCACCGGGCAATTGGTAACCCTAATACACACACACACACACACACACACTATCTATCTATCTATCTATCTATCTATCTATCTATCTATCTATCTATCTATCTATCTATCTATCTATCCCATCTTTCACCATGCAGCTGATGAATGGTTTCCTGTTTATGGGGTGCTTTGCCATTGCCTTCCCCATTCGTCTATACTTTACCCCCCGCAAGCTGGGCACTCATTTTACCGACCTCGGAAGGATGGAAGGCTGAGTCAACCATGAGCCGGCTACCTGAAACTGACTTCCGTCGGGATCGAACTCAGGTTGTGAGCAGAGCTTGGACTGCAGTACTGCAGCTTACCACTCTGCACCACGGGGCTCCTAAGATGGTATAATACATAGATTGAATTTATAAATTAACTGTAGGGTTTGTTACAGATGATGATACCAGTCAAGGATATGGATCTTGTAATGTTTACAATTCGAGAGGAATGAAATGAGTTCTGAGGGAAATAATCTTGCTACTTTCATCCTGCTTTGGAGACAAAGCAGAGCAGAGTTTTGACTGCAGTAGTGCAGGTTACCACTCTGTGCCATGGGGCTCCTCCCAACGTGACTACCTACCTGAAACTATTTTCAGAGGGATGCGTATCAGTTGTTCAGTTTTCATATTCCCAATCCCCACCCCTATTTTCCTGCAACGTGATTTCTGCCACCAGATTGAATATTAGCATTGTAGTTTCCCCTGTTTGTGCTAGCAAATCGTGGTTGCAAATGGACCCCACCATGCACCTGGCCACTCCATTCGAGCCAAACATCATGGAGAATGTTAAGCATCACTTTCATTCATTCCGATTTGTCTTCCTAAGTTTTGCAGCCCATCTCTTTTTCGGGAACTTTATGAATGGTTGCTATGTATGAACATTTGGATTTGGAATCTGGCTTTGCCACCCTTCGAAGTTTCCAATAAGATCCTAAACTTGCTCATTTTATGGGTTCTGTGGCACAGCTCCTGTTGTAATTTTTACTTATTTCTTGATTTGATGTCTACCCTGCTAATGGCCCAGAAGAATCCTTAGAGTAGTTAACGTAAGATAAAATCAGGTCTGCTTTCATCCCCTGTGACACACAGTATTGCCCTGGGATGACCGTTGCACACACACACCCCAATTCTTATTTTGTCATTGAAGCTGTTCCCATCCTTTTACATTCTGATAATTGGGGGAGTGCTATAATATTTACCCCAAGCCTGTTCATTAGGCTTTGTTCTTTTATTTATTGCAAAATGTTTTTCAGGGAGATATTTACAAACTTTCCCTTTGGATTATTTCACCAGAACTCTCTGGATCTTTGTAGCTGTGCACAGAGCTTATGTTTGGGATGTCGCATCTTTCATCTCCATTGATTCCCCCTAACTAGTTTTGAAATTATTTCATCGTCTGTTTTCTGCTGGCGCTTTCTGTCATCACCTACTCTGTGCCCCAAGAGTTCATGACACCGACATTGTAGAGGATTTCGCCCTCAATTTTTGTCTTCTTTCTCCTGCAAGCCCTTCATACTTTATAAAACAAAAAGCCACCCACACACACAAAAAAAAGACTTTTGCCTTGTCTGAACACAGTAGATTTTAGTGCACTAGTTTAAAACAATTCACTGTGACAGACAGCAGTGTACCAAAACAAAAACTCATTAAAATCTGTCTGCATTTTGCCCTGTATTTCCTTTTGTATAAAAAGATAGCAGTGCTTTCTGTGACCAGACAGTAACCTGTGGTAACCTGTGGTGCCTATATACATCTGCATGTGATGAATGAAACGATTGTTACCACTAGTAAATGTTGGGGCATTGCTGTGCTAATAATGTTTGGAAATTTCTGCTTTATCAGCAACAATGACTGGCAAGTAATCAGCTGTAGTGTGTGTGTGTTTTTGGGGAAGCCCAGAATAGCTGCTTTGCTGTAGAGGAGAGTAAATTTCACGCAGAGAAACATAGCTGTGGTTTTTACAGTGCTACTGTTTAGTAAGTCAAGAGTCACTGGAAAAGACCATCATGCTAGGAAAAGTTGAGGGCAGCAGGAAAAGAGGAAGACTCAACAAGAGATAGATGGACTCAGTAAAGGAAGCCACAGCCCTCCGTTTGGAAGACCTGAGCAAGGCTGTCAAAGATAGGACATTTTGGAGGACTTTGATTCATAGGGTCTCCATGAGTCAGAAGCAACTTGCGGCATTTAACACACACACACACACAAACTGTTTAGTAAAGGTGACAATTTTTCCAAATTGCATTTTAGATTTTCCCACACATACTCTAAAGACATTTAACAACATTAATGACCAGCCCCTTATTAATTTAATGTACTGGCTGCCTCCATATGCAACTCACACCAAGCAAAGAGAGGCAGGCCCTGACTTAGGGTTGCCATCAGCTGACTCATAGCAAGGATCACACACGCGGCCGCAAACAACATGATCCCATCACTTCCGGTTTACTTCTGGAAGTGCTGCAGCACCCCAGGATGATTTACCATTCAAATGGGGTTTGAGTGGTAAATCGTCCCGTTGTGCTTCTGGAAGTGTTGGGATCACATCACTCGCGGCCATGCGCGTGCGATTCCTGCCCCAAAAATCTCCTGGCAGAGTATGGGGGAGGGGAACAGGACCTGGCAACCCTACTTTGACTTGAGGCTCAGAAACTCAAATTAGGAAGAAAAAAAACACAAGGGCAAGGGAGAGGAAGAGGAGGAAGATTGGTTTGAGAATGTCAGAGTAAAGTTGGAATTTAGGGGTGTTGCTGTGGCTTAGTGATAGCTCATACTTAGTATTTAGAAGGTCTCAGGTTCAACCCCTGGCATGGCCAGTTAGAAGGGTTTTTTTATTGCCGTCAAGTAACAGTTAACTTGTGGTGACCCTGTAATGTTTTTAAGGCTAGAGGCTTGCTAAGGTGGTTTGCCATTGACTGCCTGTGCATCATGACCCTGGTATTCTTTGGAAGTCTCCCATCCAAATACTAGCCAGGGTCAAAACTGAGGGTGTGTGACTAGCCCAAGGTCACTCAGCAAGCTTCCATGATGCAAGTGGGGATTTGTCCCTGGATTTTCCAGGTCCGAGTCTGACACCTTAACTACTACACCATGCTGGCTTTCTAGAAGGATTAGGTAGTAGTAAAAAACCTCTACCTGAGACCTTGGAGAGCTGCTGCCAATCAGAGTAGACAGTACAGACCATGCTAGACCCCAGTGGTCTGACTCTGCCTGAGACCATGGAAGACCACTGCCAGTCAAAGAAGCCTTCCTAAAGAATAAGTCAGATTTATGGCTTCTTAGCTGTTTCAATTTGTACTTTATTGGGCCAGGCTGGTTGTGACATGAACACATGAAGCTGGCTTTTACTGAATCAGACCCTTGGTCCATCAAAGTCAGTATTGCCTACTCAGACTGGCAGAGGCTCTCCAGGGTCTCAGGCAGGGGTCTTTCACATCACCTACTTGCCTTACTTAGATGTAGATGATATAACTATCCTGTAGTCTTTAGTCCTCTGTCCAGTGGCAGATGCCAGTCAGAGGACAATTGGCAGTTAGAGGAAACCCTGCAGCTGCTTGTTAAGGGGCAATATTGGTCTTCCCCTTGTGACTATATTCTTCCTTTAAGGCAGAGGGTGTAACTTCCCAGTGGGCCTGAGTCCTCTGGCAGGTGTTAGAATCCATAGAATATTTCCACTCCTTTCTGCAGTGGTGATTTCTTTAGCATCAAGCATCTTAAAAGGTATGGCTGCTGTTTGAATCCTTCTATGTGGTCCACAAATACATTTTACAAGTAAATACATTTTACAAAGATTAAGCCCCACTGTATTAATCTTCTCAATGTGTCAGAAAGCCAGTCCTCAAGTGAATGTACATCTCAATGTTTGATTATTATTGTGAACTGAGTGTCCACTGAAAAACAGTCAATTTGAGGTGGTGATAAGGGATATCTTATAGGACCATCTGTGATGGCTCATTTACACATTCAGATGATGAAGACAAATAAATTCTTTAAATAACTCATGCATGTCTTTGGAATTGATTAGTAACAGTTTCATAAAATTATAAAATAGTTAATTTATATATTTGACTGCTTAATAAATTTTTTAAAACGTCTGCTTTGACTATATGCATACTAGTTTGAAAGAGGATAAACCTTTAGAAATGACCGGGGGCGGGGGGATCAGGCTTATTAAGAAAGTATCGCGATGCTTATTTCATTATACATTGATGTCCCTTTACTGGTTTTCTAGGCTTTCGAAACGAAGGATGGCTACATTGTAGTGGGAGCTGGAAATGATCAACAGTTTGCCACTGTTTGCAAGGTAGGGGTACTCAATGAATTATTCTCCATCTGGACAAGTTTGGGGATTTGTGGTCATAGACATGAGACAATCATTGATGACCAATTGTTAAATATGTCAGTGTTGAATATTGATTCATGTAGAATAGAATTTCAATGCTAGTTATCATGCATAACCCAAGATCATATAACCATCCATTTTGCTTGCTTGATATTGTTTAGGTCTTTTATTCATGGGAATTTAACCTTCGGCTCGACACTCTCTTGACCCACACTTTTCTGATCAGAATTCTCAAAATCCAATGCATGGTGATTGTTTGCCCCAAAGAAATTCCCGGAGTATCAGGAGTACCAGCTTAAATCCGGATGTGTCTGAGTCCCTGCCCCTTGAAAACGCTGTTTTGTCATTGGCTGTAGTGTTTATTGTTGGGAAAACGTCACCGCCACCCCGCCAGCTCTTCTCTGCCCCTGATGAGTGGTCCTTTTACAACCCAAATGCCACCAGAAAACAAAACACACACAAAAAGCCAGTGCTGCATCCCGGGGCTCAGCTACCCATCCCCTGCAATCACAGAGCAAGTTTAAGAAGTCTTCAGGTGCTATTGTGGAGGCATGAGCAACAGGGCAGAAGATACCCACTGCATGCACTTTGCAAAACTGGGGTTATATGTTTTGTTCTTTCTGCTGCTATTGTGCTACTGAGTGCATTCTGTTCAATTTAGATCCTGAATTTGCCTCAAATCAGCCGCGATTCCCGATATAAAAATAACAAGCAGCGTGTGCTGAACAGGAAAGAACTCGTTGGAGTTTTATCAGCCAGGTATGTTTTCAAAATTTAATTTTCAACCATTTGCTTTGACAATTGTAATCTTATATTAGCTCTTTGCAAAGTCCATTCTGGACTTCATAAGTGTGTATGTGAAGGTGTATTTTCTCATGTATGCCTTTTCTACTCATTTAACTGGAGTATTAACTGGCTTAGATCCTGTGGTAAATCTCCACTGGTGGAAGGGATTTCCACTTTGCAATTATTTTTGCAAAGTCGCAGCTAGGTTTTTAGTGAAAAGCAACCTTCTATTCTTCTTTTTATACAAATAGCTAGCTGTTATTTGGTGGCCCCAACTGCTGTCACAAGTTCTGCTTCAGCTTGTTTGCTAAATATATGTTAGCAGAGGTTCCTGAAATCCCAGGGGAACAGAAAAGCCTTTCTGTATTTCATATGCTAATGGCAGAACATGCTTTATTAAGTGTCATGTTAACTTGAATGAATCTGACACTCAATAAAGAAAGACCAATTGTACCATAAATCTTCATCCATGATCTTAGAGTCATATGTTTCCATTCCTATACCTTGTAATTTGGCTTGTAGTTACTAATAGACATCATTTGTAGAGTGATCACATTTTACATGGTAAATTCTGAAAGACAAGTTGTATGGGACTTTTTACTCTTTGTTGGTACAGGCAAAATAATATTCCTTAGAGGCTATATAGCAGTATTGAAAACAGGATCACTGTGGAAAACAAATTAACTGTCACAAGGAAGGCAGCTGAGTTGATTAATAAATATTAAATATCCTTCATGGTGTAGACATCTGGCAAGGCTTCTTGTGGAAAAATCTGTCAAATTGGCTTATGATTCTTACAAGTATCTTACAAGGCCAAACTAAATAAGATTATCTTTTCCATAAGAGAACTTGATGTGCTGAAGTTTATCTGCAATTGTGTCAGTGACCGCATTGACTCCAGTGGGCTTCCATTAATTAAAGAAGTTATTACCTGCTTAATTTGTGATCACTCCACTGAACAAAGTTCGAAACCTTCCTTCAGCATAAGGAACTTTTCTCTAACTTAATCAGGAGGAGGAGCCACTACATTGGAGGGAGACTCCTTGGAGAATGGCTGGATCCACCTCAGTAACTATAAATCTGGTTAGATATTCCTCCAGTAGAATAAATTGAATAAATGCCATAGTAGTGTCATAGTCTTAGCCCCAAGAAGTGCAATTTAGTTAGCTAGTTATGTAGAATGTAGGGCCATCGTGAATTATGTGGTGATGCCAAAAAGAAATGTGCTCCTTCTTCCTGAGGACAGATTACCCAATCTTTTCCAGTGCTTCCAGACTATCTAAAATTCCTAACTATTCCAACCATTCAAAGACTTTTCTTATTGGCCAGACATAATGCCCTGCCTCTCAACGATTCTTAGACAGTCCAATCAATCAGAGAGTTTGCCTGTGTGAAAAGACAAAGACAGAAACACCCATTTTTTATTCAGTGGTGATATTCTTCTTTATATTCTTCTTTAGGATCACCTTTTATCACTCCATTGATTTCACACTTTCCTGTTTATTCTCACGGTTAGAATTTAACTTTACTGCTTTCTGGTAAAGATAAGGCTGCTACTCTATCTGTAGTTTATTACTTAATGGCTGCCTTGAAGATACACCGAAAGTTATAACCAAGTTATGCCTAAATCCTCATCTGCATACAGGCGCTCTCTGGAACTGGAGTTAGTTAGTTTACTTCTTAGCTGCCTCTCCAGAAAATTTCTCAGGGTGGCTGGCAACAGTTCAAAATTAAACAAGTTAAAATCAAACAGAATATTAACAAAAAGAACAACCAGAGCACAAAAGCAGCTCAAATGTGATACAAAAACAACACAAACAATGTATAGCAGCATCTGAAAAATCATAGGAAGCAGCATAAATGCATAACAATTGGACTGGTTCAAAAACAAATATAAATTTTTGTACTATGGTGAGCTTATTTTTGGTTAGAGATTTCACAATACCATTGAATGAAGCAAGCTAAGTTTTTGTGGGCTTCCTAGAGACACCTGGTTGGTGTAAGCTCCTGACCCTTCGAACCAGAAATCACCACAGAGTCATATAGAATCCAAGCAGATGGCTTTTACTGGTCAAAAAGGCAATACAGTGCATACAGGGAACTATGGCAGCTATGAGAGTCTCACTAGCTGAACGATAATATAAGGCAGTAAATGGCGGGAGATTATACAACAACAGCATACACAGACAGAGTCGACTTTCCCAGGAGCAGTATTCCCAGGCCTTGGTATGTGTGGTCGGCCTTGAGGCTAGACAGTACAGTACCGACACAGAAACAATACTGAAACCGAGATAGCAGCCTGACAGTTGGCCACTGTGTGAACAGACTGCTGGACTTGATGGACCTCAGTCTGATCCAGCAGGGCTTTTCTTATGTTCTGATGAAACAGAACAGCAGGTGGAATTAGAGCACTTTCTATAATGAAAACCCAGGTATCTGAAATTATGTCAATTTAGCGTTATCTAGTAGCTATGCCAGTGAGAAGCCTTGAGAGGGTGGTTGTGTCTCAGCCATACTTACCTCTCAGGACTATTAAAACCAGCCATTTAGCTTGAAAAAGCAATTAAATGGGAAGGGGCTGTGGCTCAAGGGTAGATCATCTGCGAGACATGCAGAAGGTATCAAGTTGTGTCCCTAGCATTTCCAGTTAAAAGGGTCGGGTAGTAGGCGATGTGAAAGACTTCTGCCTGAGACCCTGGAAAACCACTGCCAGGATGAGTAGACAATACTGACCTTGATGGGTCTGATACTGTGTAGGGCAGCTTCATGTGTTCATAAGAACATAGGAAAGGCCCTGCTGGATCAGACCAAGGCCCATCAAGTCCAGCAGTCTGTTCACACAGTGGCCAACCAGGTGCCTCTAGGAAGCCACAAACAAGACGACTGCAGCAGCACCATCCTGCCTGTGTTCCACCGCACCCAAAATAATAGGCATACTCCTCTGATACTAGAGAGAATAGGTATGCAGCATGACTAGTATCCATTCTAACTAATAGCCATGAATACCCCTTTCCTCCATTAATATGTCCACTCCCCTCTTAAAGCCACATCCTGCGGCAGGGAGTTCCACAATTTAACTATGCATTGTGTGAAAAATAGTTCCTTTTATCTGTTTTGAATCTCTCACCCTCCAGCTTCAGCAGATGACCCCGTGTTCTAGTATTATGGGAGAGGGAGAAAAACCTCTCCCTGTCCACTCTCTCCAAACCATGCATAATTTTATAGACCTCTATCAGGTCTCCCCTTAGCCACCTTCTTTCCAAGCTAAACAGCCCTTAGCATCCGCTCCCCATAGGACAGTTGCGCTAGACCCCTAATCATTTTGGTTGATCTTTTCTGCACCTTCTCAAGCTCTGTAATATCCTTTTTTAGGTATGGTGACCAGAACTGTACACAGTATTCCAAGTGTGGTCTCACCATAGATTTGTACAAGGGCAGTATGATATCAGCAGTTTTATTCTCTATTCCTCATCTAATTTTGGCCAGCATGGAATTTGCCTTTTTTACAGCAGCCGCACACTGGGTTGACATCGTCATTGAGCTATCCACTACCACCCCAAGATCCCTTTCTTGGTCTGTCGCTGCCAGCACAGATCCCATCAGTGTATATGTGAAGTTGGGATTTTTTGCCCCAATATGCATCACTTTACACTTACTCACGTTGAATTTCAGTTGCCATTTTAATGCCCATTCTTCCAGTATGTAGAGATCCTTCTGGAGTGCTTCACAGTCCAATTTTGTTTTAACCACCCTAAATATTTGGTGTCATCTGCAAACTTGGCTACTTCACTGTTAAACCCCAACTCCAGGTCATTGATGAACAGGTTGAAAAGCACCGGTCCCAACACAGATCCCTGAGGCACCCCACTGCTCACATCCCACCATTGTGAGAACTGACCATTGATTCCTACTCTCTGCTTCCTATTTTTCAGCCAGCTCTCAATCCATAAGAGGACTTGTCCTCTTATCCCATGACTATGAAGTTTGCTTAGCAGTCTTTGGTGGGGGACTTTGTCAAAAGTTTTTTGGAAATCGGACTTCCAGTAAGGATTGCTGACCGAGGTGAAGTGCCACACTGGACCTCCCAGTGAAGGACCGAATTTACGTCTAAATAGGGGCAATTCTTGACCCCTGCCCGCTCCTAAAAAGTGGAGCTGGATGCAGGAATTCTTCTGCTTGCCAGTGAAGAGCGGTGTAGACTCCTGAGGTCTCCGAGAGTGCTTTTTTAAGACTCCCGGAGTCTCAGATCGCCGCAGACGCTTATTTCGGAATTAAACCTCGCTCTCCCTTACCCAATACCATCTAAGCAACTAATTAAGGGAACAAAAGCCTCACCCTCCGAAAACCAGCGTGAGTAACAAGAAACTCTTTGTTTACATTGGAAAGTAAGCAATCAAAATCTTCTTTTAAAGCGACTACTGCTTCCTGACCTCCCGACTGGGAAAATGATTTTATAAGACTGTATGCAAACTTTGAGCTAGATCGGCAGGACGTTTTTAAAAGCTTTGGGGAGATAGACTAAACAAATGGAATTAAAAATGGACATACCTGGTACCCAATAGCAAAGCCGATCTTCTTGAGAGAGAAGGAGGAAGTTCCCACCTCTAGCAATGGCCCCTGAAAAGTTGATACTGTGCTGCGCGGCAAGGTAAAGAGAGAGGGATTCCAGGAACGGCAGGCAGAGACCACAGGTTGTAAAGCGATGCCGAAGGACCGGAAGTACGTCAGACGGTGTGACTGGTAAAAGGATCCGATTTACCATAGAGAGGACGACAGAAGGTCCGCGGCACTTCCTACTTCCTGTCTAGAAGCTGACCTAGAGCGACCCAAAACTCGATGGTATCTTAAAATCTTTAAACTTGTTTTTGAAATAATTCGGGGGCAGAATTCAATATTAAACATTGCGATTTTGATGGGAAAGTATATTAAAAGCTAATCTCTCAAGAAACAAACTGCTGGGAGCCGGCCAAAAAATTGAGGGTTTTTTTGCCAGATTACATGTCGATTTCACGACCACGATCAATCTCATTCCATACTCCTGCTAATACTAAATCTACAGAGACTATGGCGGAGAATCAAGACAAGAAAATTCAAGAACTTTTGGCCAAACAAACTGATACCTTTACTAAACAGACGGAATTAATGTCAAAGCAGCAAATGGAGCACATGTCTAGACAGCAAGAGAAGCAAATGACTCAACTAACTGAAATGTTAGCTAAGATTGTTAAAGAGGTTAAAGAGACTAAAACCCAGGTTACCTTATTACAAGCAGATATGAAGACTATGGAGGCCTCGGTTAAGAAGATAGCGGAAGGTCATAAAGAAGTCAAGAAGAAAGTGGATACACATGAAAAACAGTTGGCGTTGTTACAGATGCAGGAGGAATCCACGAAAGACCAATTTGCCTTAATGGATTTGAAAGCCAGAGAATTTAATCTACGCCTACGAAATTTATCGGAATCTCTAATCACAACTTTGGCTGAATTGTTTAATATTGCAGAACAAGATTTAGACCTTGCCATCAGGAGGATTTACAGGATTCCTTTACCACCTAATATGAAAAGAGCAAAAGCAAGATATGTCATGATATCTTTTTATGACATGAGGTTGAAAGACGTAATGATGCAACAACATTACCAAGACCCTAAAATAATAGATGGCAATGCTCTGATACTTCTGAAGGATATTCCTAGACACCTGATGGCGAAGAGAGCTCTGTTTAAGGATTTTGCAGCATCCTTGAGAAAAACCGGAGTAAAATATAGGTGGCTGTTACCACAAGGATTGACATTTACCTACAAAGATGTTAAATATACAATCACCACAAAAGATGTTGGAAAATTCCTGAGAAAATACAAGAAAGACCTGGTTGGTTACACACCAGGTCAAAAAGAGGAATTAAGCCAAGAAGAAGATGATGCAGATAAAGGAGCAGTGGGTGGAGTATAAGACTGTAATTTGTAATTCTGATGGCTAAAGTCATATCGTGGAATGTTAATGGTCTAAATGAAAAGGTGAAAAGAGGGCAGATTTAAATTTTTACAAAAACAAAAATATTCATTAATATATTTACAAGAGACTCATATTTCAAAAAAAGATAAAAAATATTTGGAGAGGAAGATCCTGGGTCGAGCTTTTATTTCCTCGGCTAAAACTAAAACCAAAGGACTTGTCATATATGCCCATGCAAATTTTGTTCCAGAACTGGTTTATAAAGATGAAGATGGCAGAATATTGTTGGTAAGAGCTAAAATAGCTGGACAGAAGATACTGATAGTAGGGATATATGCTCCAAATGAAGGGAAAGCTCAGTTTTATACGCAATTGTATGACATTCTGTTGCAGTTTGCAGATCACCCAACTATTATTATTGGGAGATTTTAATGGAATCATCAACCCAACATTAGACAAGAAAGAAATCATATTAACAACCAATTCTTTTCAATCACCTTAGTGCTTAAATGAATAAAAAGTAACTGCCTATCAAATTCAAAGTTTTGTGCTCATTTCATAACAAAAGCTCCTGTCTCCCTACAAGAAGTATAGAGACACAAAAGAGAACAAGTCTGGAAGAGGTGAAAGCTCAGAGAATGCCCTTCTCAGCCAGGTGTCCCAGCTAAGCTCCACTTTAAAATAATAACAGTTAAACTACATAAATAAACAGAGAACAGAATATACATCCTGCACCTATAGAACAGAGAGGAAGGTTTTTTCTCTGCATAAACCTCAGCTGTTCCTGCCCCAGAACCAAAGCTAATTAAGGCACACTAATTAAGACAGGAACTCAAGCCTGCCCAGGCAGCTATTCTAGCTCAATAATGCCCTTCTAGCCAAACAAACCAGCTAAGCTCCACTCAAAAGTAATAACAATTAAATAAAATAACTTAAATAAAATTGAACAAAATAATAGATAAATAATAAAACACAATAAACAGCCTGTAACTATAGAGCAGAGAAGAAAGCTCTGTCTCTACCTATATCCCAGCTGTACCCTTCCCAAATCAAAGCTAATTAAGGCACTCTCTGTGTCTTATCAATGCAAACGTTGAGAAACACTAAGAAAAAACATCCTCGCACACGAACTCAAGCCTGCCAAGCCAGCTATCTTGAGAGAGGACAAAACAGACTCAAATCAGCTAGCGCCCCCCAAAAAGAAAAAAATACATTAAAAAAAACACAGCTCTTCGGAGAGCATAGCAAAACACTGTGGCCCAGATCAAACAGAAATCCTTGCCAGTCACTCTGCACAACTGCATTTATACCAAAGCATTGTGAATAAGTCCAGTGGGAAACTGAGAGCTGGCTCCTCCCTGTGCTGCTGTGGGCAGTTTAGGTTGCTCAGAGGGCACAGCAAACAGAACAGGCCATGGCTCTTTGCTGGTAATTGACATAACCTGCAGTAGGGATGGCAGTGGTTGAGTTTCAGAAGTGTGATGTCACAGAGAATGTGATATCACTTCCAGGTGGAGGTTTTGGAGGGATATGGCATCACTTCCAGGCTTCTAGGAACTTCCATCACTTCTAGGAATCCCTCCAATCTCCATGGTCTTTACCATAGAGATTGTGGAAATTCCTAGAGCATCACCATCAGTGGTATTTTCTAACACACACACCCCTCATTTTTTATCCTTCTCCTTAAATTAAGGACCGGGGATTGCCTGCTGTCAGTGGGCAAATGGCAAGCCTAGCTGGGGGTGGGCAGGAATTTTTTTTGTAAAAATCAGTTTTCCCAATTTATAGCCAATTACAAATCTTAGAAAATATATGAAAACCCTCCTATCAAGTATTTTATCTTTTGGAATGAATGAGATGCTGTTTCTAACAAAGTTTTACTTGAAATACTGTCTAAGAACTGTATAAGTAAGAAAATTCATATGAAAGACAGTCTGTAGCATTAACTGCTGTGTTGAAACATACAGCATATTTTGTTAATTGTTCAAATGTGACTAAATTTGTCCTCAATTAATGTGACATACAATGTGTGCAATGATAATACACTATTCAAGAGGTCAGTGTTGTTTTAAATTTAACTCAAGTTCCATATCTGCTGAGAATCCTGTAAGTATATACAGACTGTCTCTAAATCCGAATAATAAACCTCCTTTTGTTTACTATAAAATTTATGATTTCTTTTTTGAACTCCCCCCCACACACACTTCTCAGATGGCAAAGGCTAAGATATATCCATTTATGTAGCAGTTGGTGCATATGTTTGTGGCTTCTTCTCTGTGTTTCTTCATTTAATTCTGGACATATTTGCAGTTTTGTCCAATCAAAATGAAGACATTTCTACTTTTAAATTTCATTAATATGCCATGTAATACCATTTATATGCTAACTAAGTTATCAAAGATGCATTTTATTTTCACAGAAAAATGTCTGGGTTTGGTAAGAAAGTGAGTATAGTATGTATTTTAATTGTTCTCCAAATTTCCAATCCACCCCCCCCCAAAGTACCCCAGAGAAAATCCCTCCCTATTTCTTCAACTTTTCTGGAAACTGTACATCTTTGTACAGAGACTTTGGCTGGAACTGAGCAGATCTGGGTCTAGGCAGTTCCTGGATCAGAGACTGTTTGGACACCCTGTCTTAAGTTCAATGGAAGAAAGGCAGAATATAAATTTAATGAGCTCGCAGTTTTTGCTCACAGTTTCCCGGATGTTCCCTTTTGATATGTGGTGGTCCTTGAATATAAACAGATTGGCATTATTGCCCTTTTTGCAAGTACATTCCAGCAGTCCAGACTGCTAACTGAAATGCTGATTATGCACAAGAACTTGGCCAAGTTCTTCAACAGCATCTCCAGCTTTGTACGAGACTGCATGTAGCATGCTGGTTGCTCTGTTCTGCGTCTTCCGATCACAAGATAATGAAGCAGCTTATACACATGCTGAAGGATTTGGTAATCGGCTTTGTTCCTTTGATTGAAACATGATGCAGGAAACCAGATAATCCCAACCCAGTTTTTGCCGCTGACTCAAAATGTCAAAAACGGAGGAGAGAAGCAATAATAATATAAATGGTTTGCTTTAATGCTGATTCTTGTTTGTATTTGTTCAGAACTGTTTGTGCACTTCTACTAAATAATTCCAACTAGCGAGGAGGAACTAAAAATTGTACTAACAAAAACAGGAAATGTACGTCTAACAATGTGAATATGGTAGTAAAGTAGGATTCTCTAAATGGCCTCAGGGAGGCAACCAAATAAACCAAGGAATTCCAGTTTGTACAGGATAAGTATAGTATATCATATGCAAAACCGGATGACCCCAGGACAGATATTACAATCATACAACACAAATATGTAATCAATGTTGTTATCTGACCAACAATTGTGATTGTTAATTGAGACATGTGTTTTGGATGTAACAATGGAGAAAACTTTGGTGAGGCTTTGAATTGGATCTTTGTGTTTAAAAATAAGACAGCTTTTTCATGCATAAGACTCTTAACCACATCACATCTATCTTTTTGGTTGTGAAAAAGAAAGACATGAAATTTTTTAAAAATGTGAAGCTCGTTACTGTAATTAAGAATGGGAGGAAATGCACTGGCTTACATTTAAACTGCTGATAATTTTGGTTTGCATCACTGCTGGGTTGCATCAGAAAATCAGATAGAATTGTAAGTAAGTCTAACCATGATTTCTGCCCCAAGGCTTGGTCTCTGTATTTCCGAGGAACATGTGCAGAACATTTTTACTGCATTATTGACCGCTTGGTTTGGAGCTAGCTTGTTTGTTTGTTTTTAATTGGTAGCTGAAATGATAGTTCAACTTGCCTGTTCCTTTATTTATTCCCAGGTTTCTGGAAAAAGAGACAACCAAATGGTTAGAACTCTTTGAAGGCAGTGGTGCTCCATATGGTCCAATCAATAGCATGCAGCAGGTGTTCTCGGATCCTCAGGTCAGTTCTCTGGGATACTTGTGAATGTTTATTTATCGGTGCTCAAATGCATGCTTCCTTCCCACACATCTAGTGCCTGTTAATGCTGTTATGAAAACATTTTAAGATCTGCCTCCCAAACCCTGTTCTCCATGTCCCTACCTTCATTGGTGAGGCAGGTGGGAACCAGCAACATGGCATTTTCAGTGGCGACACCTTATCTTTGGTATGTTGTTGGCTTTGAGGCTCACCAGATGCCTGTCGTACTGTCTTTTAGGTAATAGGCTGAAACATTTCTTTTTACCAAGACTTTTAACTAAGGGATTTTATCTATTTTATCTGTTTTATGATCTACTTCTGGCCTGAGGTCCATTTTATGGATAAAACTAGCAAGGAAGTTTAATAAATGTTTAGTTACTGGAGGTGTTTTAAAAGTCAGATCCTGGGGACTGTTTGCTTTCTTTACATTTATGTCACAACTGTTCATCAGAGCTTGAAAGTGGTTAAAATTTGGCAAAACTTGGTAGAAACGAAGGGATTTTATCTATTTTATCTGTTTTATGATCTACTTCTGGCCTGAGGTCCGTTTTATGGATATTTTCAAGGTGCTTATTGTTGATTTTATGCTGTTTTTAATAGCTTGTTTTTATAGTGATAATTTATAATGTTTTTATGACTTTGTGGTATTGTTTCTACTTGTAAGCCTCTTTGAGCTGGTGTCTGGAGAGATGGCATATAAATTCCCTAAACAAACAAACAAACAAAATAGCCTTCTAATAAAATTAGCAAGGAACTGTAATAAATGTTTTGTTACTGGAAGTGTTTTAAAAGTGAGATCCTGGATACTGTTTGCTTTCTTTATATTTGTGTCACAACTGTTCGTCAGAGCTTGATGGCATAGCAAGCACATGGGAGTCCACAGCAACCCGGACAACACCTACCAATCAGATAACGGCAGCTGATGACTCCCCTGTGAGTGGCACACAGAGGTGCAGCCAATCACCACCCCCTGATCTGGCCACTGCCCCCAATGCTACTCCCCCCTCCCTCAGACAGACAGCAGATGGGGAAGAAAAACCCAGCAGCAGTACTAAGCCAACAAAAACATGTGGCCCAAGCACCATCACCCAGTCCATAGGGGATGGGCACCCATGAGGCAGACAGGGTGACCACCCCTTCCCCAGCAAGGTCTTGGTTGGCAGCAAAAATGCTGCCCACACGCAACCATCTCTGCTCTAAGCCTGAAACCCTCTTCCCAGGGAAAAGTTTTTTTTAAGACAGAGGCCAGGCTCAAACCCACAGCCTCCACACCCAAGACCAGCATCCCAACCACTGGTCCAAGAGGCTAGGTTGAAAAGAGGCATGCCATCAGGCATTAGGCACTCCATTGCAGCCCTAACATTGCATCAGTCATATTGGGCCAGGCAGACACCATTGCACAGACAGGCATGGGTCAGTGGAAAGGTACTGGGATAGTATGGGCAGGGCTCCTGTTTCAGTCCCCACACGAGGAGAGATGAGAGGCAGGCAAAAGCCCCGAAGCTGACGTTTCACTCCCACAAACCGCAAAAGGGGGAACAAGATAGCCCAGCCAACGGGCTTTCCTAGAGACCCATCATTTTGGCCAAGACAGTTCTCCACAACCACTCTATGCTGTACCCATAGCAGTAAGTCCCTTGTGTCCACCCTGGGTCGCCTGCTCCTGCACAGGCAACCTGTGGGGCATTAGGCACTCTGCTGCAGCCCTGACATCGCATCAGTCATAGGGGGAACAAGTGAGCCCAGCCAACGGGCTGTCCTGGAAATCCATCATTTCGGCCAGAACACTTCTCCACAACCACTGTATGCTATACTCATAACAATAACTCCCTTGTGTCCACCCTGGGTCCCCTGCACAGGCAACCTGTGGGGTCACCCTTCAAGGTGCCACTGGACCTCTGCTATGTTTTGCCACTGAACAAAACAGAAGTCAGTGGCTCCAGGAAGACCTACAACAGCGATCCCAAGCATGGTTATCTCTGAGTCAGAGCCCACCTCTTGGACATGTGAAGGGGTAGCCCTAAGGGGAAGTCACAGATGGGAGGGAGGTGGGGTAGGGAGGGGCATGGAGCTAGTCTCATTGGCTCACAAACTGACAGATTTGTAGAACACCTCCGACTTTACTAAACAGCAAATCATGACGAGTATCTTGGCTCCCAGTGCACTTTCATCCCCACCTTCAGGATAGTTCTGTGAAAGACGGACAAATAAAACATCCTTACAGTACCTCTTTGTTTCAGGGACCCCACTCCACAAAATGAGAGCCACTATTGAATAGGAACAGGCTCTGGAAGATGCCTTACGTGTGTGGGGCGGGGGGATAGTCAGAAGGTCCCAGCTAGGGAACTGAGCTTAGCTCACAGGGACATACGGGGAGAACTGGTTCTTCATGTCTCCATGCAAATAGACAAAAGGACAGCAAAATAAGGAATAAGACAGCACATTGGTGGCAGCACATTGGTGCTTGTGGTCAGAAGGGAAGC
The DNA here is from genome assembly GCF_029931775.1 of Euleptes europaea. NCBI lineage: Eukaryota > Metazoa > Chordata > Lepidosauria > Squamata > Sphaerodactylidae > Euleptes > Euleptes europaea. Next base: position 20,021,419 of record NC_079322.1, on the reverse strand, counting down.
CAACTTTCTCACTTCAGAACTTTCACAGCAATTCAAGCCTTGGTTGTGAATACTTCAAGGAGCTTGGTTTTACAAGAGTTTGGTTAGTGGTTTATACACATGCTGGTGCTGAAACAGCGATCATACGTGACTTCAAAGTGCTGCGAAACACAAGCATCCATAACACTCTGAAAGTTCATATTTAAAGATCGTACTGGGAGGAAGACGGTTCTTAAAGTAAACCTTCAGGAGTTCTGGATTAAAGATCTTCATGCAAACACTTTAACTTTCTGCACTGTTGTCCTTTCTTGCTGTCCATCTCAACTTCTAGCCCTGATGTTAGAGGGTTTCCACTTCTACTTATTATAACCTCACCTTCCCTGCCTTCTGCCAACAATCCTCTCTGTCATTTCTTCATTCTCACATCCAGGGAGCCAGGACACCAGTCTTCTCTGTGGCAAAAACAATGCTCGGCAACTGACAATGCATATTTTGAAGGTCACATCTGTTTACAGAGACAGGAAAACACATGTTCACCAGATCATGCAAATAAAATAACCACGTTTGTAGGGATTGTTATTTGAAGTAAATTAGTTTCTTTTAACTTCAGGTACTTTATCAGCTGTATTTACAAGATTAATAAATACACTTTTCACATCACGTGTGAATTATACCTTCTGTCATTAAATGATGAACCATGCAATGTGACTTTAGGCTAGGTCTGAGAAGTCACATAAGCAGAATTTCCTGATTGATTATTATTGTTGTCTACTCTCATTTGTTATGTCTGCACATGTCAGGCAGCATGGTGTAGTGACTAGAGTGTCAGACTGAGATCAGGGAGACCTGTACTACATAGATAGATAATCATGATGAGTGTTGGTCCGCCATCTATTGAATGTGTCTCAGGGCCATTCAATGTTAATGGAGCTCCTACCAGTATTTTTAGGCAGTTGTTGAGCAGGAAAAGGACATATTCAGTCATGGCATGGCATGGGAGGTGGGTGGGGGTGAGCCTTCCCTTGTGCTATTTCCCCTGGTGCAAATTTCTCCATTACAGCTTTTCCTGGGACAAATGGCAAGTCCATTGAAATTATTTATACAGGGAGGAAAATTAGGAAGGAAAGGTTTGCTCCCCCCATGCCATGACCCCAACCCAACGCTGCCTTTGATCTATTAGAAAATCCCCACTGTCATGTGGATACCATGGACTGCCAAAAAGACAAATCAGGGGTTCTAGATTAAATCAAGCCTAGAAGGTAATGTGACTAAACTGAGGCTATCATACTATGGTCACATTATGTGGAGACAGGAGTCACTGGAAAAGACAATCATGCCTGGAAAAGTGGAAGACACAGGACGAGAGGAAGATTCAACATGAGCTGGATTGACTAAATCAAGGAAGCTAAGGTCCTCAGTTTGCAAGACCCAAGCAAGGTGGTTAACAATAGGATGTTTTGGAGGTCATTAATTCATAGGGTCATCAGAGGTCAGAGGCAACCTGATGGCACTTAAAACACACACACACACACACACTGTCATGTCTTTAGTTTGGTATTCCATAATATCCAGATTAATTTTAGCAGAAGTGTCTTGTTTTTGTGAAGAGCTGGAGCATAACAGATTATGGAACCAATTGGCTACTCTCTCTTTGGGGCTGCTCACCTTTAGAGCTTTGAGAACTCTAATACTGGCTTATAAGTGGGTGAGATGTGTGGCATAGTGGTTAGAGTGTCAGGCTTGGATCTGGGAGGGCCAACTTCCTGAGAACCTGAAGACCCTTCCTGACAGTATGGGAAGTATTTACCACACCACAAATAAGAAAAAAAGTCTTGCAGGAATTTTTCAATCACAAGATACTTTGGAATTTGGCTTGGGGTAGAAATTGTACCCCAAATGCAATGTTGTTTGGGAGTTAAATTCCCTACCTGTTTTTCTTACTTTGTTCCATTAAACCCAAGCTAAGCCTAAGGCTGTAAGCAGAGGCACT